>NC_041388.1:494862034-494920072 GCF_002162155.2 Triticum dicoccoides | reverse complement strand
AGTCGGGGAAGCTCTGGACGTGCCGAATCGGAGCCGGCGATCTTCGGTGCCTGTCGGTGAAGACGACGACGGGGGCGACGAAGCAGGGCCTCCGGGCGTCGCATATCTCGGTGGAGAGGGCAAGGCAGACGCGGTGGAGCTCCTAGGCTCAGCAGCAGGGCGAGGGGTGGTCGGTGGCCTTGGGTACGGCGATCGGCGGCGGTGTTCGGACGCGAGCGAGGGAGCAGAGGAGGTGGGGAACCAGAGAGCAAGGGGAAAGTAAGGGGAGGCGTTGGGCGTCTCCGTGGCGTGGCTGGAAGCGCCGGATCGTCGCGCTGGAGCAGGAGGTGGCGTCGTCGGCCGCGCGTGTGCAGGCATGCAGCTGCTTCTCCTCCTGGTAGGAGGAAGAAGACGGCGTTGCCCTTGTGGGCTGGGCCAGAACAGGAGTTGGGCCAGGCAGGTAAGTCAGGTAAGGCCCTGCTTTTTCTATTTTCTGGTTGTTCTGTTTTCTATTTCATTTTATTTTGCCACTGTTTTCAAATTCAAAATAATTTCAAACAGTGCCAAAACATTCTGAGATATTTTATGTTACCTCTCTAGACTAATCCAAAGGTACATAAAACATTTCAAAGCTTTTGAAAATATATTCATTATATATTATGAATATATCCCCAAATTCAAATAGATTATTGATTTAAACTCAAAGACCAAATAATTCCTTAAAAATGTTCCAGAATTTTGGTTTGGTATATAACTCTTGCCAAAATTCACAAAACTATTTTTAGGGCATTTTGGATTCACGGAATGCAATTTAAAGGGTGCTTGCCCTTCTTTTAATCAGATTTCTAAGGTTTCAACAATCCTCAATTCAAGTTTCAGAAATTTAGACATGAGCAGGATGCTTATGAGACTAATTGCAATCAAGTTCTAGGGCTGTGACACATCTCCTCCCCAAAATTCCGGATCCCTAACCCTAGCCCCGCTCCCTCTCTGCCGCCAGACAAAAATCTCGCCGACGGACGTGTCCGACTTGCCGCGCCGCCGCGCCCAGCCAACCAGGGGCTGCCACGTGGCCCGCCGGCCGCCTCCCGCGCCGCGGCCCGCCCGGGCCCGAGGAGAGCCCCCGAGGCCCGCGCGCCGCGCCGCCGACGACGCCCTGCCGCGCCGCCCTGATCCGCCGTCGCTGGTCTTCTGCGCCGCCCTGCATCACCGTCCGCCGCCGCGCTGGATCTGCCGCTCGCCGCCCCGTTGCCTCGGCTTCCGCGCCGCCCTAAGGCCGCCGCGCCGCCTCACTGCCCTCGTCACCGACCATCCTCGCCGGATCCGCCGCCCCCACCAAGTGCGGTCATCTCTTCCTCCTCCGGTGACCTTTTCCGACAATTCTTGAAGAACGTGCCCAATCTAGATCCGGATCTGAGAGGTTAACCTAATTTTGCCCTAGTCCCAGTATTTTTTGCATTCTTCATCGCATCACATCTTTGCACCCGTGGCTCCATTTTTGGGCATGTAGCATATCAAATTGTTCGTCTCGACGAGTACTTCATTTCATTCCATTGCACCGTGTTCATTTGAGCTCATCTTGATGCCCTAAATGTTGTTGCAAGAGTGTTATGCAATGTTAGTTTCAGATTCTTATCAGTAATTGGACATTTGTCATTTTTGCCATGTTTAATGTGTGCCTCCTATGAACTTGAGCCCTACATGTGTTTTGAAGTATGCCATGCCATCTTTACAGGGGTGTATGCCATGTATTTTTGTGATCTCTGTGGTGACTAGCACAAGCATGCAAAGTAGCTCTCGTAATGTTGCTGATTTCAGGGACTTAGAAATCTTCTAAGTCTTTGCCCTGTTAATATTTTTATGTCATGTATTCTTGTTGCTACAGAGTGATCCATGCCTCTTTTGAGCATGATCAGTGAGGATGTTTTGTAGATATTGTTGTGCTCTATCCATCCATGTCTTTGTTTGCAATTGTGGAGCACCCTAGCTTGAGTCAATCGAGCTCTACTTTTGCTATAAAATGTTCCTCGCAGAATGTTTACATGTTAAGCATTTTTGTCGAGCTTGTTGTAGTTGATCCATGCATGCTATGAGGTTGTTCTTGCCATGTTTAGTTTCTATGCCATGTCTACTTGTTGGGTGTATGCTTAGTCTGTCATGCAATGCCTTGTGGTGAATGCATCGAGCTCGTAAACATGCCTACTTAATATCTGTTTTGCCATGTTCCAGTTTTCTACTAAGTCTGAATCTGCTAACGATAGTTGCTATGTTCACATGGTTGCCATTGTATTTTCTGATCCCTTTTGGCTTATGGTCAGTAAGGTACTTTTGTTTTATGCTTTGAGTAGCTTCATGCCATGCCTTGCTTTGCCATGATATGTTCCTCTAGCATGTGATTATCTTGCTCTAAACATTGCTTCCTGATGTTAAATTCCTTACATGTTGTTATTTTCACTAAGTTTGTAACCTGATATCTTTTGCACTTTTGTCATGCTTGTTTGAACCTGCTATTGAGTGATTTAGCCGTAGCTCAGTGTTCATCTTTTGTCAAGCATCTTGAGTGGATCCCTACCATGTATTTTGTCGTTATGTTAGAGTGATGTAGCTTGTTGTTCTTGATGCATTTAGATGGCCTCGTGCTCTTAATCGTAGACCGGTGCCATATTTGTTTTGCTTGTCATTTGCAAACCGTGCATCCGATTCCTATGATCTTTATATCGATTTCGATCGAAATCAACTCCTCTTTCCAGTGGAACTCTTGGTTTTCCAAGTTGAGGCCAGGTTCAATCATTCCTTTCTGAAGCATGCATATGCATTGCATATTACCTCCCGCATATCATGCCATGTTTTGCATCATGTTGCTTGTGCATTGCGCGTGGTTGATTGTGTCTCCCTTTGCTTTTGTTATTGCTTTGGGTAGAGCTGGGAGACGAGTACGTGATCGAGGAACCTGTTGAGTACGTTTACGAGGATCAAGCTAACGTCAACTCGGAGAACCTTGCAGGCAAGATGACCATACCCTCGAAATCACTTCTATCTTTGCTTGCTAGATGCTCGCTCTTTTGCTATTCCTATGCTATGATACCTACCACTTACTTATCATGCCTCCCATATTGCCATGTCAAACCTCTAACCCACCTTGTCCTAGTAAACCATTGTTTGGCTATGTTACCGCTTTGCTTAGCCCCTCTTATAGCGTTGCTAGTTGCAGGTGAAGATTGGAGTTTGTTCCTTGTTGGAATATGTTTATTGTTGGGATATCATTATTATATCTTGTCTATTTTAATGCACCTATATACTTGGTAAAGGGTGGAAGGCTCGACCTTATGCCTGGTGTTTTGTTCCACTCTTGCCGCCCTAGTTTCCGTCATACCGGTGTTATGTTCCTTGATTTTGCGTTCCTTACACGGTTGGGATATAATGGGAACCCCTTGAAAGTTCGCCTTGAATAAAACTCCTCCAGCAATGCCCCACCTTGGTTTTACCATTTTGCCACCTAGCCTTTTTCCCTTGGGTTTCCGGAGCCCGAGGGTCATCTTTATTTTTAACCCCCCCAGGCCAGTGCTCCTCTGAGTGTTGGTCCGAAATGGGAAGCCTACAGGGCCACCTCGGGGCAACTCGAGGGTTGGTTTTACTCGTAGCTTGACCTATCCGGTGTGCACTGAGAACGAGATACGTGCGACTCCTATCGGGATTTGTCGGCACATCGGGCGGCTTTGCTGGTTTAGTTTTACCATTGTCAAGATGTCTTGTAACCGGGATTTCGAGTCTGATTGGATCGTCTCGGGAGAAGGAATATCCTTCGTTGACCGTGAGAGCTTGTGATGGGCTAAGTTGGGACACCCCTGCAGGGATTTGAACTTTCAAAAGTCGTGCCAGCGGTTATGGGCAGATGGGAATTTGTTAATGTCCAGTTGTAAAAAACCTGAATCTTAACTTAATTAAAATGAATCAACAGAGTGTGTGGCCGTGATGGTCTCTTTTTGGCGAAGTCCGGGAAGAGAACACGGTCTCGTGTTATGCTTGAACGTAGGTTGTTCTAGGATCACTTCTTGATCATAGTTTATCGACCGTGCCTTTGCCTCCTCTTCTCGCTCCCTTTTGCGTATGTTCGCCACCAAATATGCTAGTTGCTTGCTGCAGCCCCACCTGATACCTTTTCCCTACCTAAGCTTAAATAGTCTTGATCACGAGGGTGTGAGATTGATAAGTCCCCGTGACTCACAGATTACTTCAAAACCAGATGCTGGGACCGATGATGCCATTCCAAGAGATTCGTCTGAGCTTAAGTGGGAGTTCGATGAGGACTCAGGACGATACTATGTTTCCTTTCCAGACGATTGGTAGTGGTGCCCAGTTGGGGCGATCGGGGACTTTGTTGCATTTGGGGTTGTTCTTTATTTTGGTTCCGTAGTCGGACCTTGATTGTATCTGGATGAATGTAATAATATTTATGCTATTATGTGATGTGGCGAGTGTAAGCCAACTATGTACCTCTTTTCCTTATTCATTGCATGGGTTGCGTGAAGATTACCCCACTTGCGACATTGCTTACAATGTGGTTATGCCTCTAAGTCGTGGTTCGACACGTGGGAGATATAGCCACATCATGGGCGTTAGATCAAAGAATGGGTTCTTGTCTATGTTACAAGGTGTGAAGTTGAGTCAGACTCAATGCCCGACCACTACAGAAGATAGAGAGAAAATGAAAATCATTCCCTATGCTTAAGCCATAGGTTCTATCATGTATGCTATGCTGTGTACCAGACCTGATGTGTGCCTTGCCATAAGTTTAGCAGGGAGGTACCAAAGTAATCCAGGAGTGGATCATTGGACAGCGGTCAAGAACATCCTGAAATACCTGAAAAGGACTAAGGATATGATGGAGGTGACAAAGAGCTCGTCATAAAAGGTTACGTAGATGCTAGCTTTGACACTGATCTAGATGACTCTAAGTCACAAACCGGATACGTATTCATATTCAATGGTGGAGCCGTCAGTTGGTGCATTTCCAAGCAGAGCGTTGTGGCGGGATCTACGTGTGAAGCGGAGTACATAGCTGCCTCAGAAGCAACAAATGAAGTAGTCTGGATGAAGGAGTTCATATCCGATCTAGGTGTAATACCTAGTGCATCGGGTCCAATGAAAATCTTTTTGTGAAAATACTGGAGCAATTGCCTTAGCAAAGGAATCAAAATTTCATAAAAGAACCAAACACATCAAGATACGCTTCAACTCCATCTGTGATCAAGTCAAGGAGGGAGACATAGAGATTTGCAAAATATATACGGATCTAAATGTGGCAGACCCATTGACTAAGCCTCTTCCACGAGCAAAACATGATCAGCACCAAGACTCCATGGGTGTTAGAATCATTATAATGTAATCTAGATTATTGACTCTGGTGCAAGTGGGAGACTGGAGGAAATATGCCCTAGAGGCAATAATAAAGTTGTTATTTTATATTTCCTTATATCATGATAAATGTTTGTTATTCATGCTAGAATTGTATTAACCGGAAACTTGATACATATGTGGATACATAGACAAAACACCGTGTCCCTAGTGAGCCTCTACTAGAGTAGCTCGTTAATCTAAGATGGTTAAGTTTAGTAACCATAGACATGTGTTGTCATTTGATAACGGGACCACATCATTAGGAGAATGATGTGATGGACAAGACCCAACTGTTAGCTTAGCATATTGATCGTTCAGTTTTATTGCTATTGCTTTCTTCATGTCATATACACATTCCTTTGCCTATGACATTATGCAACTCCCGGATACCGAAGGAATACCTTGTGTGCTATCAAACTCACAACGTAACTGGGTGATTATAAAGATGCTCTACAGGTATCTCCGAAGGTGTTTGTTGGGTTGGCATAGATCGAGATTAGGATTTGTCACTCCGAGTATCAGAGAGGCATTTCTGGGCCCTCTCGGTAATGCACATCATAAGAATCCTTGCAAACAATGTGATAATGAGTTAGTTGAGGGATGATGTATTATGAAACAAGTAAAGAGACTTGCCAGTAACAAGATTTAACTAGGTATGAAGATACCGACGATCGAATCTCGGGCAAGTAACATACAGATGACAAAGGGACTTACGTTTGATGTCATAAAGGTTTGACCGATAAAGCTCTTCATAGAGTATGTAGGAGCCAATATGGGCATCCAGGTTCTGCTATTGGTTATTAACTGGAGAGGTGTCTCAGTCATGTCTACATAGTTCTCGAACCCGTAGGGTCCGCACGCTTAACGTTCGTTGACGATATAGTTTTATATGAGTTATGTACGTTGGTGACCGAATGTTGTTCAGAGTCCCGAATGAGATCACGGACATGACAAGGAGCTTTGAAATGGTCCGGAGGTAAAGATTGATAGATAGGATAATAGTCTTTGGTCTCCGGAAGGGTTCCAGAATTCACCAGAAGGGGTTCCGGATGTTTCCCGAAATGTTTGGGTATCAGATCACTTTATTTGGGCCAAAGGGGAAACTTTTGGAAAGTGCAAAAGGAAGTTTTGCGGATACCAGAGGCTAGACGCCAGGAACCCTGGCGTCTAGGGGGTAGACGTCGGGAACCCTGGCGTCTAGACCTGGAGTCCGAGAAGGACTCTTACCTTTTGGGCAAAACCGACTTTGAGGAGGCTTTTACTCCAAGTTTCGACCCCAAGGCTCAACATATAAATAGAGGGGCGGGGCTAGCACCCAAGAGACATCAAGATTCACCAAGCCATGTGCTAGAAACCCCGTCCCCTCTAGTTTATCCTCCGTCTAGTTTCGATAGTGCTTGGCGAAGCCCTGCGGGGATTGTTCTTCGTCACCAACCGTCACCACACCGTCGTGTTTCTGGAATTCATCTACTACTTCGCCCGTCTTGCTGGATCAAGAAGGCGAGGATGTCATCGAGCTAGACGTGTGCTGAACACGGAGGTGTCGTACATTCGGTACTTGATTGGGACGGATCGTGAAGGTGTACGACTACATCAACCGCGTTGATAAAAGCTTCCTCTTTGCGATCTTAAAGGGTATGAAGATTCTCTTACCCTCTCGTTGCTATGCATCTCCAAGATAGATCTTTGTAACATCCCAAAATTCTAAATTTTGGAATGTTATAATAAATAGATAGATTGATTGATTGTTTGATTGTTGTGTGATTGATTGAGTGAAATTCGAAACTTTTTGGAAGTTAAATGAGAGGGAATAAAAGGACTTTCCCAAACTTTCACCTTTTTCTTTTGGATCCCCGTAAATTCAAATTCTTTTCATCACAAAACCCGGGAGAAAACATGACATGACTTCTTCCATTTATTTAAATGACAAGGGGTATTGAAACTATTTGAATTTCATCTGGAAATATTTCAAATTAATAAACTTCATGCAACTCAATGATTTTCAAGAGCGAAGATAAAATGACTTCTTCAAAACTTATGAAATATGAGTTGGGAGTTTCAAAGAAACTCAAATTTAAAATCCATTTGAAATAATTATTTTTTCAATTGGGTTATTTGAGTTTTATTCAAATTATTTTTCTCCAAAAACAAAATACATGGAAAATAGGGTAACATGATTCCCTACAATAGAAAATTGGAGAAAATTTTATTTGAAATCATTTTGGTATTTTTAAAATGATTTTTATTGGATTTTATTAGACCAGTAGCACCCTTTGAATTATCTGAATTTGGGTGGATTTTATTTGGCATTATAAAAATGTTCATTTCGTAGAGAATCTTTTTCTGAAAATTTTGATATATAATATGCCTATATTATATTTTGCTTCTATTTCCTTTTGTTTTATTTTCGTTTGCCTGTGATTTAAAAAAAACTCTCTTCGAACAGTGCCAGGCCGAAGCCCAGCACTGCTCTCTCTCTCTCCCTCTCCGCGCCAGGCCAGCCGACCCAGCCCAGCAGCGGCCTACGCCCGCGCCTGAATCGCCTCCGTCTTGCTCGCCCGCTCGCACGCCGCTTTGCCCAATCACCGACAGGTGGGGTCCACCTGTCGGGACCTTCTCCTACCCGCCGCCTGAGTCCGACTCCAGCACACCTCGTCGGCGATGCCGTGTCCAGGCGGGACTCCTCTCCCTCTGCCCCTCGTGCAAGCCGACCCCCTCCTCCTATTTATACCGCCGCCTGGGCCCCGTTCCTCCTCCTTTGCCGCAAACCACAGTCGCCGCCGCCCTCGCCGGAGTTCCCGCCTCCGACGAGATCTGCCGCTATCGCCGCACCCCGTTCCGTCACCCTCGACCTCCGCCGACGCCGTCATCGCCTTCCCCTACTCGCGCCACTTCTCCCCGACCCCGCGGCCACGCCAGAGGACCGCCTGAGCAGCCACCCCGACGACCCCGACGCCACTGCCATCTCCTTCTCCGGCGACGTCGACGCCCACCACCGCGGTAAGCCACCGGTGCTCCTCGTCCGTCCGATCTGGGTTAGATGGATAGGATTACATGAGTTCTTTTTTTTCTTTCGAATCGTTTTTCCTTACTTAGTGAATGTTCACTGCTTTGCCTTCGCAGCAAACGGTTTTTAACCAATAGATTTCTAACACGTGGCCAGGGACCTAGGTGTATATTTTATTTTTAAGTTTAGTCCCTGATTTTCAAAACACCACAACTTTTCAACCGTTAGTCCAAATTCAGTGAAACCAATGCTCACGTATTCGTTATGATCTCCTCTATCCAGTAATCCAACTCAAACATGTTTTTGAAATTTTAAAATTTGAATTAGATCATATTTGAATTCAAACTTCGTTTGATCATAACTTGAGTTCCGTAGCTCCGTTTGAGTTGATTCTTTTTGCAAATCGAAGCTCTTGACCTAAACTTTCTGATAAGGCCAAATTCATAGAATTTTGGTACTGTTAGAAATTGTTTTATGTTGCAAGAGTTATTTGCTTGTTTTTGAAGTTTTCCGTGATCTTTTCTTCGCTTCTTTTGCTTGATTGCTTATGTGTGGTTACTATTGCTTGCTTATGATAGATTGATCGGAGTATAACGAGTAGAACTATCAAGAGTTTTGAGCGCGAATCATCTTGATCAACATTGCAGGCAAGTTCACACTTTGATCATATTCCTTTCATACCCAGTTTTTATGCATTAGTTTCACCCTCAAACATTGCATGAATAGGATTGATAACATGTGGGTATTGGGAAGTAGTTGATGAGGTAGGAACCTATTACCCTGCATTCAAACCTTGGGAGTTACTATTACGCTATGCTTATATTGCCATGCTATGCTCGTAGACGTGGATTGGGTTTGAGAGTATTCATGACAGATGTGAGATTGTTAATTAATGGTTTACTTAAGGTGGCAACTTTAACACACATCTGGCTGGATTGAGGCACCTGGGTACTCCAGCGATTGCCTGTCTAGGCACCTGGGTACTCCAGGATTGCCTGTTTTTTTATGGACCGCCACCCAGGCTCAAAGGGATCATGAGATTATTCATACTAGAAACTTCCGTGTGCAGCCACAAGCTATTATGGGCTCTAGCATAGTTGATTAAGTCGTGTGAACTCTTAAAGTGGTAGACTAGCAGATGTAGGGGTTGTAGGTGGTACGGTCTACCCATCGTAAGGTGTAAACACTTCTGAAAGACTATGTCTCGGTCATCCATTTCTCAAACACAATGTAGTGCGAGAAATCCCACGGAGGAGATCGAGTCTTGTGGGGAAAAGTGTGCAAACCTCTGCAGAGTGTATAAACTAATCATGATTAGCCGTGTCCCTGGTTATGGACGTTTTGAGTATCCAGTACTTGGATTATCATGTGAATCTCATCATGTTACTTAAATAATTTTGTTGGGTTTAATGATGGTACTTAATTGGGATTGAGAATGCTGTCAACCATTCTCAATGTTCAACAACCACCATGATAGTTAAATAAAATGTATTCCTTTGCAGTAGGGAAAAATTGGCTTTTCGCAAAAACATATAACCATAGAGCTTTTCCACCAGCCATATATGCATGTAGTGATAGACATTGTTCATCATTCTCTATGGTGTGAATTTGCCAGTACATTCAATGTACTGACCCTCTGTGGCTGCAACGTCTCATGTTGCAGGATATCTTACGACGAGTAAGTGATACGTTAGGGTTACGATTTCTACACTCAACTTTGCCATTGGTGTTTATGGGAATCCACAACCTTGTTACGTCCGCTATTTTGGATTGAGGTAATAGTATTTACGTTACTTTTACATATGATTTACCTCTGTTATAAATCCTCGAGTATTGTGTGTGTCAGCATACCAATCCAGGGATGACACTTAAGCACAGATCCATTTGGGTCGGGTCGCTACAAGATGGTATCAGAGCACATGTTGACTGTAGGACGTGACCCTAGAAACTGGCAAGCCCATAGCAAAGATTTTTCTCTACAACTTTCCCTTTCAAAAGATCTTTTACCTCTCTTCTCTTCTGAGCTTATTCAAAAATTCTCTTTAGTGAGACCATACCCCTTTCCCCTTTTGAACACACGAAGATTCGACTGATGAGACCACTCCAAGAAGTACAAGATATCGGACCACTACGACCACTATGGAATGAAGGAGATTTTACCGTGCATTTGAATAATGGAAACTACAACGGTTGAAGACCAAAGACAAGTAGAATTTGAAGGCTCTGAAGAATCCCTAGATTTGTATGACCTAGGAAGGCTACCCTTATGGAACTTGACAGATTATGAAGGTTGTCAATACCCGAGATCAAGGTGTATCGGAGAAAGACTGAAACAAGGAGCATGAGAACTCGAAATTTTGTCAAAGAAAACCCTAAGGCAGGAGATATCAACTATGGAATGATTGCTCATGGGAATGACAAGAGCAGAAACACGGTTATCCGTGATGTCATCACCCGCTGAAGCTATTGTCACCGTGCTGAGTTAAGGATGCATTTCTTCAGAATGGATTTGATGGAAGAAGGCTGATGGAGCACCTATTAGTAAGATGAAGTTTTAAATTTAGCCGGTGTATCACCAGGATCTGGGGTAGTACATCAAGAAGTTTAAGGTGGAGCTCCATGAAGCCGTATTAGACAAGGAAGCATTTCGTGAAGAACTCAGGAACCAAAAGCTAAAAGTAGCCAAGCTGGAGGAGCTACAACCTTGAGATACCGGAGATTTGTCAGGAACTGAAGGACAGTATGACCATGGTTCATGTGAAGTATGTTGAAACCAGAAGTTTGAAATGCAACTCCGGAATATTAAAGGATGTCACAAGAGATTTCACGTCAACAGAGATGATCTGGTAAAAGAACTTGAGAAGACAAGCATGATCGGAAGAAGCCATTGGAGGCATGAACAAGGCTTGAAGAGTTTGGAGACGTTGAAGGTTTATTGACCTTTAGAAGACCAAACCCCTGTTATATACCTACGTTAGATGCGACGTTTGTGAGCTGTCATTTGTTTGATGTTTTCCCGACAGCCACAAATAAAAAAATCTGTCTTTTCAAAACTTTTGTTTGTATTGTGTGTATCCCTCTCTATCTCTCTTATCTCACCCCAAACCCATGGACCCAATAGAGGATGAATGAATATGAGCTTATATTTTCTGGACCACTGAGTCAATTGGAGACGGACCAATGGATTCAGAGCATGGAGGATCACATGAAGAATAACTCTATAGTCGGAAAGGATGTGACCCAGCATGCTCTTCAGTGCTTTGAAAGAGGTGCTGCTACTTGGTGGAGGATGTACCAAACCATCAATGGATGGCAAGGAGTAACCACTTGGAAAGAATTTAAGTTGACTCTGCCAAAGTCTCGGCTTGTGTCCCAGAAGTTGAAGCCTTATGGAAAGGATATGAAGAAACCTTGTGCATGCAAGATTTGTGGAGAAATAGGACACACCCATAAAGAACACAAGGATGAATGACCTAATTGTGAAGAAAGTCACCCAGCTGAATAATGCCCAACTAGGCAGATTACTTGTTTCTTGTGTGAAGGGACTACCCACTATCCTGCTCAGTGTCACATTTACCCCATGGTACAACAAACTGTACAACAGAAGAAAGAAGTAAAGAAAGGAGCCCTTATGGAAATTTTAGAAGAACCCGTGATGAAGGAAGATGTGGAGGACACACCTAACGAGGACCCGAGTAAACCCTGCACTAAGTCTTGCTATTCATGTGGATAAGAAGGTCACATCTCCCAAAATTGTTTGAATGGGGATCTAGTAGAATTCCCGACAGAGGAAGTAGAGTATGACCCACAAGAAATAGAAGCCATGATTGGCATGGAAAGGTCTAGGAAGAGAAGCAGATTGGATTCCAGGAAGGACCTGAGTCGTATCACCTGTTACAGGTGCAAGGAGTCAGGGCACTACCTCAACAGTTTCCCAAAAAGGAAACCCGATACTTGTCAGAAGTAATATGTTTTAGTTGTAATGGAGCAGGGCACTTTGCCAGAGAATGCCCCAAGGAGAAGGAAACTTGTGCTAGATAGTTGAGTTTGCAACAAAAGAAACAGAGTAGTAGAAGTGAGAACATTTTCTTTTATATTGAGGTGTTGAGTTGAGACATGTAATGGAAAAGCGAGAGATTGTAATCACTTGAGAATGAATAAAGTTAGCATCGTTGGTACTGATATGGATTTTATGAGTTGTTACTCTATGAAGAAGAATTTTGGCCATTCTGAGGATATGAGGAATATGGTCTATGGAAGATTTGTGCATTTTAAGGGTGGTAGTACCCTGTAAGAACCGTTGACCCCTGGAAAAGATAAGGATACTCCACTGAGTGGATTTCAGACAAAATGAATACGAGTTTTGTCTCGATATGTGTGATGCCCCAAGAGTATGTGGGATGAAGTTGGAGACTGTCAGTTGTTGGACCAAATGTGATCAAGGAGTCAGAAGAGAATTTTAAGTTGATTCGAGATAGACTGAAGGTAACTCAGCCCAGGCAGAAGAGTTATGCAGACTAAAAAACGCAAGGAGGTAGTCTATGAAATTGGAGACAGAGAATGTCTTCGTGTGCCCCCTCTGCGAGGAGTTAAACGAAATGGAGTTAAGGGAAAGTTAGCCCCGAGATTTGTAGGACCATACCGAGTTTTGGAGCGTATGGGAGAAGTGGCCAACAAGTTGGAGTCACCCGAAGGACTGTCAGGAGTTCAAGATGTGTTTCATGTTTCCCAGTTGAAGAAGTGCCATGCAGAGATGGCCAATATTCCCCTGTAAGGATGCTTGACGCTAGAAAGGATAATGATGTTCCACGAGTGGAATATGGACTTCATAAGTATAAGTTTTTATCTCGGTATGAGGGATATCCCACGAGGATGAAGAGATAAATTACTATTGGATATAAAGGAGGTATGATGTCGGAAATATGGATCAACGGAAACTCCATGATGAGTCTGAGTAATCATGTCCTAGTTTGGTGCCAATAGAAGGAAGGAAGACAGTACAATTGGATGGATTTAAAAATACTAGGAAGTTGGAAGTTGGAATAATGATCAGTTGCCCAATGATAAGTTCAAGGACTACAAGTGATGAGATGGGCCATAACCCACATGCCCCAGCACCTGCCAAGAAGCAAGCACATTCTTGCTGAAGGAAAAACCCTGGAAGAAGAAGTTACGATTTTATCGATAGACGATCTTATAGGAGTAACGCAAAACCTGAGAGTTGTGAAGAAACGATAGATGTTTGTCTGCCTTGCAGAATCTATGGATATATCCGAACTTCGTTCGTCGACAAGAGAAATTCTGCAATGCTTGTGAGGATGACCGAGTGTTAGTATGCGAGATTCGCTAAACTGTATACATGGTAATGATTTGGGTGCGGGATGGATTGATCACCATACCGACTTACTCTTATGGTTCGCCTTGCTATATGGGATGGTAAATCTGAGTGACTTGCCTATAGTAGAGAGACAATGATATTAAACCTTGTTAAACCTTAGAATGGTATAAGAATTTTTCCCTTGTACAAGGCAGCTTTTGCCAACCGTAGGTTATACGGTGAGGATCAACCCAGACCCATTTCCTGCAGGAGAAACCATAATTGGATTACCAACATGAGATATCGATAGTTAGTTAGTATTGGCGCCAAACCCGTCAGCTAAGAAGACCCAATCTCGGAATAACCTTACCAAGAGGTAAGGACAGAAGAATTGAGGAAAAGGTTATGCCACTACCGGAAGAGCTCAGAGAAGGAATTTTTCTCGAGGATCTGAGAAGACCGACACTGTCAAGAATAAGGGTGGAGTATATGAGTTTTGATGGAACCGTAACCATGCTTCTAAGGGTGGTAGCACCCCAGACCCCATGTAATGATCGATGGATTTTGAGAAGACCCCAAACCTAACCTATTTCTTGCTAGCCTCTCCGAATCTCGAGGACGAGATTCATTTTAAGGGTGGTAGGTTTGTAACATCCCAAAATTCTAAATTTTGGAATGTTATAATAAATAGATAGATTGATTGTTTGATTGTTGTGTGATTGATTGAGTGAAATTCGAAACTTTTTGAAAGTTAAATGAGAGGGAATAAAAGGACTTTCCCAAACTTTCACCTTTTTCTTTTTGATCCCCGTAAATTCAAATTCTTTTCATCACAAAACCCTGGAGAGAAGATGACATGACTTCTTCCATTTATTTAAATGACAAGGGGTGTTGA
Source organism: Triticum dicoccoides (assembly GCF_002162155.2). Lineage (NCBI taxonomy): Eukaryota > Viridiplantae > Streptophyta > Magnoliopsida > Poales > Poaceae > Triticum > Triticum dicoccoides. The sequence goes on along the minus strand of NC_041388.1, from coordinate 494,905,477 downwards.
AAATATTTGAATTTCATCTGGAAATATTTCAAATTAATAAACTTCATGCAACTCAATGATTTTCAAGAGCGAAGATAAAATGACTTCTTCAAAACTTATGAAATATGAGTTGGGAGTTTCAAAGAAACTCAAATTTAAAATCCATTTGAAATAATTATTTTTTCAATTGGGTTATTTGAGTTTTATTCAAATTATTTTTCTCCAAAAACAAAATACAAGGAAAATAGGGTAACATGATTCCCTACAATAGAAAATTGGAGAAAATTTTATTTGAAATCATTTTGGTATTTTTAAAATGATTTTTATTGTATTTTATTAGACCAGTAGCACTCTTTGAATTATCTGAATTTGGGTGGATTTTATTTGGCATTATGAAAATGTTCATGTCGTAGAGAATCTTTTTCTGAAAATTTTGATATATAATATGCCTATATTATATTTTGCTTCTATTTCCTTTTGTTTTATTTTCGTTTGCCTGTGTTTTAAAAAAAAACTCTCTTCGAACAGTGCCAGGCTGAAACCCAGCACTGCTCTCTCTCTCTCTCTCTCCGCGCGAGGCCAGCCGGCCCAGCCCAGCAGCGGCCTATGCCCGCGCCCGAATCGCCTCCGTCTCGCTCGCCCGCTAGCTCGCCCGCCACTTTGCCCAATCATCGACAGGTGGGGTCCACCTGTCGGGACCTTCTCCTACCCGCCGCCGGAGTCCGACTCCAGCACTCCTCGCCGGCGACGCCGTGTCCAGGCGGGACTCCTCTCCCTCTGCCCCTCACGCAAGCCGACCCCCTCCTCCTATTTATACCGCCGCCCAGGCCCCGTTCCTCCTCCTTTTCCGCAAACCACAGCCGCCGCCGCCCTCGCCGGAGTTCCCGCCTCCGACGAGATCTGCCACTGCCGCCGCGCCCCGTTCTGTCACCCTCGACCTCCGCCGACGTCGCCATCGCCTTCCCCTACTCGCGCCGCTTCTCCCCGACCCTGCGGCCACACCGGAGGACCGCCGGAGCAGCCATCCCGACGACCCCGACGCCGTTGCCGTCTCCTTCTCCGGTGACGTCGACACCCACCACCGCAGTAAGCCGCCGGTGCTCCTCGTCCGTCTGATCTGGGTTAGATGGATAGGATTAGATGAGTTCTTTTTTTCTTTCGAATCGTTTTTCCTTACTTAGTGAATGTTCACTGATTTGCCTTCGCGGCGAACGGTTTTTAACCAATAGATTTCTGACACGTGGCCAGGGACCTAGGTGTAGATTTTATTTTTCAGTTTAGTCCCTGATTTTCAAAACACCACAACTTTTGAACCGTTAGTCCAAATTCAGTGAAACCAACGCTCACGTCTTCGTTATGATCTCCTCTATCCAGTAATCCAACTTAGACATGTTTTTGAAATTTTAAAATTTGAATTAGATCAGATTTGAATTCAAACTTCGTTTGATCGTAACTTGAGTTCCGTAGCTCCGTTTGAGTTGATTCTTTTTGCAAATCGAAGCTCTTGACCTAAACTTTCTGATAAGGCCAGATTCATATAATTTTCGTACTGTTAGAAATTGTTTTATGTTGCAAGAGTTATTTTCTTGTTTTTGAAGTTTTCCGTGATCTTTTCTTCGCTTCTTTTGCTTGATTGCTTATGTGTGGTCACTATTGCTTGCTTACGATAGATTGACCGGAGTATGACAAGTAGAACTATCAAGAGTTTTGAGCACGAATCATCTTCATCAACATTGCATGCAATTTCACACTTTGATCATATTCCTTTCATACCCAGTTTTTATGCATTAGTTTCACCCTCAAACATTGCATGAATAGGATTGATAACATGTGGGTATTGGGAAGTAGTTGATGAGGTAGGAACCTATTACCCTGCATTCAAACCTTGGGAGTTACTATTACGTTATGCTTATATTGCCATGCTATGCTTGTAGACGTGGATTGGGTTTGAGAGTATTCATGACAGATGTGAGATTTTTAATTAATGGTTTACTTAAGGTGGCAACTTTAACACACATCTGGGTGGATTGAGGCACCTGGGTACTCCAGCGATTGCCTGTCTAGGCACCTGGGTATTCCAGGATTGCCTGTTTTTTATGGACCGCCACCCAGGCTCAAAGGGATCATGAGATTATTCATACTAGAAACTTCCGTGTGCAGCGACAAGCTATTATGGGATCTAGCATAGTTGATTATGTCGTGTGAACTCTTACAATGGTAGACTAGCAGATGTAGGGGTTGTAGGTGGTACGGTTTACCCATCGTAAGGTGTAAACGCTTCTGAAAGACTATGTCTCGGTCATCCGTTTCTCAAACACCATGTAGTGTGAGAAATCCCACGGAGGAGATCGAGTCTTGTGGGGAAAAGTGCGCAAACCTCTGCAGAGTGTATAAACTAATCATGATTAGCCGTGTCCCCGGTTATGGACGTTTTGAGTATCCAGTACTTGGATTAGCATGTGAATCTCATCATGTTACTTTAAATAATTTTGTTGGGTTTAATGATGTTACTTAATTGGGATTGAGAATGCTGTCAACCATTCTCAATGTTCAACAACCACCATGATAGTTAAATAAAATTTATTCCTTTGCAGTAGGGAAAAATTGGCTTTTCGCAAAAACATATAACCATAGAGCTTTTCCACCAACCATATATGCATGTAGTGATAGACATTGTTCATCATTCTCTATGGTGTGAATTTGCCAGTACATTCAATGTACTGACCCTCTGTGGCTGCAACGTCTCATGTTGCAGGATATCTTACGACGAGTAAGTGATACGTTAGGGTTACGATTTCTACACTCAACTTTTCCGTTGGTGTTGATGGGAATCCACAACCTTGTTACTTACTCTATTTTGGATTGAGGTAATAGTATTTACGTTACTTTTACATGTGATTTACCTCTGTTATAAATCCTTGAGTACTATGTGTGTCAGCATACCAATCCAGGGATGACACTTAAGCATAGAGACTTGATCCATTCAGGTCGGGTCGCTACAATCTTGCGTGAGTGTAGGAATTTTTTTTGAAATTGCATGCTACGTTTTCCAACAGAAGGAGGACCTCCTAGAGTTTCAATAGGCAAATTGTGTTTAAGCAGAGGACGTTGTTCAAATAAAATCTTATCTATTTCATTTCTTTCATGCAGATGCATATCATTTTCATGGTCTAGCAAATATTGTTCTAGTGGATCAGTAGGAGGCACTGCAACAAGGAAGACTAATTATTCCATCCTTACTAGGCAATTATTTCTTATGATGATTTCTACTAAATTTAGAAAAATTAAACTCATGAGACTCATCACCAAAACTAACACCTGCAGTTTGTTTCTCACAATCTATTTTAGCATTAATGGTGTTCAATAAAGGTATACCAAAGATAATGGGACAAAATTCATCTTATGAGGAACCAAGAACAAGAAAATCAGTAGGGTATTTTATTTTCCCACACAAGACTTCAACATCTCTAACAATCCCAAGTGGTGTGATAGTGTCTCTATTAGCAAGTTTAATAGTAACATATATGTCTTCTATTTCAGTGGGTGCTATATCATTCATAATTTCTTGATATAAGGTAAAAGTAATAGCACTCATGCTAGCACCTATGTTGCATAAACCATGATTACAGTGATCTCCTATTTTAACTAATAGAACACGCATGACAACGACAGGTCCATGTTTATCTTTTTCATCGGGTTTGGCAATTCTAGCAGCTTCATCACAGAAGTCAATAACATGCCCCTCTATATTTTCAACCAAGAGATCTTTAACCATAGCAACACTAGGTTCTATTTTGATTTGTTCAGCAGGCTTGGAAGTTCTAATATAACTTTTGTTGACCACAATTGAAACTTTAGCATGTTCCTTTATCCTAACAGGGAAAGGTGGTTTTTCAATATAAGCAATAGGAACAACTGGATCAACATTATAAATAATAGTTTCATCTTTCACTATTACTGGTTCTTTAATTTCTTATTTAATAGGTGGGTCATATTTAAAACACTTCTCCTTAGGGAGATCAACATGGGTAGCAAATGATTCACAAAAGGAGGTTACTATCTCAAAGTTAAGTCCATATTTAGTGCTAAACTTTTGAAAAGCATCGGTATTCATAAAAGATTTAACACAATCATACTTAAGTTTAATACCTGACTCTTTACCTTCATCGAGTTCCCAATCTTCAGAGTTGCATTTAATTCTTTCTAAAAGATACCACCAGAAGTCAATAGTCTTCTTCATAAAGGAACCAGTACAAGAAGTATCAAGCATGGATCGATCTTCATGAGAAAGCTGGGCATAAAAATTCTGAATGATAATTTCTCTTGAGAGCTCTTGATTGGGGCATGAATATAACATGAGTTAATCCTCCCCCAAGCTAGAGCGATACTTTCTCCTTCACAAGGCCAAAAATTATATATATAATTTCGATCACGATGAACTAGATGCATAGGATAAATTTTTTGGTGAAATTCCAGTTTCAATCGATTCCAATTCCAAGATCCAATATCATCGCATAGCCTATACCATGCAAATGCTTTTTCCTTCAAAGATAAAGGGAAAACCTTCTTCTTAGCTTCATCTCCGGGTAAACCTGCAAGCTTAAATAATCCACAAATTTCATCCACATATATCAAGTGCATATCAGGATGTTCGGTTCCATCTACTGCGTAAGGATTAGCTAGCAGTTGTTCTATCATACCCAAAAGAATTTAATAACCAATATTTTCAATAGGTGCAGTAGGTTGAGGGGAAACTAATTGTGGTTCCGGTCAAGGTGAAGATATCCCAAAAAAACCCTCAAAGGATTGTTTTCCATAGCGACAAGTAACAATTAATTTCAGTACGTAGTAATAATTTTTCCTTACCGATTTCCACTTACCAAGAGCGCTTCACTTCCCGGCAACGGCGCAAGAAAAGAGCCTTGATGACCCACAAGTATAGGTGATCAATCATAGTCCTTTCGATAAGTAAGAGTGTCGAACCCAACGAGGAGCAGAAGGAAATGACAAGTAGTTTTCAGCAAGCACTGAAACTATAAGTAACGAGTAGTTTGATAGTAAGATAATTTGTAACGAGCAAGTAACGATAACGATAAAAAAAGTGCATCAAGATAGCCCAATCCTTTTGAGACAAAGGACAGGCCAAAACGGTCTCTTATAATAAGCAAAGCGTTCTTGAGGGTACACGGGAATTTCATCTAGTCACTTTCATCATGTTGGTTTGGTTTGTGTTCGCTACTTTGATAATTTGATATATGGGTGGACCGGTGCTTAGGTGTTGTTCTTACTTGAACAAACCTCTTACTTATGATTAACCCCATCGCAAGCATCCACAACTACGAGAAAAGTATTAAGAACGAATTCTAAACATAGCATTAAACTTTTAGATCCAAATCAGTCCCTTATGGAATAGCGCATAAACTAGGATGTAAGCTTCTGTCACTCTCGCAACCCATCATCTAATAACTATTCCCCAATGCATTCCCTTAGGCCCAAATATGGTGAAGTGACATGTAGTCGATGTTCACATGACACTACTAAGGGAATAACAACATACATACCATCAAAATATCGAACACATATCAAGTTCACATTATTACTTGCAACAAGATTTCTCCCGTGACCTCAAGAACAAAAGTAACTACTCATAAATGATAATCATACTCAAGATCAGAGGGGTATTAAATAGCATATTGGATATGAACATATAATCTTCCACCAAATAAACCATATAGTAATAAACTACAAGATGTAATCAACACTACTAGTGTCGGTGTACTAGAGTAGGGGTACCCTAGTATCCCGAACTTGTGCACGGGCAGTCGCAGCATCCCGCGGCAAGGCTTGCCGGGTGACCGCCAAGGTCCTCCATGGTTCCTTTGGAGCCATTCAAGGACAAAGTATCCAAGACAAAGAGACAAGACCCCGGCAAGAGGAGCTTGCCGGGAAGGCCAACCAAGGCATCTCAAGGAACTTGCCGCGACGCGCCACGCGTCCCGGCAAGGCCCGGTGAGCGACAAGCTCCCGGACGCGACAAGATAACGACCGCGGCAAGGCGCTTGCCGCGGCAAGCCACCACTATGTGCCTGTGCTCCAGCACATCCACCAACGTGTCGCTCTGGGACCCTGCCAGGCGTACGTGGCTGGAGGCTGTGCAGCCAGCGGTGCGCGGTGGCAAGCGGCGCTGACAAGATTGCCATCGTGGCGAGCGGTGGCGTCCCTGACGGTCCCTTTTGCACTATTTAGGCGACGCAGACGGGCATTTAATGCCCTGGTCCCCTGCCGTCAGGGTTAGGTATGATACACTGTAGCAGGTAGCTGTACCAACCGCAACACCTTTCCATTTTTACCCTTGTCTATGTTGCCACCTGTCGGTGACCCCTTGAGCATATAAAAGGAGGCCCATGCGCAACGTAAAGGAGGGGAACACTCACGCTCGGTCTCGTTAGCTGCTGGGGTGTACTGTAGCACTCCGCGCTCCCAAGCTAGAACTCAATACAAACCACAAAGCAGGAGTAGGGTTTTACGCATCCGTGCGGCCCGAACCTGGGTAAACTGCTCGTGTGCTTCGCCTCGATCCGCTCTTCATGCGACCCTCGCCCCCGCCGAACCGAAAGGGACTCGGTCCGCCGGTCCCATAGGTGCTCGTGGATTAGTCCCCCGACATCTTTGGCGCGCCAGGTAGGGGCTCGAGGTTGTGTGAACCAGATCCGGCGTTCACACGAGCTAGATCTTCATCATCTTCATCGACATGCCGCCGAAGAAGAAGGCTTCGGAGGCGGCTGCTCCGTCCGCGCCGAACCCACCACCGCCGGAGCAAACGGCTGATGGGGCAGACGCCGACGGAAGAACGGGCGTCGATGAGAGAGCTCACGGTGCTGCCAGGTCCAAGGACAAGGCTGCGCTGCCCATCGGCGGCGTAGCCGGCTCCCACAACGACCGGGCGCACTCCAAGACCTCGGCGTCCGTACATGCACCGCGCCCATCTCAGGAGGCGCAGGGCCGGCAGCGTCATGATACTCACGGTACCATGCGTTTGCTGGACCAAGACCGAGCTGCTGGATCTCGGAGTGCTCAAGACCAGCATGCACGCCAACATGCTGGCACGAGTGAGGCACGGTCGCCTGGACGGGATACTGCTCCTTCTAACATAGTTAGAAGTCCGAGCATATCCCGCTCCTCGCACCGTTCGCCACCGCGACCCGCCACTACAGCAGAAGCTTTGGCGCGAGGTCAACTGCTCCTGGACTACCCTCCAACGGCAGACAAGATCGACGACTGGAGGGCCACCATTCAGAGTCTCATCGGCTTCGCCAACGGCGACACTCAACGGCAGCCGAGCACGTCGCAGCCGCGGCAAGTCAGCCAGGCACGAGCCGGTGGCGACAAGACCGGTGGGGGTGCAACCACTGCGCACTCTCCGCCTCGAAGGCCAAGATCGCCGACTCGCCGGATCCACCTCGACAGCGACTCCACCGCGTCATCAGATCCACGAGCTCGTCGCGATCAGCGCCAAGTTCTTCACGAACGACAGCAAGAAGACGCTCGTACTCGCATCGAGCGCCGAAGAGAAGCGCGACGTCAATCGGACCAGCGCGCTGGGCCCTCTGTCGACATGCATGCGCCAGGGGAACCAGGCGACTTGCCGTACGCGGTAGGTTGCCCTGCGTTTACTCATGAGCTGCGGCAAGTCCAGTGGCCCAGCACGAAGAATTTCAAGCCAGACGTACCAGAGAAGTACGACGGCAAGTCGCATCCGTCGGAGTTCCTCAGCATCTACACCATCGCGGTGCAGGCTGCCGGGGGGCGGGGCGACAAGATCCTTGCCAACTATTTCCCGCTGGTGCTCAAGCCCAACGTCAGGTCCTGGCTCATGCACTTGCGAGACAACTCCATATCCTCCTGGGCAGACCTATGCCATCAGTTTGTCGGTGCCTTTACAGGCGGCCACAAACCTCATGGCCAAGAGAGTGACCTTCATCTGCTCGCCCAGAAGGAAGAAGAGCCCCTGCGCAAGTACATTCAGAGATTCAGCCGTGTACAGCACAACATCCCAGATGTCCAACCTGCTGCGGTCATCAGCGCGTTCCATCAGAACGTGCGTAACCGCAGGATGCGGGAGGAGATGGCGATGTGCAAGATCAGAGACGTCAGAGAGCTGTATGCCCTGGCCGACAAGTGTGCACGTGCTGAGGAAGGGAGGAAACTCCCCGGAGAGAATACAGGAGCAGGAGGATCTGACAGCGAGGATGCTGCCCCGGCAAAGAAAAACCGGCGGCGGAACAACAAGAAGAAGAAAGGCAAAGATGTGCTAGTCATTGAGCAGTCCGGCAACAAAGGTGGCGCCAAGAAAGCCAAAGCTGGTAGCTCCGGCAAGGAGATTGCCGCATGCACCAACTGCCAGACTGTGGCGGTCGCCGACAAGCAGGACGGCACTGACAAGCAATACTGCAAGATCCACCGCACCAAGGGCCATGACCTCCAGAGCTGCAAGAAGGTCGAGCAGCTTGTCCAGCAGCAAAAGGCTGAATACGAGCGACGCGACAAGGAGAGGGCCCAAGGAGGCGCTGGAGAATCAATAAGAAGCGCGTCGGCCGGGGAGGACGCCGCGGCAAGGCCAAGCAGCGGCAAGGAGACAGACCTCCCCGCGGCCGCGACAAGGATGAAGATGATGACGACGACGAAGACATGGATGGTGTCGAGACCAGTGAGCAGGAGTTCCAGAAAGCCACAGAGGTCTTGTGCATTGACGGCGGTGCTTCTCTGCATACTTCGCATCGCCAACTCAAGCAGTGGGTGCGGGAAGTCAATGCGGCGGAACCACCTGTCGAGTCACGCAAGCTTCTGAAATGGTCCAGCACGCCTATCATCTTTGATATTGAGGACCACCCTAATCGCACAACTACGGTCGGGTGCTTGCCGATGTTGGTTTCACCAACTATCCGCAACCTCAAGGTCACTAAGATGCTAGTTGACGGCGGGGCCGGCTTGAACCTGATCTCCTCCACTGTACTCCAGAAACTCCAGATCCCTGACAGCGAGCTTGAAGAGACCGGCACATTCCAAGGAATCAACCCGGGAAGGAGCAAGCCGAAGGGGAAGGTCATGTTGCCAGTAACATTTGGCAGCAAGGTGAACTTCAGGACTGAGAGGGTCACTTTTGACGTTGCCGATTTTCCATTGCCTTACAATGGAATACTCGGCCGTCCAGCACTCGCCAAGTTCATGGCAGCCTCTCACTACGCATACGACATGCTGAAGATGCCAGGACCGATAAGCGTCATCTCTGTCCCTGGCGACAAGAAGGATGCTCTTATCTGCGCCGACAAGATCTACCGGGAAGCGGCAGCCGCAACAGATCGCGAGTCACCTGCCATTGAAGCTCCCAGGGGGAAGAAGAAGACCAAGTCCGGCAAGAGTTCTGATGCCCACTCCGGCAAGCGCACCTCTTCGGAGTGCTGCGCTGCTGTCGAGGACGCACCATCGAGCCCCACCGGCAAGTGTAAGAAGACAATGGCAGCTCCGCCAGAGACCAAGAAGGTGTCCGCCAAGGAGGACGGCACTGGTGGTACCTTCACCATCAGTGCCACTCTCGACCCTAAATAGGAAAGCGCGCTCATTGCTTTCCTGCGGGCGAACGTCGACGTGTTTGCGTGGCAACCTCTGACATCCCCGGTGTACCCAGAAAAGTAATTGAGCACCATCTTGCCGTTTGTCCTCATGCGCGGCCCGTCAAGCAGAAGGTCAGGAAGCAAGCAGTGGAGCACCAAGAATTCATCACAGAAGAGATCAAGAAGTTGGAAGCAGCAGGCCTTGTCAGAGGAGTGCTCCATCCTACGTGGTTGGCCAATCCTGTAGTCGTGCGCAAGGCGAACGGGAAATGGAGACTTTGTATCGACTTTACCGATGTTAACAAAGCTTGTCCCAAAGACCCATTTCCTTTGCCGCGCATTGACCAGATTGTTGACTCCACGGCCGGGTGTGACTTGCTTTCATTTCTTGACGCATACTCAGGATACCATCAGATCTTCATGGCAGAAGAGGATGAGGAGAAGACCGCATTCATCACTCCATGTGGCACGTACTGTTTCATACGGATGCCTTTCGGTTTAAAAAATGCTGGTTCAACATTTGCAAGGGTAGTCCATGTCGCTCTTGAGCCACAAATACACAGAAATGTGGAAGCCTACATGGATGACATAGTGGTCAAGAGCAAGGACAAGGCAACTCTGATTCAAGATTTAGACGAGACATTTGCAAATCTGCGCAAGATCAGCCTCAAGCTCAACCCCGAGAAGTGTGTGTTTGGAGTCCCCTCCGGCAAACTTCTCGGGTTCTTCGTGTCTCAGCGGGGAATCGAAGTCAATCCCGACAAGATCAAGGCCATTGAGAAGATTGAAGCACCAAAGCGTGTCAAGGATGTACAAAGACTTGCCGGTTGCGTGGCTGCTCTCAGCAGGTTTATCTCTAGGTCTGCTGAGCGCGCCCTGCCATTTTTCAAAATATTGAAAAAGGCAGGTCCAATGAAATGGACTCCGGAAGCGGAGGCTGCGCTGCAAGACTTGAAGAGATACCTGTCCTCCACTCCAACACTTGTCGCACCTAAGCCACAAGAGAAGTTGCTGTTGTATATAGCGGCAACCAATCAAGTGGTTAGTGCTGCATTAGTAGTAGAGAGGGAGGCAGATGACGAGCCAGCAACCACGGCAGGCGCATCCAGCGACAAGCAGGGGGCTTCCCCGACAAGCTCTGGTCCCGACAAGGATGGATCTGCGCAGACGCGCGAGGAGATACAGAAGAGAATGGTACAGCGCCCAGTTTACTTTGTCAGTTCCCTTCTGCAGGGGGCTAGGTCAAGGTACTTTGGCGTGCAGAAATTGCTTTTCGGCCTTCTCATGGCCTCGAGAAAGCTGCGCCATTACTTCCAAGCACATGAGATCACAGTTGTCACTCGTTTTCCACTGAAGAGGATACTACAGAATCCAGAAGCGACAGGCAGGATTGTTGAGTGGGCACTGGAACTGTCAAGCTTTGGCCTCAAGTTTGAGAGTACTTCAACTATCCAAAGCAGAGCATTGGCAGAATTCATAGCAGAATGGACGCCAACACCAGATGAAGAAATTCCAGAAAGGAGCATCCCCGTCGAGGAAGCAAGCAAAGAGTGGCTGATGTACTTTGATGGTGCCTTTTCGCTGCAAGGCGCCGGCGTTGGCGTGCTGCTTGTCGCACCCACCATAGAGCACCTCAAGTACGTAGTCCAGATGCACTTTCCCAAGGAGCAAGCAACAAACAATACTGCAGAGTATGAAGGCTTGCTTGCCGGTCTCAGGATCGCGGCAGACCTTGGGATCAAGAAGCTCATCGTCAGGGGTGACTCGCAGCTTGTCGTCCGCCAAGTGAACAAGAGATATCAGAGTCCGTTGATGGAAACCTACGTCGACGAAGTGAGAAAGCTAGAAGAGCACTTTGACGGCCTATAGATGGAGCATGTTCCAAGAGCTCAGAACGCCATTGCCGATGGCCTATCAAAGTGCGCCGCACTTAAGTTACCTGTGGAACCAGGGATCTTTATGCTCAAGCTGACTCAACCGTCTGTAACGCCATCAACTGGACAGAACAAGAAGAGGAGGTTGATTTCTGGTGCCTATTTTCCGGCAGAGCTTCCTGAAGCCGCCGCCAAGAAGGTCCCCAAGATCAACGCCAAGAGCGCTAAGGAGCAGTCTGCTCTGGCAAGCCCTAGGGTTTGTTCCATTGAAGCAGAAGCTCCCGACAATTTTTGCTCCGGCAAGCTTGCCGGGGAACGTCAAGCTCCGGCAGAGCCGCAGGTTCTCGCCGTAGAAGCGGATGTTCCTGCAGCAGCAGATTTGCCTTTAGTCCTTGTTGTCGAGCCACAAGCTCCAGCATGGACACAGCAGATTATCCGTTTCCTTCAGACAGGAGAACTTCCCGAAGAGCAAGAAGAAGCGGAAAGAGTAGCCCGGCCGTCAAGTATGTACCAGTTTGCCGACAACACACTGTACAGAAGAAGACTCAACAGTGTGAAATTGAAGTGTATTCACCGGGAAGACGGACAAAAGCTGTTGGCGGAGATACATGGAGGCATATGTGGTCACCACATTGGCGCAAGAGCACTTGCCGGCAAAGCATTTCGGCAAGGTTTCTTTTGGCCGACAGCCCTCCAGGATGCAACTGCACAAGTAACCAAGTGTGAAGCATGCCAGTTCCATTCCAAACAGATACACCAACCAGCTCAAGCTCTCCAGACGATCCCTTTATCCTGGCCATTTTCGGTCTGGGGGCTCGACATCCTCGGCCCCTTTCCCCGAGCAGTCGGGGGCTTTGAGTACTTGTACGTTGCAATCGACAAGTTCACAAAGTGGCCGGAAGTGGAAGCAGTGAGGAAGGTGACAGCACAGTCAGCAGTCAAGTTCTTCAGGTCGATTGTTTGCCGCTTCGGGATCCCTAACAGGATAATCACCGACAACGGTACGCAATTCACGAGCCGCACCTTCATGCAGTAAGTCCAAGATCTTGGCGCCAAGGTCTGCTTCGCTTCTGTTGCTCACCCGAGAAGCAATGGTCAAGCGGAGAGGGCAGATGCTGAAGTGCTGCGTGGGCTCAAGACCAGGACTTTCGACAGGCTGCACAAGTGCGGAAGAAACTAGATCGAGGAGCTGCCGGTAGTTCTTTGGTCGATCAGGACGACGCCAAATCGAGCCACTGGCCAGACACCTTTCGCTCTAGTCTATGGAGCAGAGGCAGTTCTCCCCACGGAACTCGTATACGGGTCACCTCGAGTGCTCGCTTATGATGAGCTTGAGCAAGAGCAGGTGCGACAAGATGACGCGCTACTCCTTGAGGAAGACCGTCTTCAGGCTGCTGTATGAGCTGCTCGCTACCAGCAAGCTTTGCGCCGCTACCATAGCCGCAAAGTTAACGCCAGAAGTCTCGAGGAAGGCGACCTTGTTCTTCGGCGTGTTCAGTCCGCCAAGAATTCCAACAAGTAGACGCCGAAGTGGGAAGGCCCTTATCGGGTGAAACGAGTCACTAGGCCTGGCGCTGTCCGCCTTGAGACCGAAGATAGCATTTCGGTGAGCAATTCCTGGAACATTGAGCATCTTCGTAAGTTTTACCCGTAAGGCGCGGTTGCCGGAACCTGTTCCGGCAACCACCTTTTGTACAAGTCTTGCCGCTGTTGCATGTAATCCTTTGTACAAAGCCGGGCGCAGACCCCGCGCATAAGTAAAGCTCATATGCTCCGCACATCTTGTCAATTTCATGCTTTATATTTTTTGCATATGTGATCTAACACTTTGTGCAGCACCTACTCCCCGATAAGCAATAACGAGCCATAAGGCTCCATATCTTTATTTTCTCCTATTTCTTTTTTCTCAAGGAAAGGAAGGTTCCCTCGCCCACAAGTTTGCCGGGGGGGAAAGGAGAAGATAATGGTATGGACCAGGCATCGTTCAAGAAAGTTTCGCTTTACTGGGAAGCAAACAACAGAAAAGCTAAGTTGCCAAAGTTTGAGCAATCAGATTTTTAAAAAATTTAAGTTATCTCCCTTGAACGACCGCACTTTGTATGGAAAACCTGTGCGCGGAGGAACCAACTCGTAGCTAGTTGCGCCCTTACTTTGTTTCGAGTCCGCTCAACAACTTAAGTGAGCTGCGACTAGTTGCGACAAGGTTTCTTGTCGGTAGCGGCACCGCCAGCAGGCTGCTGACGTCCCGCACTCAGCGCTCGCGGCTAAGGTGCCTGCACCGGCAAGTTCCCTAAAAGCGTAGGGCAAAAACATACAAAGGGAGGAATCAAGTAATGGGAATAACACTGCAATCATTACCCGGAATAGAGTTATATTACAAGGTAGCTTGTCGCGGCTCTAACAGATTGTTCTCATAACATGACCAGCAGCGACAAGAAAATAAGAAAACGGGCGGCCTAGTCTACGCGATCGCCCTCGATCCTCTTGATCCCGCTCACCTTGTCCACAATGGGTGCGACAAGGGTCTTGAGCGCCTCCAGATCAGCATCCGGCAGCAGGGTCTTGAGGACGTTGGTGAGGTTGAGGCCCAGGTTGCGGAAGGCCACCTTCACCAACACCTTTTGAAGAGCTCCCGCGCAGATCTTGCGTGACTCGTCGGCCAGCTGCTTTGGGATCTTCTCCCGTAGCCGCTGGAGGGCCGTCGCCACACCTTTGAAGAACAAGGTGAGCTTGGTGCTGGGTTGGAGGTTCTCATCAGAGGGATACCCGATATCCTCCACCCCCAGTTGCGCCAGCTCCCTGACGATATCTGCGGCAGCATTCACGAGACCCTCCGTCTAGTGCTCCACATTCTCCCTAAAAGCATTCTGGGCGGCGGCAGCACTCGCCAGCAGCGCCTTGTCGGCCTTGATCTCCTCCTTCTAGGCCACCTCCTGCTCCCTGGCGCCGTCCGGCGTCTTGGTCAAAGTGGTCAGCTTCAACTCAAGATCTGCGTTGGAGTCCTTGGCGGCGCTAAGCTCTTTGCCCTTCTCGGCGAGATGAACTTGCAGCTCTGAGTTGCTGTGGGCGTCCTTCTCCCGCTCACGCTTGAGCGCGGCAAGCTCTTCACCACTCGCCTTGAGATCGGCCTCCAGCTGCGCCACCTTCGTCTCCAGCTCCTTCTTGGCGGCCTCGGCAACTGCGGCAGCATCCTCTGCTTGCTTAAGGGCTCCGCCGAGTTTTTGCTCACGCGCGGCAAGCTCCTCCTCGTGGCTGTCGAGGTTAACTTTTTGCTGCACCAGCTCGCCCTCCTGCGCAGACAGCTTCTCAGCGGCAAGCCGCTGTTGCTCTTCAACTTCGGCCTTCTCGAGGAAGAAAGCCTTCTGCTCTTCGGCGAGTTGCTCCCGCTCCTCTGCCAGGGACCGGAGAGCTTCCTGGTTGAGACCCCGGAGCTCCTCCGCGCGCTTCTCGATGTCCTCTCCCGCCTTCGCGACAAGCGCCTCGCGGGATTCTAGCTTGGCTTGCCGCGCGTGGTAGAGCGACAACAGCTTCCGCAGCAGCCGCTCCTCCTCAGGCTCGCCGCTGCTGCTGCTCGGCGCATCAACTAGCGTCAGCCCAGCGGAGGCGAGCACCTCTCTCCCTCGACCGGCGCCCTGGAGCTTGACGCCCAGGGGAGGTTGATGAAGATGCCATCGCCGGCCTTCAAGTAGACGCCTGGCTGGGGCTCTTCGGAGCTTGGCACTGCAGCAGCGGCGGACGGGACGGCGATCGACGAAGCGCCTGGCGCTCCTGCGGCCTCAGGGCCGTCAATGCGATCGCCAGACCCCTCGCCAGCTGCTGCGGCGGCAGCTTTGGCGGCCTCGTCGCCGGCGGGGTCATCAGCGTCGGCTGCTTCTTCAGTGGCAGCGGCGTCGTCGGCAGCAACCTCGGTCTCCATCGGCTCCGCAGCAGATGGGTCTGATGGCCGGAAAAGTGAGAAAAGTCAAGCAAATACCCAAAAAGAAGAAGAACCCAAGGGAAGCTTCGAAGAGAAGATTACCTGTACTGGGTTCGGCAGTCGTAGTCTCCACCGCTGGGGGGACGCCAGTGCTGTCCCTTGCCGGAGAACACTCCCTTGCCGGAGGACTCTCCCTTGGCATTTCGGGGGCGGCCTCCGGGCGCTCCTGGTGAGGCTGCTCTGCTCCTACACAAACCAACAGTCAGATGTCAGCAAAGAAAGAGTATCCATGCGCGCCTAACAGCGGAAAGCGAACCATATACTTACGCTGGGGGCTGCTCTGGAGAACAGTTGCCGGGTCCGGCAAGGTTGTCTCGGACGCACCCCCTGCTGTCGTGGTGGGTTCGTCCTCGATGACAATCACCGGGACCTTGGCTCTCTTCGCTGCTCTCTGGGCCAGAGTCCTCAAAAGGAATAAGTTCAGAGTAAAGCACATGAGAACTACAAGTACAACAAGAGAATCTTACTCTTCTTCTTCCTCGTCGGAGCTGAACGCGGAGAAGTCGAAGTCCGGCTCACGTCCGGCGCGAGGAGGCGGAGGAGTAGTTTCCCTTGGCCGCTTGGCGGGAACAGTGGCGGTGGTCTGAGATGACACCGCTCCGGCTGTCGCCGCGACGTGAGAAGCGGCAGGAGCAGAAGCGGTAGTCCGGGTGGACCCCGCTCCAGCTGCCGCAGCAGCGTGAGGTGCTCCCGTGGCAACAGTGCTTGCTGCGGTGGAGCGTGCCGCGCGGCGCGGCGACTGTTGACTCACCCGCCGCCCCGCTACGTACCCGGCCTTGCGGAGACGCCTTCTTGGTGGGGATGGAGGCTCTGCTTGCGGCGAGCTGCCTGAAGATGAGGAGGAAGAGGAGTTGATCTCCAGCGAGCCGCTCGTATCCTCGGCGGGCTCGCTCGACTCGACGTCATGCCCGGCAAGCTCTTTCTCGCCGACGAGCTCCTCTCGCTCGGCACGGCTTGCCGCCTCTGCTGCCTCTGCCTCCTCCACGGTGAATCCAAATTCGCCCGCGGCTGCGGCTGCCGCCGCCTCTTCCAGCCTAGTGGCGATGCGTGTCATCTCCGCATCGGTGGTGTCGCGGGTGAGGCCATTCTTTTCGTCAGAGCGGACCGACACTTCTACCAAGCCGTCAAAGAACTCCTGCACGACGTCGTCTGCAGGCTCTTGCCAAGTTGGGACAATTCCATGCGAATCGCACAGCGGCATCATTGCACGGATGCGGTCGAGCGCGGAGTTGTTGCACAGCGGAACAACACCCTTCGGCAACCTGAACACTTCGGGATGTTGAGGGTCGTACTTGAACAGCTCCTGGAGCATCGCGTTAAGCTCCAGAACAGTGAAGTTGAAGTTGAGGCCCGGACGCAGCCTCATGGTATCCGCCGCATTCTTGAATTCCCAGGCGGGTCTCCTCCGTTCTTGCCGGGGGCGATGCGGCGGCGAAGAAAATCTGCGCCAACAGCGCCTACAGTGAGCCCGGCAAGCCTGAGGCATTGGATCCAGGTGACGGCAATCTTCAGCCTATCGTCTTCCGGGGCCACGTCACTCCAATCGCTGTCGCGTGCTACTGGGGCTTGGTGTCGGGCGGTAAACGGCTGCGGGTTCTCCTCGACAATCCAGCACCAGTCTGCTCTCCATTCCTCCCACTTGCCGCGGAACTCTCCCTCCAGATAAGTGTCCTTCTTGCCGGCCCTCGAGATCCAGGCGATTCCGCCGGATAAAGGCTCTCCTCTCTCTACTCGGGGCATAAAGAAGTGGCGAAAAAGGGCTACATTGGGGTAGACTCCGACAAAGTTTTTGCAGAGATGTGCAAAAACTGCCATAGTCAGAACAGCATTGGGGGTGAAGTCAAGGAGGCGGAACCCGTAGGTGTTCATAATATCGCAGAAAAACTCAGAGAAAGGCGGGCAGAGCCCGCAGTAGAAGAACAAGGCGAAGAAAGGATATCCATTTGGAGCCATTTTCCAAGCGGCGGCTGGAAGTACCTTCGTGCGCGGATGCGCTCGCGTCTCCTTGACCAGAAGAGGTAGTAATTCTCCCTCAGCTCCCTCGCGGCGAGCTTGGGGGGGAAGATTGCCCGCTCCTTTCGCAGCGCCGCAAGCCGCTGCGCCTCGGTCGACTTCACAACCTTCCCTTTGTCGGCTCCCGGAGCCATGGCGGAAGTGGTGGAGGAGGTCGACGGCGTTGGTGGTGCTGGTGGCGATGGGGGGCGGGGCGCTGCTCTCTTTCAGCTTTGGGAAGACGAGGGAGCGGCGGAGGTTTCCGAGATTGGAGTAGCACCCGGCGAATGGGCGAACTACCCCTGTTTCCCATGCTTAAAAAGAGGGAAGGGGCGGACGTTCTGCCTTTCCGAATAAAGAAACCACCCACGATCTCTCCCATGACGCCGCATTCAATGCGTGCCGTTCGGGAAGGGCGCCGTGGATACGGGGAGAGATACGGCGTAACCTAGGCCGCGCGTGCCCGTGCCCTGCTTTGGGCCTGGCCCAACAGCGCTCGGCACCGTGTATGGCCCAGGCCCGGGGGCTCCTGTTGGTGTACTAGAGTAGGGGTACCCTAGTATCCCGAACTTGTGCACGGGCAGTCGCAGCATCCCGCGGCAAGGCTTGCCGGGTGACCGCCAAGGTCCTCCATGGTTCCTTTGGAGCCATTCAAGGACAAAGTATCCAAGCCAAAGAGACAAGACCCCGGCAAGAGGAGCTTGCCGGGAAGGCCAACCAAGGCATCTCAAGGAACTTGCCGCGACGCGCCATGCGTCCCGGCAAGGCCCGGTGAACGACAAGCTCCCGGACGCGACAAGATAACGACCGCGGCAAGGCGCTTGCCACGGCAAGCCACCACTCTGTGCCCGCGCTCCAGCACATCCACCAACGTGTCGCTCTGGGACCCTGCCAGGCGTACGTGGCTGGAGGCTATGCAGCCAGCGGTGCGCGGTGGCAAGCGGCGCTGACAATATTGCCATCGTGGCGAGCAGTGGCGTCCCTGACGGTCCCTTTTGCACTATTTAGGCGACGCAGACGGGCATTTACTGCCCTGGTCCCCTGCCGTCAGGGTTAGGTATGAGACACTGTAGAAGATAGCTGTACCAACCGCAACACCTTTCCATTTTTACCCTTGTCTACGTTGCCACCTGTCGGTGACCCCTTGAGCATATAAAAGGAGGCCCATGCGCAACGTAAAGGAGGGGAACACTCACGCTCGGTCTCGTTAGCTACTGGGGTGTACTGTAGCACTCCGCGCTCCCAAGCAAGAACTCAATACAAACCACAAAGCAGGAGTAGGGTTTTACGCATCCGTGCGGCCCGAACCTGGGTAAACTGCTCGTGTGCTTCGCCTCGATCCGCTCTTCGTGCGACCCTCGCCCCCGCCGAACCGAAAGGGACTCGGTCCGCCGGTCCCATAGGTGCTCGTGGATTAGTCCCCCGATAACTAGTCACCCACAAATACCAATCTATGGTTCCGGTACAAAGATTGAACACAAGAGATGAACTAGGGTTTGGGAGGAGATGGTGTTGTTGAAGATGTTGATGGAGATTGCCCTCCCCGAGATGGGAGAGTTGTTGGTGATGATGATGCCGATGATTTCCCCCTCCGGGAGGGAAGTTCCCCCGGCGGAATCGCTCCGTCGGAGGGCAAAAGTGCTCCTGCCCAAGTTCCACCTCGAGACGGCGGCGCTTCGTCCTGAAAGTCCTCTCATTATTTTTTCTAGGTCAAAATGACGTATATACTAGAAGAGGGGCACTAGAGGTGGGCCGAGGAGGGAAGAACCCACCAGGGCGCGCCTGGGCTCCCTGGCGCGCCCAGGTGGGTTGTGCCCACCTGGTGGGCCCCCTCTACTACTTATTGGCTCAAATATTTCTTATATATTCCATAAAAAATCTCCGTGAAGTTTCAACTCATTTGGAGTTGTGCAGAATAGGTAGCCTGACATAGCTTTTTCAGGTCCAGAACTTCATCTGCTGGTATTCTCCCTCTTTGGGTGTACCTTGCATATTATGAGAGAAAAGGCATTAGAATTACTTCAAAATGTATTATTATACATAAAAACAATATAAATAACAGTAGGAAAACATGATGCAAAATGGACGTATCAACTTGTTGCTCGAGGAACTGATGGAACGCAGAGTCAAAGGTCGTCGGAGCAGCCGATGATGAACTTGAGCATGCGGAAGAAGAGGGATCTAACACAGGAATATGATGGGTTGATGTGGAGCCATCCTGGCCCATTCGTGATGAACATGAGAGAGTTGAAGATACAGTTGGTCGTAGATCCTATCTGGAGTCGGTCTTGGACCAGCGCAACCCTTTACTGGTGCACCAGAACGGTACTAAAAACTATTATTGCCTTCAGTATGATGTATAGCATGACTGGAATTACCTAAAGGGACCACACACGGGGTTTTAACCAGGTTTGGGCCTTGTGGTTGAGATAATACCCTACTCTTGCTTTGCTTTTGACTAATGGTAGAAATGCCTCATTCGACGGGGGTAGAGATTGGAGGTGGTAATTGCTACCGAGGTATGAGCTATCCAAAAGATGCCCTCGACCTACCCCAAGCCTCGCCTTATAAATGGGACGAGAGCTAGGGTTTACAGGTTGTCGAACTAACCAAGCCTTGAGAGGGTCTGGGCTTGCACTCCAAGATGATGCCTTATCTAGAGTCAAACCTTATGGCGACAAAAGGGCCTAGTCTGTAGCTAGGACTTGTGGGCCCTGAGGCCCGCCTAGTGGCGGGCTTCCCGGCCGATGAGCCACCCCAATATAGTGTACCGTCAACCGTCATATGACATAATGAAAGAAGGAAGGACTCTACAAATAAGGAAGAAGGATCCCTATACCCTTGGTGAACTAGTGTAAGGGCTAGACTCCAGTGCCTGCATGCCCAGGCATCATCATTGGAGCCTTTAATATGTTGTACTACATAAGGGGCACTGGCGGCATTATAGAGGGGTGGGGGCCCTCTCCCGCTCCATTGTAGTCTAGACCACCTAGAAAGCAATCAACGGTTATCACCCAAATATCCGCCATATCATCTCACCAAGATACTCTATCTCATCAAGATCCTCCCCTCGACATAGTAATCTCTGCACTCTCTAGTTACATACAGGAAAAGCGTAAGGCAGTAAGTAGGGCTTTTATGGTTTTACCCATGTCGGGGCTTGAACCTAGGTACATCGTGTGTTTGTGTGATCTATGTTCAAGACCCCCTTGTCTCCTGACGTGATGTCCCCTTGACTACAAATTCAACATACTCCTGATTGTACCGTTGTTAGGATCGAATAAATGTCCCTCGACAGTTTCCATCCTCGAGCAAATTGTTTTGGAGAACCATTTCTAGTAGTTCAAGTGTTGTCAAGGACGATGGATGGTATTGTTGCTTATGTGTTGCTAGTTGTCGGCCCCGTTGGCTCTCTTTATTTTATTTTATTTTATTTTTTAGTCTTTTGGCTATATGCATTGTTGATATTTTGACTTGGTCTTTATATTGTGTCGTTGCGGATGCCAAATATAGTTAGTATCCTCTTAATATTAATGAATTACACTTTGTTGGGAAAAGGGGGAAATTTTCGGCGTGCGGGAGCATAAGAGTGGGGAAGAACAATGGTGCACTCGATCAAACTGTTTGCAATTACTGCACCAGTACTTATAGCAACTCCAATAGCTCCACTAAAAAACTTCCTGTAAAAGTAGTTTTAGGGGATGACCGTAAAATGTCAGGGAAGTTGTATGAGACCTACTTTTCTCAGTTCTCGTAAACTTCTTCCCCGTAAAATCTCTTTTTGCTTCTACTTTTCCCTTAAAGAACCATACAAATCACACGTACAAACATGTAACATCATCATCAAAATTCAAACCATGTTATATCAAACATTCCTGCTTGATAAATTCAAATCCACAATATATGAAAATTGGTTCAAATTCAAACTCAAACATAATGGATGGTCCAAATCATTGCAAATAGAACATAATATACATTTTATTGACGTTGAAGAACCCACAAATGCTCAACTAGATCATCATGGAGTTGTTCATGACCAGCATGGTTTTCGATCAGTTGATGTATCTCAAGAAATTCATGCAGTCACCATCCATCCCTTTGTGGCCGAACTGGTGGTATGTAAACTTTATTCCCCTCATCTCATAGCGATAGTCAGGAGGTTGGTCCCTCTCGTCCTCTATGATCATGTTATGCAATATGACGCGCACAGTCAAGCCACAAGTCCTTTTGATCCCAGAAGTGTGCATGACCATGAACAATGGCGAAACGAGCTCGGAGAACCCCAA
Organism: Triticum dicoccoides; assembly: GCF_002162155.2. Classification (NCBI taxonomy): domain Eukaryota; kingdom Viridiplantae; phylum Streptophyta; class Magnoliopsida; order Poales; family Poaceae; genus Triticum; species Triticum dicoccoides. The sequence goes on along the minus strand of NC_041388.1, from coordinate 494,883,759 downwards.
TTGCCCATTCGACATCCTTTCTACATGCTTCTTGTCCTAGCAAAGTGAATATGCTTGTTACTTTGAGGGTTTGATATTGTCTTCACAAAAGTTAACCATGCATGATATATGCCATCAGCAAGATAGTAGCCCATGTCATTGACGCCATTGATTTCTAAATTCACTGGAGGTGCCTCCCCAACAGAAATCCTTGCAAAAAATGCTATCTTTGCAAAACATTCAGATTGTTGTTAGAACTTGTCAAACCAAAATATGAATGCCAAATCGAGAGGTCATGTGTTTGCCACAACTTCAAGAATTATAGTTGCATCTTTACCTTTTTCCTTTGAACTGTACATGCAATGTTGTAGGACAAGGGTTCCACTTCCAGTGCATGGATTCAATGCTTCCAAGCATGAATGGAAAGCCTTTTGATGCACCCATCTAAGAAAGTCTTACAATGTCCTCATCATTTGGAGCTTAGAGATATTCTTCTCTGAATATCTCAACGATGGACCTCACAATGTTTTTCAACAGATCATTAAAGTACTATTTGCCATTCCAATCTAGTCAATAGAATCGGCTGGACAACCATATGCAAGAACTCAAAACACAACATAAATCTTTTTCAAACTACCGTGACCTTGTTGACCAGCTGCATTTTTTGTGTGAAAAGAACAAGCAATGATCTTCCATGGCATGAGCAATGCGCAAGAACAAACCAATTGACATTCAGAATCTTCTCGTAATTCTTTTAAACCATATACCAAATTCTCACCAAAGTAGTCATCCAACGGCTTTTGGTTACTAGCTTGCCTGTTCTGACGGAGCACAAGATGCCCAGACACTGAACATCCCCATTTCCGCTTCTCTTTTGTCATCATGTCTGCATACAAAGCCGCTACCAATTAGATTTCTTCGTCCTTGTCCGAGGATGAGTCCTCGGAAAAAATTGAGCAAGAGCGTTCATTGTAATGAAAACGATGTCAAAAAATATGAACACAAATATTGTGAAAAAAATTCTATTCAAACATGAAAAATATTGGGTCATTAAAATCATCAAATACCTTCGTTGCACGGAGGGCGGAGCTGCGCGTGGCAAGGCGGGAGAGGAGGTGGAACATGGAAAGCGGAGCCGTGTGTGGAGTGTCCTCAGCGGCCAGAGCGGGGCGCGCGGCGAGGGAGGAGGCGGGGCTGCGTGGTGGCAACACGCTGGCCAGCCGCCGCGCAGTGGTGCGTGTATGGGCTGAGCGCGGTGCTCCTATCATGAGACTTAAGCCCGCCAATTTTTACACGAATCTATCTTCCCTTAAACATGAGGGAGAATGAAGGTGATTATACGGGATCCCATAAAAATACTTCTGGTTTACAGAAGTTGTTGGAGGTCCTTTTTCCCCTGCTTTTTATAAACAGTATTTTGTTTTTCGGGTTAGGGTAACTATTGGAGGTGCTCTGTCTTTGTCATCGGGTGGAGCATTAGCTGCAGGTACAAAGACACCGGCGGTTAGCTCCCACAAAATTTGAAATAACACACGTGTAAAATAAAAAACCACACATATCAAACATTCTCAAAAGTATGGCCTCACATGTCAAATACCAGCGACAAACCGTGTGTTGAGCACAGGGAGACACGCCCATCTTTGAAGAAATCAGAGCGTCTAGGTACGAGCATTAGTGTGGGAGAAAAATGGGACCATGTGTTGTTGGCCATCACCATAAACGTAGTTTAACGTACCACTCCTGCAAATGCAATCGTCGTCTCTCTGAACACGAGAACGTGAAATAATACGTACGACTTTGTGAGCACGAGAACAAATCAGTACCAAGTACGTAGAAGAAAGCTATCCTCCAACCTAATACCGCCCCGGTCAAAGCATCCGTGCGTGCGTCCTGCACGGCCTGGCCCCGCAGTCAGTGAAATGTAGGTGCACACACCAACACGAACGCATTGAAGCGGGAGGCGAAATCGTCGCCACATGAAGCTTCCAGTCAGCTTTGCGTTTGGGAGACGCCCCGGAGCGTCACCGTGGCGTCTCCGTTCTCCAGAAACGAACGAGCCGACCCGGCGGTCGCCTCGCTTTCAGACCGTGATCACTCACCCTCCAGACAAATATATATAACCAAGTTATTATTAGCTTCAAACCCAATCAAACCCCCAAAAGCATCGTACACGGGATCTTATCTGAAGATAAGAAGCGTCAGGAGCTTGCAGGAGCCAGACATCACAACCTACACAAGATTTTGAGAAACGTCACGCTTTCGCCGGTCGATCGCAGCGCGACCATCAAAAGTTGCACCGCGGTTCGGCCTGCGTGCGGTGCTGCGTGCCAACCTCTGCGATCGATCAACCCTGCGATCATGGCGGGAACTCGCGTTGATGAGACCACGGGGGGTTGTTCGCCGGCGTGCGACCACGACGGCGGCATTGAGACCGTCATCGACGACCTCCCCGTGGACGTCCTGGGCATCGTGCTCCGCTGTCTCGACGGCGCGTCCCTGGCAGCAGCTGGGTGCGCGAGCGCGGGATTCCGGGAGCTCGCCAACGACCCCGACGCGTGGCGCGCGCTCTGCCTCCAGATGTGGCCGTCGCTACGCCAAGTCGTCAGCTGCGGCGGCGACGGCGGCTACCGGGCGCTCTACGCTGACGCGTTCCCGTTCCCGGCCGCGTCACCCGCGGTGTCGAGCTCCCTCCCGGCGCGGCTCGTCTCGGCCGTTGACCTGCACCACAACAGCGTTTGCATCATGTCGCGCGTCGTCGAGACGGACGCCTCGTCGGCGTGGTTCCTGGGGTCACCGTTCCGCGTGGACGCGCTCGTCCAGGAGGGCTTCACGTCGCCGTCGCCGGTCACGCCAGGCGATCTGAGGCTGAGCTGGATACTGATCGACCCGGCAACCGGCGCCGCCGTGAACGTCTCCAGCCGGCGTCCCGTGTCCATCGGACGGAGGTGGGTGACCGGGGACTCCGTGGCGCGGTTCACTGTGATGCTCGGCGGCGGCATCGCGTTGGAAGCGGCGGTTATGTGCGACGACCGGCACGGGCATATCAGGGAAATAAGCCTGTGCGCGGCGGACGCCGAGGGTGGCGGTGTGAGCGGGCAGGACGGGCTGGCCGCGGTGGCCGCGGCCATGGCGAGCGCGAGGCAGCGCCGTGGAGCGGAGGAAGCATCGAGGCAGCTCTACGAGGAGTTCGCCAAGGGGAAGCGGGAAAGGAAGGAACGCAAGGAGAGGCGGGAGCGCATCGTTGACCTCTGCTGCTCAGGCGTCGGCGCTGCAGCTTTCCTGGCTTTCTTGGTGATGCTCACGTTCCAGTGACAGTGCGACGGCCGGCTGTAAATTAGAGTTTTCATTAGTTTCTTCTTTTTATTTCGGTAATGTTATCTCGCTGACGTTCGCTGGGAAGAGGTGGCAAACGAGCAGCCCGAAATTGAGGGACTTGCTCAAACGCACAGCATCTACAAATGGGAATTGACGAATCTGAACCTGTAAGTCTGCGTCCGCGAGCGTAAGCCGACAACTGTGAAGATAACACCCTACTTCCTGCGTGCTACTTTCTCTCTTGTGTATATAGAGTGATTATAAATGGGGTGAATCCTTGACGTTGTGCCCCTCCTAGGCCTATATAGTGTGCCATGAAGAGGAGCAGCAATGATAAGTAGAATAGGTGTGGTTAGCAACATGTAGATGACCGAATGTTACTATATATGGTTATTACAGAAGGTTAAGTCTGTAGTTAATGCGGGAGATGCCTCCCGTGACATCCCGGTTGATCTGCTATTGGCTGACTGATGACTTGATACTCGCTGAGGAGCTTTGTCCGACTGTGGATCCTCTCTGGTTAAATAATTATGTCTGACTGCTAGCACCACCTAGACTTGTTACGACCCTTCTTTATCACTACTAACAAGACTGTAGCGTTTATGGGCCCAGACCTTTAGCTGGGCCCTATGTCATCATGGGCCTATTCCGTAGGTCTTTCCTCATCATTAGCCCCCCAAGTCTGTGTGCGTCTCGCTGAGAAACCGAGTGAGCCCTCAATGGAAAAGGATTCCGACTGGCAATCACATTCGAAAAACCACTTGCTCATAGACAGACCCTTGCGGACTCAAGAGCAAAAATGGATGCAAAGGTTAACTATAAACAAGGTGCAGAAAGGCTCTGTGATACTCTATCATCTTTTGAAAGAGGTTGACTGGTGGCCCGATTGAGGGCGAATCATGAAATCGGAATGATAAAGAGGATGCTTGGGTTTATTCGCGCTAATGGGTGCCAGTCATTATCTTAGAGGAGCATCATTCTATTTTTGAAATCAGATCCAAGTCTATGAATTTAGCGTTTGGCTCTTTGCTTGAGTCCAACTTGTGCTACGGGGATGCTAAATTCATTGCTTGTTCTTGCCAGTAATCTGGCAACCTCGTTGAGGTGGATTATCACCACCCATTTGCAGAGCAGGTCTGTCCCTAGTGATCTAGCTTGTGCCACTTGAATTCATCATGCCTTCAATGTGGCATTGGTTAGGGACTGGCCCAACAACCGTGTTGGCACCGACCGAAGGGAAACCGAAGCATCGTGGTTGTGGATGATGTTGCAATGAATCTCAAATGATTTGTCACATCAATATTTCTCATTGAATGCTTGCATTTGACCAGTTAGCCGGGGTTATCTCCTCATTCCCGCGCACGACAGATTCCTGAGCGACCGATGATATTGAGTGTTGGAGTGAAATTTATTTGATGACTTTTAGGGTCCTGCGCCAATTAGCCATTTCCTTTCCCAGATCATGTCGTGAGCGGAATTATCGGGACGGTTACCAATTGAGCCCGTTTATAAGTGGGTGAGAGAGAAAGCGAAACCTTTCGTCCCCAAATCTCTTTGTCTTCCTCTCGCTGCGCACATCCAAACCATCGTCGAGCCCTAGCATCGCCTTGCTATCGGTCGCCATGAGCAACAAGACCCGGAAACTGGAGCTCACGAAGGCCATTGCCTCCTCTTCGTCTGCCACCATTGCTAATGACCGACAGAGGGGTGATTGGTTGCCATCGACCGTGAAGGTGGAGATACCCAAATATTTGACCATATAGAGTGCCCCATATTCAGAAGAATGAAATCAAAAGCCGAGTGCATACTCTGTTAGCTAATCGGATTATCAGACCTAGCCAAAGTCCATATGCTTCACCTGCAATTTTAGTAAAGAGAAAGGATTTCACATGGCGACTCTACATTGATTATCAAAAATTCAATGATATAACTATCGAAAACAAATTCCCAATCCTGGCGATATGAGGATTAGCTAGATGAATTATTTGGAGCACAATATTTTTTCTAAATTGGATATCAGGTCAAGTTACCACCAAATAAGGGTCACAGAGGCTGACATACACAAAACAACCATTAGATCCTACTTTCACCATTATAAATTTCTGGTCATGCCTTTTTTAAAGAACATGCAGTGCCACGCCCCCATGTTTGGTTTTGGTAATTGATGACAATCTCTATAGACTAATGGTTGTATTGAGTTATGTTTGAAGGATTTGTCCATCGGAATTTCTTGAAGTCCATTTGTTGGTTTCAAGGAGTTTATATGTTGACCAATGTGCTATTCAAGGAATTATCCAAAGAGTGGTCATGTAGAAGACATGATACAAGGTTGATCAAGACTAAGTAAATAGTGAATCAAGTTGATCAACACACAAAGCGTACAAGATGTACCGAGAAGGATCAAGTGATCCCATGGTATGGTAAGCATTGTCCATTACGCTTTGTGTACTAACCCATGATCTACGTGTGAGTTCTATGTGGGGTTAGGTTTGTTTCCATGGGTTTGCATCAAGAGGAAGATCTCATACAACCCATGGAGGATGACATCAAGTGGTGATGGTCATCAAGATTGCGGTGTGCAAGTTCAAGTGGAGCATCACGAAGAGATCATCCTTGAAGCTTGCCGTCCATTGTGGTGTCAATGGACTTATGAATATGTGTCGAAGAGTGGCTCTCCCATAGTGTAGTATGGGGGGCAATCAACTAGTCTTCATCGAGCCAACGTAATCAAGAAAGGTGGTCCAACTTGAGGGAGTCAAGATCGTCATCATCTAGCTCAAGTGGACTATGTGCAAGGCAAAGGTTTGCCCTTGATAGGTTTATGTTTTACCGGTCTCATGGTGGTTGTTGAGAGACTGGGTTATAGGATCAGTTGTCGTACTATCAAGGGGGGCTCGATGAGTAGTTTAATTGTATCATTCATAGAGAGCTCAAACCATTGCATCCTTGCATCATCTTTCTTGGTTCTTGTTTGGTATTTCTCTTGGTGAGTTTTAGAGCTTATGGTCATCTTCATGACAAGCTTGAGTTCATCGAAAACAGAGTTCACATGAATCTTCTATGATGTTTTTATGTTGAGTTTTTTGCAGGTTCTCTTTGTGGGTCTTAGAGCTTATGGTCATCTTGATGACAAGCTCGAGTTCATCGAAAACGGAGTTCCCATGCATCTTCTATGATGTTTTAGATGTTGGAGGTTATGCTTGTTCTTCTCTTTTGGAGGTTTCGATCCTCCATATCTTAGACATACCTCCCCTATCTTGTTGGATGCTACTCGTCGTCATCTATCCAATAAGCTTGAGTTTGCTCAATTCAGAGCTCATATGCAGAAGTTGTGGAAGTTTAGGCTTTATTGCATCCTTTGTTTTCTCTATTGTGTTCGTGAAAGCCTCAAGCAGTAGTACTGCTCTCTAGAGCGGTAGTACCGCTTGTAAGCGGCAGTAAGGTGGCCCCGTGCCGCGTGTAGTACTGCTACTTCTGGGGATGCGTTATTTTCGTGTCGGGTTTCGTGGTAGTAGAGCGGTAGTACCTCTTATAAGCGGTAAGCAGTACTTGAAGGAAATATGCCCTGGAGGCAATAATAAAGTTGTTATTTTATATTATATTTCCTTATTCATGATAAAGGTTTCTTATTCATGCTATAATTGTATTGGTCAGAAACTTAAATACATGTGTGAATACATAAACAAATAATGTGTCCCTAGTAAGCCTCTACTAGACTAGCTCATTGATCAAAGATGGTTAAGGTTTCCTAACCACAGACATGTGTTGTCATTAGATAACGGGGTCACATCATTAGGAGAATGATGTGATGGAAAAGACCCATCCGTTAGCTTAGCATATTGATCATTCAATTTATTGATATTGCTTTCTTCATGTCAAATACTTATTCCTTCGACTATGAGATTATGCAACTCCCGGATATCGGAAGAATACCTTGTGTGCTATCAAACATCACAACATAACTAGGTGATAATAAAGATGCTCTACAGGTATCTATGAATGTGTTTGTTGACTTGGCAGAGATCAAGATTAGGATTTGTCACTGTGAGTATCAGAGAGGTATCTCTGGGCCCTCTCGGTAATACACATCATAAGCTTGCAAGAAAACGACTAAGGAGTTAGTCAAGAGGTGAAGTATTATAGAACGAGTAAAGAGACTTGCAGGTAATGAGATTGAACAAGGTATGAAGATACCGACAATCGAATCTCGGGCAAGTAACATACTGATGGACAAAGGGAAATACGTGGGTTGTCATAACGGTTCGACCGGTAAAGATCATAGAATATGTAGGAGCCAATATGGGCATCCAGGTTCCGCTATTGGTTATTGACCAGAGAGGTGTCTCGGTCATGTCTACATTGTTCTCGAACCCGTAGGGTCCGCACACTTAACGTTCGTTCAGTTTTTTTACACCTCGTTGACGATATAGTGTTATATGAGTTATATGCTTTGGTGACTGAATGTTGTTTGGTGTCTCGGATGAGATCACGGACATGACGAGGAGTCTCGAAATGGTCGAGAGGTAAAGATTGATATATAGGACAATGGTATTTGGACACCAGAAGTGTTTCAGGACTTACCGGGAAGGAATCGGGTCACCGGAAGGGGTTCTGGGCACCCCCCCCCGGCAAGATATGGGCCTTATGGGCCAAAGGAGGGGACAGACCAGCCCACAAGGGGGATAGTATGCCCCCTCCCTTTTTTGGCCAGCCTTAGGGAAGGAAAAGGGGGGGGGGGGGCTAGCCCCTCCTGCCTTTCCCTCTCATGGGAGAAAGGAAAGGGGGGCGCCACCCTCCCGTGCCTTTCCCCGCACTCCAAATAAGGAAAGGGGTGCGGCTTGGGAGGGACCCCAAGTAGGATTCCTCCTGCTTGGGCGCCTCCTTTGGGTGCTCCTCCCACCCACCTATATACATGTGGGAGGGGGCGCCTAGCACACAACAAACAACTGTCTAGCCGTTTGCGGTGCCCCCCTCCACCGTTTACACCCCGGCCATATTTTCATAGTGGTTAGGCGAAGCCCTGTGGAGATCACTTCACCATCACCGTCACCACGTCACCATGCTGCCGGAACTCATCTACTACCTCATTGTCTTGCTGGATCAATAAGGTGGAGGATGTCACCAAGCTGAACGGTGTGCAGACGCGAAGGTGTCATACGTTCGGTACTTGATCGGTTGGCGCGCGAAGAAGTTTGACTACATCAACCACGTTGTTAAATGCTTCCACTTACGGTCTACAAGGGTACGTAGACACACTCTCCCCTCTCGTTGTTATGCATCTCCACGGATAGATCATTGCGTGTGCGTAGAATTTTTTTTGTTTTCCATGCAATGATTCCTAACAATGGCATGAGAGCCAGGTCTATTCGTAGATGATATGCACGAGTAGAACACAAAGAGTTGTGGGCGGTGATAGTCATACTACTTACCACCAACGTCTTATTTTGATTTAGCAGTGTTGTGGGATGAAGCGGCCCGACCAACCTTACATGTCCGCGCACATGAGACCGGTTCCACCGACAGACATGCAACTAGTTTTGCATAAAGGTGGCTGGTAGGTGTCTGTTTCTCCAACTTTAATTGAATCGAATTTGACTGCGGCCGGTCCTTGTTGAAGGTTAAAACAGCAAACTTGATAAATCACCGTTGTGGTTTTGATGTGTATGTAAGAACGGTTCTTACTAGAAGCCCGTAGCAGCCACGTAAAACTTGCAACAACAAAGTAGAGGACGTCTAACTTGTTTTTGCAGGGCATGTTGTGATGTGATATGGTCAAGACATGATGTGATATACATTATTGTATGAGGTGATCATGTTTTGTGATATCGACAACCGGCAGGAGCCTTAGGGATGTCTCTTTATTGTATGAAGTGCAAGCGCCATGTAATTGCTTTACTTTATCATTATGCATTAGCGATAGTTGTAGAAGCAATAGTTGGCGTGACGACCTCGACGCAATTACGCTATGATGGAGATGAAGGTGTCAAGGCGGTGACGATGGAGATCATGACGTTGCTTTGGAGATGGATATCAAAAGCACAAGATGATGATCGCCATATCACGTCACATATTTTGATTGCATATGATGTTTATCTTTTATGCATCTTATTTTGCTTAGAACGGCGGTAGCATTATAAGATGATCCCTTCACATAATTTCAAGAAAAAACTGTTCTCCATAAGTATGCACTATTGCTAAAGTTTGTCATTTCGATACACCACGTGATGATCGGGTGTGATAGACTCTACGTTCACATACAACGGGTGTAAGACAGTTTTGCACATGCAGAATACTTGGGTTAAACTTGACGAGCCTAGCATGTACAGACATGGCCTCGGAACACTAGAGACCCAAAGGTCGAACATGAGTCATATAGTAGATATGATAAACATAGAGATGTTCACCATTGATGACTACCCCATCTCATGTGATGATCGGACATGGGTTAGTTGATTTGGATCATGTAACACTTAGACAACTTTGAGGGATGTTGATTTAAGTGGGTGTTCATTAGTAATTTGATTAATTGAACTTAATTTATCATGAACTTAGTCCTGATAGAATTTGCATATCTATGTTGTAGATCAATAGCTCGCGATGTAGCTCCCCTATCATTTGATATGTTCATAGAGAACTAAGTTCAAAGATGATAATAGCAATAAAGCGGACTAGATCCGTGATTTGATGATTATCCTCATTGCTGCATAGAAGAATTATGTCCTTGATGCACCACTAGGTGACAAACCTATTACAGGAGCGGATGCAGATGTTATGAACATCTGGCAAGCTCTATATGATGACTACTTGATAGTTTAGTGCACCATGCTTTACAGCTTAGAACCGAGACTTCAAAAATGTTTTGAATGCCACAAAGTATATGAGATGTTCCAAGAGCTGAAATTGGTATTTCAGACTCATGCCCGTGTCGATAGGTATGAGACCTCTCACAAGTACTTTGCCTACAAGATGGAGGAGAATAGCTCAACCAGTGAGCATGTGCTCCGAATGTCTGGGTACTAAAATCGCTTGAATCAAGTGGGAGTTAATATTCCAGATAAGATAGTGATTGACAGATTTCTCTAGTCACTATCACCAAGCTACTAGAACTTCGTGATGAACTATAATATGCAAGGATGACGAAAACGATTCCCGAGCTCTTCGTGATGCTGAAATCTGCGAAGGTAGAAATCAAGATAGAGCATCAAATTTTGATTGTTAGCAGACCACTAGTTTCAAAAAAAGCAAGGGAAAGAAAGGGAACTTCAAGAAGAATGGCAAGCAAGTTGTCACTCCCGTGAAGAAGCCCAAAACTGAAGCTAAGCCTGAAACTGAGTGCTTCTACTGCAAGGGGAATGGTCACTAGAAGCGGATCTGCCCCAAATACTTGGCGGATAAGAAGGATGGCAAAGTGAACAAAGGTATATTTTATATACATGTTATTAATGTGTACCTTACTAGTATTCATAGTTTCCCCTGGGTATTTGATACTGGTTTAGTTGCTAAGATTAGTAACTCGAAACAGGATTTGCAGAATAAACAGAGACTAGTTAAGCACGAGATGACGATGTGTGTTGGAAGTGATTCCAAGGTTGATACGATCACCATCGCACACTACCTCTACCTTCGGGATTAGTATATATTAAACCTAAATAAATGTCATTTGGTGTTTGCGTTGAGCATGGATATGATTTGATCATGTTTATTGCAATACGGTTATTCATTTAAGTCAGAGAATAATTGTTCTTCTGTTTACATGAATAAAACCTTCTATGGTCATACACCTAATGTGAATGGTTTATTGAATCTCGATCGTAGTGATACACATATTCATAATATTGATGCCAAAAGATGCAAAGTTTATAATGATAGTGCAACATATTTGTGGCACTGCCATTTAGGTCATATTGGTGTAAAGCGCATGAAGAAACTCCATATGGATGGACTTTTGGAATCACTTGATTATGAATCATTTTATACTTGCGAACCATGCCTCATGGGCAAGATGACTAAAACTCCGTTCTTCGGAACAATGGAGTGAGCTAATAACTTATTGGAAATAATGAAGGAAATATGCCCTAGAGGCAATAACAAAGTTGTTATTTATATTTCCTTATATTATGATAAATGTTTATTATTCATGCTAGAATTGTATTAACAGGAAACTTAGTACATGTGTGAATACATAGACAAAACAGAGTGTCCCTAGTATGCCTCTACTTGACTAGCTCATTAATCAAAGATGGTTAAGTTTCCTGACCATAGACATCTGTTGTCATTTGATGAACGGGATCACATCATTAGATAATGATGTGATGGACAAGACCCATCTGTTAGCTTAGCATAAATTATCGTTTAGTTTTTATTGCTATTGCTTTCATCATGACTTATGCATGTTCCTCTGACTATGAGATTATGCAACTCCTGAATACCGGAGGAACACCTTGTGTGCTATCAAACGTCACAACGTAACTGGGTGATTATAAAGATGCTCTACAGGTGTCTCCGATGGTGTTTGTTGAGTTGGCATAGATCGATATTAGGATTTGTCACTCTGTGTATCAGAGAGGTATCTCTGGGCCCTCTCGGTAATGCACATCATTATGACCCTTGCAAGCAATGTGACTAATGAGTTAGTTGCGGGATGATGCATTACGGAACGAGTAAATAGACTTGCCGGTAACGAGATTGAACTAGGTATGATGATACCGACGATCGAATCTCAGGCAAGTAACATACCGATGACAAAGGGAACAACGTATGTGGTTATGCGGTTTGACTGATAAAGATCTTCTTAGAATATGTAGGAGCCAATATGAGCATCTAGGTTCTGCTATTGGCTATTGACCGGAGATGTGTCTCGGTCATGTCTACATAGTTCTCGAACCCGTAGGGTCCGCATGCTTAATTCGATGATGATTTGTATTACGAGTTATGTGATTTGATGACCGAAGGTAGTTCGGAGTCCTGGATGAGATCACGGACATGACAAGGAGTCTTGAAATGGTCGAGAGGTAAAGATCGATATATTGGAAAGATATATTCGTACATCAGAAAGGTTCCGAGTGATTCGGGTATTTTTCAGAGTACCGGAGAGTTACGGGAATTCGCCGGGGGAAGTAGTGGGCCTTAATGGGCCATACGGGAAAGGAGAGAAGGGCCTCAAGGGTTGGCTACACGCCCCCCATGGCAAGTCCGAATTGGACTAGGGAGGGGGCGGCGTCCCCCTCTTTTTCCTTCTCCCTCTCCTACTCCTTCCCTCTCTCCCCTCTTAGAAAAGGAAGGGGACTCCAACTAGGATTGGGAATCCTAGTTGGACTTCCCCTATAGGCGCGCCCCTTCTAGGCCGGCCTCCTTCCTTTATATACGTGGGCAGGAGGCACCCCGAAGGAACTCCAAGATTTGTCTTAGCTGTGTGTGGTGCCCCCCTCCACAGTTACACACCTCAGTTATATCGTCGTAGTGCTTAGGCGAAGCCCTGCGCCTGTAACTTTATCATCACCGTCGCCACGCCGTTGTGCTGACGAAACTCTCCTTCGGCCTCAACTGGATCAAGAGCCCGAGGGACATCACCGAGCTGAACGTGTGTAGATCGTGGAGGTGCCGTGCGTTCGGTACTTGATCGGTTGGATCGCGAAGACGTTCGACTACATCAACCGCGTTACCTAACGTTTCCGCTTTCGGTCTACGAGGGTACGTAGACACACTCTCCCCTCTCGTTGCTATGCATCCCTAGATAGATCTTGCGTGATCGTAGGAATTTTTTTTTGAAATACTGCGTTCCCCAACAGTGGCATCCGAGCTAGGTCTATGCGTAGATGTTATATGCACGAGTAGAACACAAAGAGTTGTGGGCGATAATAGTCACACTGCTTACCAGCATGTCATACTTTGATTCGGCCGTATTGTTGGATGAAGCGGTCCAGACCGACATTACATGACCACGTTCATGAGACTGGTTCTACCGTTGTGCTTCGCACATAGGTGGCTACTGGGTGTCTGTTTCTCCAACTTTAGTTGAATCGAGTGTGACAATGCTCGGTCCTTGTTGAAGGTTAAAACAACACACTTGACGAAAAATCGTTGTGGTTTTGATGCGTAGGTAAGAATGGTCCTTTCTAAGCCCGTAGCAGCCACGTAAAACTTGCAACAACAAAGTAGAGGACGTCTAACTTGTTTTTGCAGGGCATGTTGTGATGTGATATGGTCAAGACGTGATGAGATATAAATTGTTGTATGAGATGATAATGTTTTGTTGAAGTTATCGGCAATTGGCAGGAGCCTTATGGTTGTCTCTTTATTGCATAAGATGCAAGCGCTATATAATTGCTTTGCTTTATCACTATGTGATAGCAATAGTTGGCGAGACGACCATGTGACGACACGTTGATAGAGATCAAGATGATGGAGCTCATGGTGTCATGCCGGTGACGATGGAGAGCATGACAGTACTTTGGAGATGGAGATCAAAGGCACAAGATGATGATGGCCATATCATCTCACATATTTTGATTGCATGTGATGTTTATCTTTTATGCATCTTATTTTGCTTAGTACGATGGTAGCATTATGAGATGATCCCTTATTAAAATTTCAAGGTATAAGTGTTCTCCCTGAGTATGCACCATTGCGACAGTTATTCGTGCTGAGACACCACATGATGATCGGGTGTGATAAGATCTACATTCACATACAACGGGTGCAAGCCAGTTTTGCACAAGCAGAATACTCAGGTTAAACTTGATGAGCCTAGCATATGCAGATATGGCCTTGGAACACTGAGACCGAAAGGTCGAGCGTGAATCATATAGTAGATATGATCAACATAGTGATGTTCACCATTGAAAACTTCTCCACGTGATGATCGGACATGGTTTAGTTGATACGGATCACGTGATCATTTGATGACTATAGAGATGTCTATCTGAGTGGGAGTTCTTAAGTAATATGATTAATTGAACTGAAATTTATCATGAACTTAGTCCTGATAGTACTTATATATCTATGTTGTAGATCAATTGCTCGCGTATAGCTTCCCTGTTTTATTTATAATATGTTCCTAGAGAAAACTATGTTGAAAGATGTTAATAGCAATGATGCGGACTAGCTCCGTGATCTGAGGATTATCCTCATTGTTGCACAGAAGAATTATGTCGTTGATGCACCGCTAGGTGATAGACCTTTTGCAGGAGCAGATGTAGACGCTATGAACGTTTGACAAGCTCGGTATGATGACTATTTGATAGTTTAGTGTGCCATACTTTACGGCTTAGAACCGGGACTTCAAAAACATTTTGAACGCCACGGAGCATATGAGATGTTCCAGGAGCTGAAATTGGTATTTCAGAATCATGCCCGTGTTAAGAGGGAGACCTCTGACAAGTACTTTGCCTACAAGATGGAGGAGAATAGCTCAGCTAGTGAGCATGTGCTCAGAATGTATGAGTACTACAATCACTTGAATCAAGTGGGATTTAATCTTCCAGATAAGATAGTGATTGACAGAGTTCTCTAGTCACTATCACCAAGTTACTAGAACTTCGTGATGAACTATAATATGCAAGGGGTAATGGAAATGATTCCCAAGCTCTTCGCGATGCTGAAATTGGCGAAGGTAGAAATCAATAAAAAACATCAAGTGTTGATGGTTGATAAGACCACTAGTTTTAAGTAATAGGGCAAGTGAAAGAAAGGTAACTTCAAGAAGAATGGCAAGCAAGTTGCCACTCCCGTGAAGAAGCCCAAAGCTAGACCTAAGCCTGAAACTGAGTGCTTCTACTGCAAAGGGAATGGTCACTGGAAGCGAAACTACCCCAAATACTTGGCGGATAAGAAGGATGGAAAAGTAAACGAAAGTATATTTGCTATACATATTATTTATGTGTACTTTACTAGTGTTCATAGTAACCCCAGGGTATTTGATACTGGTTCAGTTGCTAAGATTAGTAACTCGAAACAGGAGTTGCAAAATGAATAGAGACTAGTTAAGGGCAAGGTGACGATGTGTGTTGGAAATGATTCCAAGGTTGATAAGATCATCATCGTACACTCCTTTTACCTTCGGGATTAGTATTGAACCTAAAATAAATGTTATTTGGTGTTTGCGTTGAGCATGAATATGATTGGATCATGTTTATTGCAATACGGTAATTCATTTAAGTCAAAGAATAATTGTTGTTCTGTTTACATGAATAAAACCTTCTATGGTCATACACTTAATATAAATGGTTTATTGAATCTCGATCATAGTGATACACATATTCATAATATTGATGCCAAAAGATGCAAAGTTGATAATGATAGTGCAACATACTTGTGGCACTTCCGTTTAGGTCATATTGGTGTAAAGCGCATGAACAAACTCCATACGAATGGACTTTTGGAATCACTTGATTATGAATCATTTGATGCTTGTGAAACATGCCTCATGGGCAAGATGACTAAGACTCCATTCTCCGGAACAATGGAGCGAGCCACTGACTTATTGGAAATAATACATATCGATGTATGCGGTCCGATGAGTGTTAAGGCTCGCGGCGGGTATCGTTATTTTCTGACCTTCATAGATGATTTGAGCAGATATGTTTATATCTACTTAATGAAACACAAGTCTGAAACATTTGAAAAGTTCAAAGAATTTCAGAGTGAAGTGGAGAATCATCATAACAAGAAAATAAAGTTTCTATGATCTGATCGCGGAGACGAAATATTTGAGTTACGAGTTTGGCCTTCATTTGAAACAATGTCGAATAGTTTCACAACTCATGCCACCTGGAACACCACAGCGTAATGGTGTGTCTGAACGTCATAACCGTACTTTATTAGATATGGTGTGATCTATGATGTCTCTTACCAATTTACCACTATTGTTTTGGGGTTATGCATCAGATACAGCTGCATTCACGTTAAATAGGGCACCGTCTAAAAATCCGTTGAGAGGACACCGTATGAACTGTGGTTTACCAAGAAACCTAAGCTGTCGTTTCTTAAAGTTTGGGGTTGCGATGCTTATGTGAAAAAGTTTCAGCCTAATAAGCTCAAACCCAAATCGGAGAAGTGTGTCTTCATAGGATACCCAAAAGAAATTGTTGGGTACACCTTCTATCATAGATCCTAAGGCAAGATCTTTGTTTCTAAGAGTGGATCCTTTCTAGGGAAGGAGTTTCTCTCGAAAGAAGTGAGTGGGAGGAAAGTAGAGCTTGATGAGGTAACTGTACCTTCTCCCGAATTGGAAAGTAGTTCATCACAAAAATCAGTTCCAGTGATTCCTACACCAATTATTGAGGAAGTTAATGATGATGATCATGAAACATCAGATCAAGTTACTACCGAACCTCGTAGTTCAACCAGAGTAAGTTCCGCACCAGAGTGGTAAGGTAATCCTATTCTGGAAGTGATGTTACTAGACCATGACAAACCTATGAACTATGAGGAAGCGATGATGAGCCCAGATTCCGCGAAATGGCTTAAGGCCATGAAATCTAAGATGGGATCCATGTATGGTAATAAAGTATGGACTTTGATTGACTTGCCCGATGATCAGTGAGCCATTCAGAATAAATGGATCTTCATGAGGAAGACGGACGCTGATAGTAGTGTTACTATCTACAAAGCTCGAATTGTCGCAAAAAGTTTTTGACAAGTTCAAAGGTGTTGACTCGATGAGATTTTCTCACTTGTATTGATGCTTAAAAGTCTGTCCGAATCATGTTAGCAGTTGCTGCATTTTATGAAATCTGGCAAATGGATATCAAAACTACATTCCTTAATGGATTTATTAAAAAAAGAGTTGTATATGATGCAACCAGAAGGTTTTGTCAATCCTAAAGGTGTTAACGAAGTGTGCAAGCTCCAGCGATCCATCTATGGACTAGTGCAAACATCTCAGAGTTGGAATATACGCTTTGATGAGTAGATCAAAGCATATAGGTTTATACAGACTTGCGGTGAAGCCTGTATTTACAAGAAAGTGAGTGGGAGCACTACAACATTTCTGATAAGTATATGTGACTGACATATTGTTGATCGAAAATAATGTAGAATTTTCTGGAAAGCATAAAGAAGTATTTGAAAGGAGTTTTTCAAAGAAAGACCTTGGTGAAGCTGCTTACATACTGAGCATCAAGATCTATAGAGATAGATCGAGACGCTTGATAATTTTTTTTCAATGAGTACATACCTTGACAAGTTTTTGAAGTAGTTCAAAATGGAACAGTCAAAGAAGGAGTTCTTGCCTGTATTGCAAGGTGGGAAGTTGAGTAAAGACTCAAAACCCGACCACAGCAAAAAATAGAAAGAGAATGAAGAAGTCATTCCCTATGCCTCAGTCATAGGTTCTATAAAGTATGCTATGCTGTGTACCTCACCATGATTTTGGCAAGAGGGTACGGTAGTGATCCAGGAGTGGATAACTGAACAGCGGTCAGAATTATCCTTAGTGGAATAGGGAAATGTTTCTCGGTTATGGAGGTGACAAAGAGTTCTTCGTAAAGAGTTACGTCGATGCAAGCTTTGACACCGATCTGGATGACTCTAAGTCTCGATCTAGACACATATTGAAAGTGGGAGCGATTAGCAAGAGTAGCTCCGTGCAGAGCATTGTAGACATAGAAAATTTGCAAAATACATACGGCTCTGAATGTGGCAGACCCGTTGACTAAACTTCTCTCACAAGCAAAACATGATCACTCTTTGGGTGCTAATCACATAGAGATGTGAACTAGATTACTGAATCTAGTAAACCCTTTGGGTATTAGTCACATGGAGATGTGAACTAATCACATAAAGAAGTGAACTATTGGTGTTAAATCACATGGCGATGTGAACTAGATTATTGACTCTAGTGCAAGTGGGAGACTGAAGGAAATATGCCCTAGAGGCAATAATAAAGTTGTTATTTATATTTCCTTATATAATGATAAATATTTATTATTCATGCTAGAATTGTATTAACTGGAAACTTAGTACATGTGTGAATACTTAGACAAAACAGAGTGTCCCTAGTATGCCTCTACTTGACTAGCTCGTTAACCAAAGATCGTTAAGTTTCCTAACCATAGACATGTGTTGTCATTTGATGAATAGGATCACATCATTAGAGAATGATGTGATGGACAAGAACCATCTGTTAGCTTAGCATAAACGATCGTTTGGTTTTATTGCTATTTCTTTCATCATGACTTATACATGTTCCTCTGACTATGAGATTATGCAACTCCAGAATACCAGAGGAACACCTTGTGTGCTATCAAACGTCACAACGTAACTGGGTGATTATAAAGAAGCTCTACAGGTGTCTCTGATGGTGTTTGTTGAGTTGGCATAGATTGAGATTAGGATTTGTCACTCCGTGTATCGGAGAGGTATCTCTGGGCCCTCTCGGTGATGCACATCACTATGAGCCTTGCAAGCAATGTGATTAATGAGTTAGTTGTGGGATGATGCATTATGAAACGAGTAAAGAGACTTTTCGGTAACAAGATTGAACTAGGTATGATGATACCGACGATCGAATCTCGGGCAAGCAACATACCAATGACAAAGGGAACAACGTATGTTGTTGTGCGGTTTGACCGATAAAGATCTTCGTAGAATATGTAGGAGCCAATATGAGCATCCAGGTTTGCTATTGGTTATTGATCGGAGATGTGTCTCTGTCATGTCTGCGTAGTTCTCGAACCCGTAGTGTCCGCACGCTTAATGTTCGATGATGATTTGTATTATGAGTTATGTGATTTGATCACCGAAGGTAGTTCGGAGTCCCAGATGAGATCACGGACATGACAAGGAGTCTCAAAATGGTCGAGAGGTAAAGATCGATATATTGGAAGGCTATATTCGGAAATCGTAAAGGTTCTGAGTGATTCGGGTATTTTTTGGAGTACCTGAGAGTTACGGGAATTCGCCGGGGGAAGTAGTGGTCCTTAATGGGCCATACGGGAAAGGAGAGTAGGGCCTCAAGGGTTGGCTGCACACCCCCCTGGAAAGTCCGAATTGGACTAGGGAGGGGGTGGCGCCCCCCTCTCTTTCCTTCTCCCTCTCCTACTCCTTCCCTCTCTCCCCTCTTGGAAAAGGAAGGGGACTCCAACTAGGATCGGGAATCCTAGTTGGACTCCCCCTATAGGTGCGCCCCTCCTAGGCCGGCCTCCTCCTCCTCCTGCCTCCTTTATATACGTGGGCAGGGGGCACCCCAAAGGGACTCCAAGATTTGTACTTTGGAGATGGAGATCAAAGGCACAAGATGATGATGGCCATATCATGTCACATATTTTGATTGCATGTGATGTTTATCTTTTATGCATCTTATTTTGCTTAGTACGACGGTAGCATTATGAGATGATCCCTTACTAAAATTTCAAGGTATAAGTGTTCTCCCTGAGTATGTGGATGACATAATATCGATTGGAAATGATATAGAATTTCTGGATAGCATAAAAGGATACTTGAATGAGAATTTTTCAATGAAAGACCTCGGTGAAACTACTTATATATTGGGCATCCAGATCTATAAGGATAGATCGAGATGCTTAATAGGACTTTCACAAAGCACATACCTTGACAAGATTTTGAAGAAGTTCAAAATGGATTAGTCGAAGAAAGGGTTCTTGCCTATGTTGCAAGGTGTGAAGTTGAGTAAGACTCAAAGCCCGACCACAACAGAAGATAGAGAGAGAATGAGAGTCATTCCCTATGCCTCAGCCATAGGTTCTATAAAGTATGCCATGCTATGTACCAGACCTATTATGTGCCTTGCCATGAGTTTGGCAAGGGGGTACAATAGTGATCGAGGAGTAGATCAGTGGGTAGCGATCGAAATTATCCTTAGAAAACTAAGGAAATATTTTCTCTGTTATGGAGGTGATAAAGAGTTCGTCATAAAGAGTTACGTCGATGCAATATTTGACACCGATTTGGATGACTATGAGTATCAATCTAGATACATATTGAAAGTGGGAGTAATTAGCTAAGAATAGCTCCATGTAGAGCATTGTAGACATAGAAATTTGCAAAATACATACAGATCTGAATGTGTCACACCCGTTGACTAAACTTCTCTCACAAGCAAAACATGATCACACCTTAGTGCTCTTTGGGTGTAAATCACATGGCGATGTGAACTAGATTATTGACTCTAGTAAACTCTTTGGGTGTTGGTCACATGGCGATGTGAACTATGGGTGTTAAATCACATGGTGATGTGAACTAGATTATTAACTCTAGTGCAAGTGGGATACTTAAGGAAATATGCCCTTGAGGCAATAATAAAGTTGTTATTTTATATTATATTTCCTTATTCACGATAAAGGTTTATTATTCATGCTAGAATTGTATTGATTGGAAACTTAAATACATGTGTGAATACATTAAAAAAATATTGTGTCCCTAGTAAGCCTCTACTAGACTAGCTCGTTGATCAAAGATGGTTAGGGTTTCCTAACCATAGACATGTGTTGTTATTTGATAACGGGATCACATCATAGGAAGAATTATGTGATGGACAAAACCCATCTGTTAGCTTAGCATATTGATCATTCAGTTTATTGCTATTGCTTTCTTCATGTCAAATACTTATTCCTTCGACTATGAGATTATGCAACTCCCGGATACCGGAGGAATACCTTGTGTGCTATCAAACGTCACAATGTAACTGGGTGATCATAAAGATTCTCTACAGGTATCTCCGAAGGTATTTGTTGAGTTGGCATTGATCGAGATTAGGATTTGTCACTCCAAGTATCGGAGAGGTATCTCTGGGCCCTCTTAGTAAGGCACATCATAATAAGACTTGCAAGCAATGTGACTAATGAGTTAGTTGTGGGATGATGCATTACGGAATGAGTAAAGAGACATTCCAGTAACGAGATTGAACTAGGTAGGAATATACCACTGATTGAATCTCGGGCAAGTAACATACCAATGCACAAAGGGAATTATGTATGTTGTCATAACGGTTCGACCGATAAAGATCTTCGTAGAATATATAGGAGCCAATATGGGCATCCAGGTTCCGCTATTGGTTATTGACCGGAGAGGTGTCTCGGTCATGTATACATAGTCCTCGAACCCGTAGGGTCCGCACGCTTAACGTTCATTGACGATATAATGTTATATGAGTTATATGCTTTGGTGACCGAATGTTGTTCGGAGTCCCGGATGATATCACGAACATGACGAGGAGTCTGCAAATGGTCGAGAGGTAAAGATTGATATATAGGACGATGGTATTTGGACACGGAAGTGTTTTGGGACTTACCGGGAAGGAATCGGGTCACCGGAAGGTGTTCCGGGCACACCCCCCCCCCCCGGCAAGATATGGGCCTTATGGGCCAAATGAGGGGACAGACCAGCCCACAACGGGCTGGTGCACCCCTCCCTTGTTTTTTCAACCTTAGGGAAGGAAAAGGGGGAGGGCTAGCCCATCCTGCCTTTCCCTC
>NC_041388.1:494849047-494861651 GCF_002162155.2 Triticum dicoccoides | reverse complement strand
CTTTCCCTCTAATGGGAGAAAGGAAAAGGGGGGGGGGGGGCGCCACCCTCCCCTGCCTTTCCCCGCACTCCAAATAAGGAAAGGGGGGCGCGGCTTGGGAGGGACCACAAGTAGGATTCCTCCTACTTGGGCGCCTCCTTTGGGTGCTCCTCCCTCCCTCTCACCTATATATATATGTGGGGGGCGCCTAAACACAACAGACAATTGCCTAGCCATGTGCAGCGCCCCCTCCACCGTTTACACCTCCGGTTATATTTTTGTAGTGCTTAGGCGAAGCCCTGCGGAGATCACTTCACCATCACCGTCACCATGCCGTCATGCTGCCGGAACTCTTCTACTACCTCACCGTCTTGCAGGATCAAGAAGGCGGAGGACGTCACCGAGCTAAACATGTGCAGAACGCGGAGGTGCCGTGCGTTCGGTACTTGATCGATTGGAGCACGAAGAAGTTCGACTACATCAACCGTGTTGTTAAACGCTTCCACTTATGGTCTACGAGGGTACGTAGACACACTCTCCCCTCTCGTTGCTATGCATCTCCATGGATAGATCATTGCGTGTGCATGGATTTTTTTTGTTTTCCATGCAACGGTTCCTAACAGTACTACCTCTCCCCGAGCGGTACTACCTCTCCAGGCGGTACTACCTCTCCCGAGAGCGGTACTACCTCTTTGGCAGAACTACAGCTCATGTTTTTCTCTCTTGTTGGGCTGCTTTGACCATGCTAAGCAGTAGTACCACTTGTGCATGACCTGAATGCATAACGGTTGGATTCGGGGTGCCTATAAAAGGGGGTCTTCTTCCCCAATGAACCTTATCCTTCTAGCTCGTGTTCTTCCCCCATTGTTGACCTTCTTCGAGTTTGCTATCTCTCAATCCCTCCATGGATTCTTGCTAGTTTTTTTGGGGGGGGGGGGAGAGAGAGGAGATCTTGATCCACATTTCCACCAATCACTTTCTCCTCTATGTGAGGGGAACCCCTTGGATCTAGATCTTGGTGTTCTCCTTCTTGTTCTTCCTATCATTTTCCTCCATAGCTTTCGTTGCTTTGGTGGGATTTGAGAGTGAGGGACTTGGGCACTTTGTGTGCCCTTGCCATTGCATTTGGTGCATAGGTTTGAGTTCTCCATGGTGATACATGGAAGTTACAAGTTGAGAAGCTTATTACTCTTGGGTGCTTGGTACCCTTGAGCTTGTTACTCTTGGGTGCTTGGGTGCCCTAGACGGTTGGTGGTGCTTCGGAGCTCAATCATTGTGGTGTAATGCTCCGGGCAAGCGTCGGGGTCTCCAATTAGGTTGTGGAGATCGCCTCGAGAAATTTGACGGGTACCGATGACCGCCCCCAAGGGTTGCTAAAGTGTACAGGTTCTGTTGGGGATATTACTATCAGTCATGACCCGCCCAGGAGGGGCCGGGTCAGCCCCAGTGGCGGGTTACGAAAGAAGCCCAGTAAACATTCAAGACGATAGTTTATTAAACCTTATAGAAGGCCCAAGGTCATGGAGGCGACTTAAGGCCTGATATTGTAAACCGCCGTATGTAAGGAAAGACTTGTAAAGAAAGGCATGTAAAGGAAGCCACCGAGCCGGACACGATTATGAGCCGGCCGGGACTCTATAGGCCACCAGGCGTCAACCCATGTATATAAGGGGACGACCCGGTGGCGGCTTAAGGCAAGAAACAATAAGTCGATAACCAAGCCGACGAGTTGAGCCTCTTGGTGATTGAAACCCCAACAATACCAATCCTAACTAGACGTAGGCTTTTACCTTCATCGTAAGGGGCCAAACTAGCATAAACCATCTCGTGTCCTTTGTCCCGATTAACCCCTTTAAACTTCCTAGTGCGATGGCCCTATGACTAAGTCCTTGCTCTATGACATCTGCCGTGACAATTCCACGACAGTTGGCGCCCACCGTGGGGCCAGCGCATGGTGGATTTGAGTTCTTGAAGGGCAACTTCGAAGGGCTCAAGGGATACGTTGTGGGTCGGATGACCAAGAGTCGTTGCGGCAAGCTCTACATCGACGGCGAAGGCTGGGGCCCCGAGGCCGGCTCAATTGAGTATGGATACCGGGTCCCCTTCGGCGGAATTCACGTCTTCATAGGCCGGATCGGCGAGTCAGGTCCTGAGCTGGACATCCACACCAACCTCATCGAAATGGCTCGGCGCGCGAGGATCGCCCGTGTTCAATCTGCCGTGAAGCATGCCTTCGTAGGCTACGTCCACGGCGGTGAATACTCTGAAGGATCGGTGGGGGCGGTGAGACGGCCGTCTGTTCTGACACTGCTTCATCAACGGGAGAGACAGACTCTTTGTACCAGCTGCAGGACGGCATGCTCGGGGGCTGTTCTGATGGCAGCAGTATTCCGGACCCTCTTGATCCGCCGAATTGGGCCGGAGTCTTCATGGAAGGGACACAACCCGGGCAGAACTCTACAGCAGCGGCGGCAACAGCTACCAGGTCGGCTACGGCCGGGTCAGGAGACCCCGCGCGTCCCCGGCTCAGATCTTGATGGACCTCATGGATAAACTGACGACTCTGTTGACTATCGTGGTAGAGCCGATGGATAAAGCCCAGCATGACACAGAGGTGGCACGCGTACATGAAGAGATGGTGCAAGCTAAGGAAAATCTAGCCGCAGAGGAAGTCAGGATGGCAGCAGAGCGGGCGGCTTTTGACGTTCGTGCTCAACAGCTTCAAGCAGAGACCTTCCGGCTCTCGGTGGATCTGAACGCATCGGACGAGGTCACGAGGAGGAGGCATCAGAAAACCCAATCACGTCTGCCTCTGACGCTTGATCCTAGGAATCTTTTTCACACATCCGGAGCCGGGGGAAGTAACCCGCCGGAGGCACCCCAGATTACAACACCCGGCGCGCCGGTCCAGCCGCGCGCCATGGATCCACCTCATTACGTCCCAACATCGCCGAGTCACTTCTCCAACCCTTTGGAAAACCTCATCGCAGCATCGGCTTGTCTGGCGGCTCTTTCGATGGAAGGTGACTCACCGGCGGCAATTGAAACACGGAGGGTAAGAGAACTTCTTCAAACAGCTCTGGCGCAGCAGGATGCATACTCCTACAGTCGAGACAGGATCCATTCAACTCCTCGCCCAAGCTGGAGCCCGAGTTACAGTAGGCATATGGAATCCACAGATATGTCAAGCAATGCTCAACGCCACAACCGGCCAT
Source organism: Triticum dicoccoides (assembly GCF_002162155.2). NCBI lineage: Eukaryota > Viridiplantae > Streptophyta > Magnoliopsida > Poales > Poaceae > Triticum > Triticum dicoccoides. The sequence continues at coordinate 494,858,457 of NC_041388.1, read as the reverse complement.
ACAGGCATGAGCCGGTGCGGGCTGGAGCCCTGAACTTGGTGGATCAGGAGAGGATTCATCAAGAGGCGGAACGAGCAGTTCAAATGGCAGCAGATCACGCGGCTCATCAAACTTTTCCAGCTTATCCAGCAACCTCGGTCGAGGCAGGAGTGGCCACAAGAACCGGAGGTGTTCCTTGCTTGGTGCCGGCCATACGTAATGAGTGTTTGCCAAAGGACTTTAAGGGACCTCGTAAGGTGCCTAATTACACAGCTGACTTACAGCCCGGGGCTTGGATTGAGAGTTATGAGATGGCTATGGAGTTATTGGAGGTCAGCGATGCAGCAATGGCCAAGTATTTCACTATGATGTTAGATGGAACAGCTCGTACTTGGTTGAAGGGATTGCCACCCAATTCTATCGGCTCATGGGCGGAGTTGAAGGCCCGGTTCATCCAGAACTTTAAAGACATGTGTAAGCAGCCTATGTCGTTTGTGGACCTGACCAATTGCAAGCAAGAGGATGGTGAATCCACAACAAATTGGGTGTGCCGGGTCAAGGAGATAATACATTCATCTGATAAGATGGATGCCGGCTCAGCAGTCTTGATGTTGGAGAAAAATTGCCGTTTTGAACCTCTGAATCAGAAGCTGGGTCGGCTCAAGCATGACTGTAATGACATGGGAACGTTGATGGCGACTCTCGCCAAGTATGCTGATTCTGATACTACCAAGGACCCGGTGTCTGACGAAGAAAAGGCAACGAAGGGAAAGAAGAATGGCAACGGCAAGGGTCACCGGCATAACCCGGCGAATCAAGGAGGTAATAAACATAAGGCTTATGAGTTTGTTGCTAACACCAATGCATAGGGCAGAAATCAACGGCACAAGGGTAGACATCCCCCTTGGTTGGGCGGGTCAGGTCCCACCCTTGAGCAATTATTGAATGAGCCTTGTCCAAAACACGGCACCCGGGAGAAGCCACCCACCTGTGGAATGATTGTACGATCATGAAGGCGTTTAAAAATTCAAACGCATTTGATGGAGGTCATGGCCCAGGTGGCGGCTCAGGTGGAGGCGGTTCCCAAGGCCCGGGCGCCGGCTTAGGTGGAGGAGGATTCCACGGTCAGGGCCATCCTGATAACCAAGGAGGGTATAATCCGCAACCCGGCCAAGGTAATCAGCAGCAGCAGTCCGGATATCAGAGCAATCCGAAGCAGCTGAATAGTGGGCAATACCATGTATTCACCACTAGCTTATGTAAGAGAGACCAGAAACTTCACAAGAGGGCCGTCAATGCCGTTGAGCCGGCGGTTCCATGTTACTTACGTTGGTCAGAGCAGCCTATTGTGTGGAGCAGAGAGGATCACCCACCCCGGGTCGATAATCTGGGTCACTTGGCTTTGGTGGTGGCACCTCAGGTTGGTGGATACAAGTTCACTAAAGTACTCATGGATGGAGGTAGCAACATCAACATCCTCTACTATGAGACGTTCCGCCGGATGGGATTGACTGATAAGAGTCTTAAACAATCCAACACTATTTTTCACGGTGTGGTTCCTGGCAAGTCCGCATACCTAGTGGGTAAGATTGAACTGGAAGTAGCCTTTGGGGATGAGCATGACTCCAGAGCAGAAAAATTAACCTTTGAGGTGGTTAAGATCAAAAGCATGTATCATGCTCTGTTTGGACGGCCGGCTTATGCCAAATTCATGGCTCGGCCATGTTATGTGTATTTGCAGCTTAAGATGCCGGGTTATAAGGGCACAATTACAGTACACGGGAGCCAGAAAATAGCTTTGGAGTGTGAAGAAGGTGATGCTGCCTATGCTGAATATGTCTGTGCAACAGAGGAGTTAAAATTTTACAAAGATCATGTTGACCCGGCAGACATGACGTCATTAAAGAAACCAACAACAGAGCATGAGCCGGTGTTGAAGTTCAAATCAGCTGATGACACCAAGATGGTTGACTTTGTGCCTGGCGACTCATCCAAGCAGTTCATCAGCAGTGCTAACTTGGATCCAAAATAGGAAAGAGCGCTCATCAAGTTCATCCATGAGAACTGGGACATCTTCGCATGGAAACCTTCAGACATGCCGGGTGTCCCGAGGGAACTCGCTGAGCACACTCTCAATATTGATCCAAAGTTTAAACCCGTCAGACAATTTCTCCGACGGTTCAATGAAGAAAGGCGCAAGGCCATTGGAGAAGAGGTGGCCCGGCTTTTGGCAGCTGGCACTACAAAAAAATACACTTCCGTGATGATACGTGTTTGTCACAGTAGGTCGCTTTTTTGTCATGCATGTACATCCATGACAAATTTATGATAGAATCAAGATAGTCATACCTGTGCTGTCGTAGAAGTGTTCCATGACATTACCAAAATTATCATCACGGAAGTGTCCACTTCCATGACGATAAATCACGCGTCACAGAAGTGCTTTCGTCAAGGGTGACCGACACGTGGCATCCACCATAATGGAACGCCGTTAAGCTATCGGTCGGGTTTTGGATCCGATAACCCGTTAACAGCCCCGACCAATGGGAAATTTTCACATGTAAAATTCTTATTGGCCGGACGAAACACGTGTCAGCTCGTCAGTGGGTCAAATAGGCGCCTATGATACGTCGACACATGGCACGGCCCAACAGAGGCCCATTCCTGTGAAAAGGCCGGCCCGTTTGACTTGGTCAAAAGGTGGTGGGCCGGCCCATGGAAAGCCTGTTAACGGCATGTTCGCATATAGCCCATTTACAGCCCGCTAACCCAAGGCTCGTTACGCCCTATCTGAATTAGGCCCAGTAGCGTCATCTAGGCCATCCAATATGATTCCAGCCCGTTTTCACTTCTGGCCCATGTATGGCCCATGACGTCTTTCGGCCCATATGAGGCCCTATGTAACTCTTGGCCTATTAATGGCCCATGGTGAAACTGGCTCGTAATGAACAGTGTATCACTTTACACCCATTAACGGCCCGTGGTGAAACTGGCCCGTAATGAACAGTGTATCACTTTATATCCATTAACGGCCCGTTATTCCGTTGGGCTGTTTCCAGCCCATGTTATCTTTCGGCCTTCTAAGAGCCCATTTATTCTTGGGCTCATTTCCAGCATTCGTTTACTTACGGCCCGTTACTGTCATTTTCTGCTTGTGGGCCAAATTCAGCCCATGGTTACAGTCAGGCCCGTTTGTGGTCCGTTAATACGTTGGGCCGTTTTCATAGCGTCATCAAATACGACCTATTAATGATGGCCCGTTACGGTTGGCCCATGAACGGACGATTCCAACTCTAGCCCGTTTACGGCCATAATGTGGCCTCTTATTGGCCCATGTTTGGCCAATCGATCATACGACCCGTATAAGGCCCATTGATGATACGGCCCGTAGAAGGCACATTGTTTCTACGGCCCGTAGAAGGCCTAGTGTTTCTACGGCCCGTAGAAGGCCCACTGTTTCTACAGCCCGTAGGAGGCCCAGTGTCACTACAGTAAATATTAGCCCATGGTTATTGTGGCCTAGTTTTAAAAAATAGGTTATTGCAGCCACTAGTTAACTGCGGAAAAAGAACTGCAATGACTACAAGAAAACAAATAAACAAGACAACAAGTAAATAAATAAGCAAGCAACTAACGCTAGGCTATCACGGCTATTACACATATTACATCCACTGGGCATCAAAGTTCGCCACCAGTGCAAATATAGGGAACAAAGCAGCATAACATATACACTGGCCGTCAAAATTGGCCACCAGTGCAAATAAACGCGGCAGCAAAACAAGAGCATAACTGAAACAACTTCACAAGAGCTCAAGAAACATTATCCTGGGTATCCACCATGCTGGCAATAAGCTTAGCAAGCTGATTAGCTTTGTCCTATTTGGCGCTAAAATCCTCCAACGCTTGCTGTTGCACCAGAAAGTATGCATCTAAATGCTCCAGGGACTTCCGCAGTCCTTTCGCTTCTTGTCGCAGCACAGCTGATCGATGTCTTTCAGCTTGTAGTTGAGACTCAAGAAACCGAACTGATTCGGACAGTGAGTTTGAATAGCTTGTGCAAGCGGTAGTGGCCAGTAACTCCAACACTAAACCAAGACAGGATGTGTCACTATCCTGAACCTTATCTGCATTACTTCCTTTACTGTTGCTTAATAAGGCACTCTTCCCCAATATTCTGTCAGCATTCTAAAAGAAGAAACAAGCAGACACATAACAAGTTTAGCATGTACTAGTATATGAAACTCATTTCGGTGAACCAGTTCATTAGCAAGGTGGACAGGATTAAACTACCAAGTCTTCTATTGCCAAGTACTAATACATAATAAAAGCATCAAACAAACATATATCTATGTCCTATGGTAGCAATGGAATATTAAATTAGAACAGTTGTTCTTCAGGTTTAGGCACTTGTTCTACATGAACAGAGTACAGTAAGACGCAAGAATATAATACTTAAAAATAGAAAATGAGCTCATAGACCTTACCACATTCTTGGTTCGGGACCAGTACAGAACAAGGCGTTCCTAGTCATCATCCAGTAAATGTGTCTCAGGAGAAAGTAAGGGAATTTGATGAGTTTCTTTGCTGGTGAAGTACGTTTTCTTCAGGTAATTCTGATACTGCCACCAAGCATTCTTGAAGATAGCAGAGGTATTAGCACAGGTTACCTCATCCTGAGTTTCCAAATCGGTCCTTCTCTATAGAGAAAAATGGGAAAATTTGCTGTATTATAACCATCATGGAGGTAGGATGTATGGGACGAAGCAAAGTAATTGCCATGAATAACATTACTTACACATAACTCCTGGACAAACACCTACAACTGGCATTTTCCTTCATCTTCAGTATAATATTTCCAACATGGTAAGATACGCACATACGATTTAACAACATCAAATGCGATAGATGCTAAACTACGACTAGCTGGTTGTGCTTCCTCCACAGGAATAGGCGTACTAACTGGTGGAGTTGGGGTTCGCCGTGATAGTACTGGCCCTTTGGGCACTGGAGCTGCCTTACTAACTGCTCTTGTTTGGGAGCTCTGTGGTGGAGATGGTGATGTGTCAACAGGAACTGGGTTACTATCGGCTGGGGTTGGGGTTAGATTGGGTGAAGCTGGTTCTCTGTCCATTGTAGTAGGGGTACAATCTGCGAGAGTTTGGGTTATGTGTGGTAGGGCTGGTTCTTGTGCATGTACAACCGGGGTGCTATCTCCACCAAGAGGTAGCACTGTTTTATTTGAAGACCGTGTTTTTAGTCCGCTAGATAGTGGCATCACCCGCTCCAATTCAAATGGCTGATAAATAGGAAACATAGTTGAATGTACAGACATTGTATGAGAGACAGATGCAATAGATAGTGTGGAAAAAAGAGGGTATGAAATAGTTGACATGTATATTGTTTAACTAAAATGGATAGCATGACATAATTTCACATATATGATGTCTATCTAAACTGGATAGCATAGCATAACATAATTCAAAGATATGATGAATAACTAAACATGATCGCATGACATAATTCACCTACATGTTATCTAAGTAATCAGGATTGCATCATTTAATTCACATATGTGATTTATATGCTAAATAGAGGGCATTCGATATGATGTCTGAACTAAGAACATGGTGTTGAATATTGTGTATATGATGTCTAAACTATGCAATGCAAGACACCGTATGCATGATATGAGCAGTATAACCGTGCCAAGTTAGAGCATACACCTTAGTGGGGGAATAGGACTGGTCATCTGTCTCTGAATCCATCTCTGAGGAGCTATCGGGACCCAACAAGAGATCTGCTTCGACAGGCAGCACTGTCTGCTCTGAAGGCCTTGTTTTCACTCCAGATTTTTCCATCTCCCACCCAAATGGCTGATTCATAGGAAGAGTAGTTTAATGTACAAACATTGTTGACAAATGGAAATGTAATGAAGAAAAGGTTGGGCAAGATATCATTCAAATATATGATGCTTGGTTAAACAGGATGGCATTGCACATTTCACATATATTATGGCTGGCTAAAAGACATGAGACTGCATAATTCCCATATATGATATAGAAACTAAACAGGTAGCATTACAGAACATGTCTAAACTAAGCAGATGACATATATGATGTCAAAAGTAGGCACTGCAAGGCAACATATGCATGATATGACTAACATCATCATGCCAAGGTAGAGCAAACATCTTGGGGGTAAATAGGAGTGGTCAGCGGTGTCCGAATCCGCCTTAGAACAGATATCTTCCTCTGGATTACAATCTGGAGAGGGGTGGGGAGGGTTTACCATTGAACCCACCATGGAGCGATGTCTGCATGACATTGTATTGCCGCGCAAAACTCTTCTCTTTTTCTCTACATGTTCAACATGACTGTGTACAATATCTGACATGCATACGAAAAAATATGGTGAGATTATGTAAGGAGAGCATGCAGAAATTTAGAGTGATGGTAACAACCAGTGGATCGATGTTTTTTCGTTGAACCAAAATAGCCCTAATGGATCGACGTGAATGCATAGTAATAAGTGATGCAACAAGTGTACAACCTCTTTGCCGTAGCCGTGTCGACCTCAGCATCATTGGGTTGGTCGTTGAAGTAGTTGAGGCAGAGGTGGCTGTCGAAGGTGTGGAGGAAGATCTGAGGAATCTGTAGACGGCGTCCAGGGCACTGCTCTATTGTGACGGGTTGTTCTATCATTGGAGCAGCTCCGATGAGCCGTAAGACGTCAAGGCTGAAGCAGCACAAGACAGACATCGTCAATCTCAAGTGGGATTCTAATAGCATCTCCAATAGATGATGTAAAATGGATGTAAAATTAACATCACCAAAAACCACCTGACTACAACAGATGAGGTAAAAACTATTGACTCTGAACTTAACTGTCAAAACTAAAATTTACTGTGGAACTTGAATGCTACTGTCAAAACTGAACGCAATGGTAGCAGAGAGGCACTTGACATGTAGTTTAGGGAGGGCTTGCAATTCATCTTCAACCTGCACCCCCCTGAGCCGCCAGCCACCACCGGCCGAACCGCCGGCCCCAGCGCCGCCTCGCCACCCTGAAACAACTCGCCACCGCCGCCCCGGCCAGCCCTCTAGGCCCCCCGCCCCCACCCTGAACCCTAAGATAGATAGTGGGGTACCTCTCCGGCGAGCCCCCATCCCCACTGCGGGTGATTCTTCCTTAACTCCGGCGAGCCCCCCAACCCCTGAAAATCGACTGACCCAAAAGTCGATTCAGTCGACTGAAGTGTGGCTTAATCGGAGCAGAACAGCAGCACGAGCGAGGGGGGGAGCAGCAGCAGCAGCTGGGCGAGCGAGCGATTGAGCGAGAGCCGGAGCAGCAGCAGATCCGGCTGGTATGGACGCCGCCGCCGAAGGGGCCTCGCACTGGGGGAGAGCTGCCGTGAAGATGTCACCTGCAGCGCCGGCTTCAAGGTAGCCGCTCCATGGGGGTGCGGGATGGAGCACCGTCGGCACCGGGAGATCGAGTTAAGGAGAAGGTGCGATGCGATGAGTGTACAACCTCTTTGGTGGTGCCGAGTAGGCCTCGGCTTCGTATGAGGAGTCGGTGAGGATGCTGCGGTTCCGGTGGAGCGGGTTAAGGCGGTGCTGTGGGGATGGAGCAGGCGCGATAGACGAGGCGATCGTCAAGCAGCTCCTTGGAGGTGGAGGACGGGGCGGCTGAACCGGCGGGACAGCGAGATGGACGACGGATCCTCATCCGGGGAGGTGGATGAGGGACGTCGAGCTGTTGCGGTGGACGACGTCGTCGGGGAAGAGGCTCCGGCTGGGCAGCGGTGACGTGGCAGACGGAGGAGGGTGGGTTTCGCGGCTGGAGCGGAGAGGTTATGGCAGCCTGGGATTTCGAATGGCGAAAAGGGGGGCGATGGGAGGGGGTGAAGCATGACCTAGGAACGCGCTTGTCCAAAATGTAGGGTGTGTTACAAAAGTACCCCCCACCGATTTGAACTAGCGGCCCATTCGGCTCAGGGTTAGAACGGGGATTTCGCGTGTCGGGATTTGGCAGCTGGAGGGAGTTTTCGCGCGCTTTGTAATTTTGGGATAGCAAGGCGCAGGTTGTGAAGGCGCCAGTTTTGGGAGCACGATATCTAAATTTTCGGGATATAACAAGACGCGGGTTGAATTTTAGGGACAAGCCTAACGTGTAGTAATATTGTACTTGTATGTACCAAATCAATTCACACTTCCCTCAACCAAAAAGAAAATGAAAAAAATAAAACTATTCACACCACACAAAGAGAGAGTCTTGCCCCGTTTTACTATACAAATGCTATTCAAAGCTACTCCCTCCTTCCATCTATATAGGGCCTAATGCGTTTTTCGATGCTAACTTTGACCAAATATTAGAGCAATGATATATGACATGCAACTTACACAAAGCACACTATTAAATTCGTCTATGAAAGGTTCTTTCAATGATATAATTTTCACATTGTGCATGTCATGTACTATTAATCTTGTCAATAGTCAAAGGCGGTCTTAAAAATCTCATTACGCCCTATATAGATGGAAGGAGGGAGTATGAATCCATGTTATGTCCGATTAAATTTTTTCGCTTGCTGTATAATGCGTGTAACCTACTCATACCAACATTTTAGTGCATTCCAAATGTCTATACTACCGCTGTAATTCGAACTAAATTTGAATTCGTTTCTCTATTTCAATAAGAATCTACAATCATGATTGTTGCCAACTTCAACCATCATAGTTTCCTTGCTATCCGCCAGATATAAATCAGACGGCCTATAATGCAGGATGGCAGGCACACCATCATCAACAACTCCGTTTTTTTATAAGAGTAGAGATAAAACATATTAAATGTAGTATACCATGTTCATACCCACACCATGTGTATCACCGTTATATATATTCACCCATCCGTCGGTTTGAAACACTATGATAAATTCTTCAAATATCCTAATTCGCTTTTTATAATGAAGTATATATGATCTCTATAAGTCTTTTACACCCACACAACCCTCTTATCTTTGTAGCTAGCGCTAACTTTATCTTGTGCATGCACACGCCCGCATCCCTCTCACCCTCCCTCAGCATTCTCTAGCTCCATCGTGCAAATTTGTCTTTTCACTTTAGGTCGTTCACCCATGGTGTGTGTAGGCCCCCCAACTCCTTCTTTACGGCACACATCGATCGATATGCCTCTCTAGCCAGGTGTGCCTAGCACAAACACAAGCTTCCCCTCTTCTCTTGTCACCGTCCATGCCTCACTCCCACCACTCTTTTCATCGTTCTCGTACTCGCACACTCCTCCCCCTCGATATAGTATGCCTCTCGTACCACCTCCTACATGCATCCCTCTCTCTCTATCCTTCTCCTCGTGCCTCATTTGCTTCTAACACACACATGCATGTATACCGATCGATCTCCCAACATATACCTAGA
>NC_041388.1:494837350-494849037 GCF_002162155.2 Triticum dicoccoides | reverse complement strand
TATGTCTCTCCTTTCTCTTACAAAGGGCGATTGATCTTCCTATGCAGTTACGTCTGCTTACCACAGCCACATCGTCCCCCCTCATCATTCGTGCATGCCTCCTGACCCGTCTCTAACACGCACGTGCACAGACAACAAGCAGCCATCTCCTCTCTTATTGATATTGCGGGTGTGCCCTCCGTTTGTCTAGCAAGCCTATCCCACCATTTGTTAGAAGCAACTCCACTACCACCCCCTCCAACACTCTAGCTCTGTCTCTCTCCCAACCTTATTCATCTCCTGCACATATGCATGGATGCCGATCGATCTCCCTTAATACATGAGGCAGATCGATCTCCTTAATACATGAGGTAGGCCTCTCTCCTCCTCCACACATATACCAGCCATTGTACCTCTATAGTTAATTGGGCCTCCCTCTTCCCCCACCACACACCGATAGTCGAGCGCTGCAGGTAGGTATCCATGCCACAGAGACAAACTGCACATGTCCCATCTCACGTTCCAGTAGGCCAGCCACTCTATATCTTTGACGTGGGCACACACAAATTTGATGGCACTCTTTATCGATCACGCGCGCGCGCACACACACACATCATCCCTCTCTTCGATTCTATGGACACCTCAAGCCGATGATACCTCCACTCTCTTCTCGTGGATCGGCCCCTCTATATATATGTTATATCCAGGACTCTATTTCACACACATTGCATATGTTAAATTTTTTGATTGACCCCCCCCCCACACACACAAAAAAAAAACTCTCAAACACACTATATCTCTCTAGGTTTGTATCTCTCTCACACAACCCCACGTAGGTGGTGTACATATACAAGAAGAGAATAGGTGCACCGTGCACGTACTCACGCTTCGTGCCCAGCCACACCCGCGCGGGTACACGGTGGAGCTCATTTCTCCGCAGAAGCTGAATTTGTTTTTGAAACATCAAGTGGCCAGAGACTCAAAAACTTATTTGCCCATTAGTGACTTGTCAGGGTGGTGGATTTTAGTTTGTACGATAATGCTGCATCCACCTAAAGTAACAAAAGTTCTTACGTAAAATTCCTAGTAATTCCCTCTTCGTAGGTGCAGCATTACTCCTAACATTTGTAATATCAGTTTGAAACTTGTAATATTGCCGTGTCCTATTCCTGTGTTTTCAAAATCCTGCGAATGACAGGTCCTGAGTTGGTGATGATGTTGTGCCTCCCATCTTTCACCAATAGCCGTCGGATCTAGATCTGACGCATACAAACCAAGCTTCTCCATTTTTGCAAAAAGATGCCCGCACTTGTTCCCTATTTACAAACAACTCCTTGTCTCTCACAATCTAGGAGTAGAAGGCCGTGGAAAAATCTGGCGCGATGGACGCTGCCGGAGCCGTCCACCCCCAATCTTAGTGTTCCGTGCAATGCACGAGCATCTACGCACGGGAAATTATGCCGAACAGGGCTAGTTGTAAGCAGGCTAGCTCTACAGCCATGATGATAGTGACTGCAGACTGCGAGGCTGACTATGGTATGCCGAACACGGCTCCTATACTCAGATGTCATCTCCGGCACAGGGTCTTGTCACTTCACTGTGAGGAGCAGCACATAATAATTTGACCAACGGGTAGTACAGTGCTAGTACTCCTACTACTACATTGGTAGTACTACTACTAGTACTAGTAGCACCACCGTCTGGATTTAGGAGTACTACCACGTCCACCGGCACCAAGGAACGTCTCTAGGTAGTATTGCTTGAGGCTGCCAGGGCGAGGGGCCGCTTGGACGACAGCTTTGTCTCCTTGTTCGACGAGGTCCTCGTCGGTTTCCTTGACAAGTGCACCATCGTCAAGAAGCTTGCGGGTGACTTTGACGTAAGCCTCCAGCCGACGCGCCCAGGCTCTGCGATGCCCGCCACCCTCAACGGCCACTATGGTAACAACCTCTTCGACGCACTGGTGGCCCTGCGACTGCCCGCCATTGCGCTGGAGAATGTCCACCTCGAGGTCGCGCTCGCCGCGCAGTGCCTGGCGCAGCAAGACACCATCGACATAATCACCCACGTCTACGCGCAAATCGTCCACAATGACTACTGCATGCAAAAGGAGGACGATAGGACGCTGGCCTTCTTGGAGTGCAGGGCAACCTTGGACGGCACTGTTCAGAAGCACGTTGAGCTCGTCGCCAATGCCGCTGCTCCTCACACGTCGGTTGGTGACCTGGCGCACTAGGGCATGAGGATGTCATTGAACGTTGATGGATCCGTATGTATTTTTATCTTTCCGTCAAATCCATGTAGTAGTATATGATACTACAGTAATTATCTTACCTTTCGCATCAACTTCATAATTTTCGTACGTACTCCATGCATGAACGGCGCCAGAACCAAAATTCTCATTACTCTAGGCAAAATCGTTATTTTCTATCTATCGGTCGCGCCATGGAGCAGAACCAAATTTTACAAGTTACGAGTTCAAAAGGAAAAGCCTGCTGTGTTCACGTCGCACCCCCACACGGTTGGTCCGGCACGCCGCTCAAGCGGGAATGCGTGCGGTGTTGTATTTTCACTTACAAGTGGGACCGCAGTTGAGCAAACCGACTATCGGCAAACCCCCACCCCGTCCACCGCGCGATGGCTGAGAAAACAGGAGGGAGAAGAGATGGTTGTAGCACAGACTCCAAGAAAATTGGTGTCGGATGGGACTCGTGTGGGTGGCGTGTGGCGTACTGCTAGACGTGAATGCTACTGAGTTATGGCCCATGCCACCCCACTATATCGAGTCTATATTGAGGCACGTAGAACAAATTTCCTGCAGTCCGTGCTCAGCCCTCCTCTATCTCTCTTCTCAACCAGCCAGCGGACGCGCGGAGCCCATAGTCTGTTTGCTCACATGCGGCCCCACATGTCAGTGAAAATGCAAGAGGACCCACTGAACCTGCACATCTTTCACCTTGACGTGTTGGTGATGAAAAACAAATCCAATAAAGATCGTCGGTGGCCGCTTTTGGAGTTACTCAAGAGTAGTAAGATTCTATTTACAGTTTAACCCAAGATGCACATCTCGTGGCTTCAACTACCACTCTATTTTCTTTCATGACACGACCTGGATGCTGGATGTCCCACGTGTCGGCAAAAGGAGGAAGAACCCGACCAAATCTTCGGTTCTGCTCTCGGATGAGATTAGTGCACTTTTTGATACTCCTACTAGAATAGAGGCTAGACATGAGACTAGATGTGAGGAAGCAACGTCTACTTCTTCACACTCGAATAAGAAAGAAGCAGGCAAGATCGAGCCTCCACGGATCAACATGAATGCATCGAGAAGGCACTAATCCAACTTACAGGAGTAGTAAAATGTATTCTTGTGGTTCTTGTTTTCTTTGGTCTTGCTTTTCTAGTCAAAATTATCGTTGGAGTTCGTGCAAAATGGAGGTCCGTTTGGGGCACATGCGTTGGAGTTGGCCTTACAAGTGGGACCGCAGTTAAGGAAACCGACTATCGGCAAACCCCCACCTCGCCCGCCGCGCGATGGCTGAAGTTAGAGAAAGAACAAGGTTGAAGAGATTGCTCTAGCACGGACTCCAAGAAATAATATGGTGTCAGATGGATGTCGTGGTGGTGGCATGTGCCTTACTCCTGGACGTGAATGCTTGTTCTGGCCCATGCCACCCTACTACTCCTACTACTTACTCCTACTAGTATATAGTATACTAGTATCGAGGATTCGAGGTGCTGGTTACGTACAACGAACACATTAACATATGGCTACAGTAAAAACACCCCCCGAGCGCGAAGCATGTGAAGCTAGTACAAATTTAGAGAAGCGACTCGAAAGCCATTCATAAATTTAGTAAGTTTATCACAGGCATATCATTTTATTACATACAACAGGTCATCAACCCACATCGACAACGAGGATACATTATAAATACTAAAGTTTTCACCACACAACAAATAACAAGCCATGAAATGAACTTCAACTCAACCATTCCGCGGCGTTGGAAACGCTTGCTTTGAACCACAAGTGATTCTCTGGGACGGGCCATCTGTTGTCGATCTGGAGACCAACGCAGGGCCAATCATCCAGGCTGAAGCGGCCTACTATATCAGTACGAGGGTAGGGAACCACCCAAATGTCCGAGGTATAGACACAGTTGCTTCTCATAAATGTGTCAACAGCAGTTGGATCGCCTTTCACCCTCATCGGATAGTTTTGTCCAAGGAAGAGCGAGTTTTCTCCAAGACTATCAATTCTGTGCCAGGGAGAAGGAGTTGGCGCTACACACTAGTATCCATCCCGAATACCATGCAACGGGTGTTGGAATAGGTCCGGAGAGTGCGACCATGGGAGACACCTGCTTCCTTAGCAGTAACATCATTAGTGGGATGTATACACACAAGAAGAGGTGATCCATCGGAATTAGTTGCCAGGCACCACAGAGTATATCGGCGCTGCTCGTCCTCATGCTCGTGATCATCACCATCGTCATCTCCCCCTTGGTTATAAAAATTTTCAAGTATAGGTGGTGGGATGTTCACAAGACCTTGGAAACACAAGAAGAAGGTTAATTAGTAAAGGGAAACTTGCTAACCCGCATGCATGTGGACGAAACAATTATAATTACGCTGGAAGACAAACATACCGAAACTACTAGGATGCCATGCAAAAACAGTGCCACGAGTGGTGGCAGCAAACACAAGGCCCTCGTATTGAATTGCATCATAGTACTCATCCGTGTACAGAAACTGATTTTTGAGAAATATCCATCGAGTCGAACCACGAAGGACGGCAACAAGCTTGTCGAAGATAGCAAGAACTTGATAGTTGTTGTAATTCCAAGAGCGGTTGGGAACTCGACAAATTGCTATCTTCCATAGAAGACAGTCACCATGATCGTATTTGAACGTGCGTACATTACCGGTGTGCTCAACCTCTGGGCAGTGTGCTGAGATTTTTGGAAGTGGAACCCGGTGACGAGTGTACACATTCACAAGTTCCCACTCGCAATTGGACCCAATGTAAACAACCCATTCTTCATTTGCGCCCGCCCAAGCCTTGCCCTCAAGCGATGGCATCTTAACATCATACGTATCATTATCAAGCGGCATCAACTGGCACAGGGCGAGGCCTCCGTCGTGCCGGCGCCAGTCATCAGGGTCACGGCGAAGAAGATAGGGGAGATCAAACCGCTCCTTGACTCTTGGGTTCTTTGTAATGATGTTATTAGTTGAGTCAAGAATGGGCTTGAACGAACCTGCCATGCTAGACGAGGTGATGATGTCACACCGATCAATGAGTTCCTCCACCACGTCATCTTTCAGATCGGGGCAAGAATAACGGGGTCGTTCCCGGCATGTTCCCTCCATGGAGAAGACAATCGAACAATGGCAGAAGAAAGGGTGAAGGGCTGAAGGAAAATGGAGGAGTGAGAGGAAGAGCGTGCGACAGCAATTCCAAATCGAGAGGGAAAGGCGAAGAGTCGGTGGATGGTTGCGAGTTTGCCACGGTTCACGAAGAGGCGCCCCGGCCTACACGTCCGTTCGGAAATACTCCTACTACTCACCGTCGTCTCACTGATATGTTGGAACGGGACCACATGTCAACGAAACATGGTGTGTAATTTCTCGTGCAAAATGCGATCTGGCCACGTTGGCCCGAGGTGCCGCATGAGTTATCGACCTTTATTTTTTTAATGGCGTGCCGATCAGTTTTGAAGCACGACTAACTGGTACTGTACGTGGAGAGGATGATAGCAGGGACCCGCCAAGGTCATGGCAGTACGCAAGCAAGTGCCTCCTTATTTCAAGCCAATAAAAAATGGCTCCTCCTAGTGGATTTCTAACATCTGGGTCCGATGCCATTGTCAACGTAGTTAATAAACGAGAGAATTGCACAATGAGCGGCTGCCACCAGGGACCCAGCAGCTTGCCCAGTTATTTTTCTTTTGGGTTAATTTGATAAATGCCACTCCAAATCTAGTGTATCCAAGAAATGCCACTGCAATTTTCAAACTTTGAAAAATGCCATTTCATGCCATTTCTAGTGGCATTTTTTGAAGTCTGGAGTGGCGTTTTTCAAAGTTTGCAAACTGCAGTGGCGTTTTTCAAAGTTTGCAAAACTTGCAGTGGCATTTTTCAAAGTTTGGAAATTACAGTGGCATTTTTATAAATCGCCATAATTGGAGTGGCATTTATCTAATTTGTTTTTGAGACAAAAGCAGGGTGTCAACTGGGCTGTGCGGGACACTCTGGCCTGTCTAGACAGCCTTTTCTTTTATGTTTACCACAGACCAGCCCAGTAGTCTTTTTTTTCTTTCTCAAAATGGCTAGCCGAGTTCTTTTGTGATTTGTTAAGTAAGTTGCTTTATCAGGCCTGCTGGGCTGCAAATATTTCAAGACGAGGAGAGCTTCATTCGGCTGGCCGAGAAAATGGCCTATCAGTAATGAGAAATGGGATGTACATTTTTAAAACACATCAAACTGGCAATTATTTTCAAATATCTTTTTTTCATTTCGAGATTTTAAATTGCATTGATTTTTATGCGTGGGCAATTTATTGGATTTTATATTGATATACATTTATTTTTAAAATCAGTCTGAATGTGACTCAAAATTTTGGGATTAAAAACAGTTCAAACCGCACCGACATATGCAAAATTTCGTATAATTTTTTAACCATGGCCACAACATGGGCTGTAATGCTAACATAAAGAATATGGGCTCGAAAAAAACCCGTAAGAATTAGCAAATGGGCTGTAAATTATTTGAAATAATGGCAGATGGGCCGCATGTTGTTTTCCACAGATTTGAGGCTTTCTACAGATGGCCTGTATACTGTTGGATTTCCATCCAACGGCCGTCGTGCTTCTTCAATCTCTGCTCTTCCTGCTTCAGCCGCTCAAACAAGCGCCGGCGAGACTGCCTGCTCCCTCCTCCCCGCGGCCGGCTGTGCTGCCGCGCAGGCCTCACCGCCCCATCGTACTCCCATCGCTGGCCTAGTCATCCCTCTACTCACCCACACCTGCTGTTATTCTCCGGTGACGGCAGACGAACCAGTAAACCCTCATACAATCGTACTCCCCTCAGCATGGGAAACAAAAACAACGGCCGAGTCTTCCCTGCCTCCGTGTCGTTCCCTTCCTAGGCCTCGTCGTCGTCCACAGCCTTGGTGCTCTCGGCGTGGCGTGGTCAGCGTGGTCAATGACCGACATGCATCTGAAGTGGACTATACGTGGAGAGGCTGACAGCTGGGTCCATGGCCGCACGCAAGGAAATGCCTCCTTATTACGCGCAAAATAATGATTTCCTCCACCTGACATCTGGGACCTACCGAAATGGCCTCTGTATTTCGCGAAAAAACGTTACCGCCGCTGACAGCTTGGACCCACCAGCTATATCTTCGCACGCAAGGAAGTGTCTCCTTATTACACACAAAAAATGAACACTCCCCCTGCGAGCTGGGACCCAGTATAGTAGGCCTACTAAGTTGACGGGGACGAAGGGCTTTGTCAACTTAGTCAATATGCACGATTCTAGCTCGACTGACCGTACGATGTCCATCCAACGGCCGTAGTGCTTCTTCAACCTCTGGTCTTCTTGCTCCAGCCGCCCAAAGCAGTGCTAGTCGTGCCGCCTGCTCCTGCCTCCCGTGGTCGGCTGTGCTGCCGCGGAGGCCTCACCGCCCCCATACTACTCCAACCGCTGGCCAGGCCATCCCTCCACTCCACTCACCAACACCCCCTGTTATTCTGCGGCGACGGCAGCGCAGCCGAACCAGTGAACCCTCGTACTCCTCTCCGCGTGGGCATCCACTGCCGCGTCTTCCCCGGCTCCACGGCGTCCCCTTCCTAGGCCTCGCCATCGTCCACCGCCGTGGTGCTGTCGGCGCGGCGTGGTCAATGTGGTCAACGACCGAATTCCATTGGAAGAATACTATACGTGGAGAGGCTGACAGCTGGGTCCACGGCAGCTGCAAGGAAGTGTCTCCTTATTACACGGAAAATAATTATTCCTCCACCTCACAGCAGGGACCCATCGGACTCCCACCAGTATATCGCGATAAAACATTTGCCCTAACTGCTAGGACCCACCCGATGGGCCACCGTATTTCGCGAAAAAAAACGTTCCCCCTGCTGTCAGCTCGGACCCACCGGAAGTGCCTCCTTATTACGCACAAAAAATGAATACCCCCTACTAGCTGGGACCCACCTTAGTGGCAGGCTGACTTGTGGGCCTACTAAGTTGACGGGGACTTAGGGCTTTGTCAACTTAGTCAATATGCACGATTCTAGCTCCAGTGACCGTACGATGTCCATCCAACGGCCGTAGTGCTTCTTCAACCTCTGGTCTTCTTGCTCCAGCCGCCCAAACCAGCGCCGGTCGTGCCTCGTGCTCCTGCCTCCCGTGGCCGGCTGCGATGCGGCGAAGGCCTCACCACCCCCTACTACTCCCACCGCTGGCCAGGCCATCCCTCTACTCACCCACACCCCCTGTTATTCTGCGGCGACGGCAGCCTCACACCGCAAGGAACCAGTGAACCCTCGTACTCCTCTACGTGTGGGCATCCACTGCCGCATCTTCCCCGGCTCCGCGTCGTCCCCTTCCTTGGCCTCGCCGCCATCCACCGCCCTGGTGCTCTCGGCGCGGCGTGGTCAACGTGGTCAAGGAACGGCTTCCATCGGACGTGGACTGTACGTGGAGAGGCTGATAGCTGGGTCCATGGCCACAGCAAGGAAGTGCCTCCTTATTACGTGCAAAATAATTATTCCTCCACCTGACAGCGGGGACCCACCGGACGGGCCACCAGTATTTTGCAAAAAAATCGTTTCCCCTTGACTGCTGGGACCCACCGGACGGGCCACCGTATTTCGTGAAAAAAGCGTCCCCCCCCGTTGTTAGCTCGGACCCACCGGAAGTGCCTCCTTATTACGCACAAAAAATGAATACTCCCCCGGCTAGCTGGGACCCCCCTTGCTGGGAGGCTGACTTGTGGGCCTACTAAGTTGACGGGGACGAAGGGCTTTGTCAACTTAGTCAATATGAACGATTCTAGCTCCAGTGACCGTACGATGTCCATCCAACGGCCATAGTGCTTCTTCAACCTCCGGTCTTCTTGCTCCAGTCGCCCAAAGCAGCGCCGGTTGTGCCGCATGCTCCTGCCTCCCGTGGCCGGCTGTGCTGCCGCAGAGGCCTCACCGCCCCCTACTATTCCCATCGTTGGCCAGGCCCTGCGGCGACGGCAGCCTCACACCGCAGCCGAACCAGTGAACCCTCATAGTCCTCTCCGCGCGGGCTTCCTCTACCGCGTCGTCCCCTTCCTAGGCCTCGCCGTCGTCCACCACCTGGTGCTCTCCGCGCGGCATGGTCAACGTGGTCAAGGAACGACTTCCATCGGAAGATTACTGTACGTGGAGAGGCTGATAGCTGGGTCCACGGCCACAGCCCAGTTTTTTTGTGATTTGTCAAGTAAGTCGCTTTGTCAGGCCTGTTGGGCTGCAAATCTTTCAAGACGAGGAGAGCTTTCATTCGGCTGGCCGAGAAAATGGCCCATCAGTAATGAGAAATGGGTTGTACATTTTTAAAACACATCAAACCGGCAATTACTTTCAAATATCTTTTTTTTCATTTCAAGATTTTAAATTACATTAATTTTTATGCGTGGAGAATTTGTTGGATTTTATATTGATATACATTTATTTTTAAAATCAGTTTGAATGTAAGTCGAAATTTCGGGATTAAAAACAGTTCGGACCGCACCGAAATATGCAAAATTTCGTATAATTTTTTAACCGTTGCCACAATATGGGCTGTAATGCTAACAAAAAGAATATGGGCTCCAAAAAAAACCTTAAGAATTAGCAAATGGGCTATAAATTATTAGAAATAATGGTAGATGGGTTGTATGTTATTTTCCACAGTTTGAGGCTTTCCTTGAAAAAGGTTGACGCACAAGCACTGACTGTTGGATGTCCATCCAACGGCCGTCGTGCTTCTTCAATCTCTGCTCTTCCTGCTCCAGCCGCTCAAACAAGCGTCGGCGGGACTGCCTGCTCCCTCCTCCTCGCGGTCGGCTGTGCTGCCGCGCAGGCCTCACCGCCCGACCGTACTCCCATCGTTGGCCTAGCCATCCCTATACTCACCCACACCTGCTCTTATTCTTCGGCGACGGCAGACGAACCAGTAAACCCTCGTATAGTCGTACTCCCCTCCGCGTGGGAAACAACTGCCGAGTCTTCCCTACCTCCCTGTCATCCCCTTCCTAGGCCTCGCCGTCGTCCACCGCCCTGGTGCTCTCGGCACGGCGTGGTCAACATGGTCAAGGAACGACTTCCATCGGACGTGGACTGTACGTGGAGAGGCTGACAGCTGGGTCCATGGCCGCAGCAAGGAAGTGCCTCCTTATTATGCGGAAAATAATGATTCCTCCACCTGACAGCTAGGACCCACCGTACGGGCCACTGTATTTCGCGAAAAAAACGTTTCCCCCTGACTGCTGGGACCCACCAGCTACATCTTCACACGCAAGGAAGTGCGTCTGGGCAAAAAAATGATTCACCCCCTGACTGCTGGGACCCACCAGCTACATCTTCGCAGGCAAGGAAGTGCCTGACAGTCGGGACCCACCTGGTCGAAGCGTACGTAGCATTTTCATTCTGGTCGTGAACGTGTACGTACATACTGGTCGATGTAGAGGCACGCACGTGTCGTAGTAGAGGGCGCACGTAGCATGTACACGTACGTACAGCGGCCAGGGCGCAAGAAAGAAAATACGGCCACATATGTGTACATACGGGCGGGGTCTCGAACGCCTACTCGCGCATACATACGGCGAGGGCTCGTGTACATGGCTGGGTCGGAACGGAGAAACAGCGTCGTCGTTGTGTTCATGGGGAGGCAACGGAATGCGTCGTGTTCATGGGGAGGCAACGGAATGCGTTGTGTTCATGGGGAGGCAACGGAATGCGTCGTGTTCATCAGGAGGCAACGGAACGCGTGGGAGCCAACCGGCTGGGTCGGAACGGAATGTGTGGTCGTGTTCATCGGGAGGGCTTGGACGGAACAGGCGATGGAAACGAGGCATGGTGTACCGCATAACGGAGGAAACGGACCTCCTATGTTCGGAACGGGGTCCTGTTGATCGGGAGGGGTCTGGCGTACCGCAAAACGGAGGAAACAGACCTCCTACGGTCGAAACAGGGGTCCTGTTCATCGGGAGGGGTGTGGCGTACCGCAAAACGGAGGAAACGGACTTGTGTTGGAGCCTTACGGTCGAAACGGGGGTCCTGTTCATCGGGAGGGGTGTGGCGTACCGCAAAACAGGACTCCACGGGATACCGTTCATCTCCACCGTCGACCCCCTCCAGCCTCCACGAGCTATTGTTCATCCACCGTCGACCTCCTCCAGCCTCCACCTGCGACTGTTCGTCCATGGGCTCCTGTTCATCCAGCCTCCACCTGCGACTGTTCATCCAGGCCTCTCCACGGGCTCCTGTTCAACCACTCCTCCATGGGCTACTGTTCATCCTGCCCTCCACCGTCTACTATTCATCCTGCCCTCCACGGGGTGGTCCTGTTCATCCAGCCCTCCATGGGGTCCTGTTCATCCAGCCCCAACCGGCTCGATCGATCGGGGACCTGTTCATCCACAGGCAACACCACGGGGTCCTGTTCATCCACCCCCACCGGGAACTGTTCATCCAACC
>NC_041388.1:494807418-494837039 GCF_002162155.2 Triticum dicoccoides | reverse complement strand
TCATCCAGAGGCAGCATCGATCAGCTTCAGTTAGCAGCAGTAGCGAAGGAATCGCTCGATCGGGTTCAGTTAACAGCCATCAATCGATCACTCGGGTTCAGTAACGCGTAGCCTGCAGTGCAATCGCTCGGGTTCAGTTAGAGCCCAACGCCTCGCTCGGGTTCAGTTAGAGCCAACGCCTCGCACACACGCGCGTACGTGTATGAGAGAAGCGCGCATCGCTCGGCCCCCGACCTCCCACCGTAACCGGGAACTCCCCGAAATTTTCCTCACCCTCGCTTCTACCATGGTTTTTTCCGTCATGGACGGCCCAAAGAATGTCATGCAGCTGCGTCTCCGGCCCGCCTAGGACGAAAAGCCAATTTTCTGTCATGATTTTTTGTCATAGAAGTAGGAGCCCACCACATCTATGATGATACCGGGTTTTGTCACAATTATCATCATAGAAGTGTCATATGTATGACAAAAAAAAATTCGTTCGGCCCAAAATGTCACGGATGTGTCTTTTTTGTAGTGTGGGTTCATTGTAGAAGTCTTTCACCTAGAGTGGTTAGACAACTCGGTGCTTGTACTCAAAAAGAATGGCACCTGGCGTATGTGTGTGGATTACACCAATCTGAACAAGGCTTGTCCGGCTGATCCTTTTGCCCTCTCCCGTATCGATCAAACCATTGATGCTACGGTGGGTTGCGCACGTTTGAGTGTCTTGGATGCTTATTCCGGTTATCATCAGATCAAGATGGCAGTCAAGGATCAGGAGAAGACGGCTTTTATCACTCCTTTTGGAGCTTTCTGCTATGTGTCTATGCCTTTTGGGCTTAAGAGTGCCTAGGCGACTTACCAACGGTGTGTGCAGAATTGTCTTCACGAACAAATTGGGCGTAATGTTCATGCTTATGTGGATGATATAGTGGTAAAATCCAGGAAAGAAGAAACCTTGGTCACAGATCTGAAAGAGACTTTCGATAATCTCCGGGTCTACAAAATGATGCTTAACCCGGCCAAGTGTGTTTTTGGAGTCCCAGTCGGCAAGCTCTTGGGTTTTTTGGTGTCTAACCGAGGTATTGAGGCTAACCCGGAGAAAATCAAGGCAATTACATCCCTGGCCAAACCAACATGAATCAATGACGTTCAACGACTGGTGGGCCGTGTTGCTGCTTTGAGCCGGTTCATAAGCCGGTTAGGGGAGAAGGCAATGCCTCTGTATCAGATGATGAAGAAAACAGATGATTTTGTTTGGAGCGATGCTGCAAACTCTGCTTTTGAAGATCTGAAGACACAGCTTGCTGAGCCGCCGGTCCTGGCTGCTCCAGTTGAGAAAGAGCCGTTGCTGTTATACGTGGCCACCAACTCACGAGCTGTTAGTGTGGCTATTGTGGTGGAGCGCAAGGAGGCTGGCAAGGAGCATCCGGTTCAACGGCCGGTTTACTATGTCAGTGAGGTGCTAATTGAATCCAAGCAACGATATCCACATTGGCAGAAGCTCGTATATGGGGTGTTCATGGCAAGCTGGAAGCTTAAGCATTATTTTCAGGGACATCCAATCACCATGGTTAGCTCTGCTCCTTTGGGAGACATCATTCAAAACAGAGAAGCCACTGGGTGAGTCGCCAAGTGGGCAATTAAGCTTGGGTCTCATGGGTTGAAGTATGTGCCACGTACCGCGATCAAATCTCAAGCACTGGTTGACTTCATTAATGACTGGACAGAGATGTAGATGCCAGAAGAGAAACCAGACAACATGTATTGGACTATTCATTTTGATGGGTCCAGACAGTTGGAAGGCTCGGGGGCTAGAGTTGTGTTAACCTCTCCGCGAGGTGACAAATTTTGTTATGTGTTATGGTTGATGTTTCCTTGCACTAATAACGCAACAGAGTATGAAGCCTTGCTCCATGGTCTTCGAGTGGCAAAAGAGATGAGTTTGAGCCGGGTAAGATGTCTTGGCGACTCAGATCTAGTGGCTCAACAGGTATCAGGCAAGTGGGATTCCAAGGACCCTCTCATGGCGGCTTATCGCCGGGAGGTTGATGCTGTTGCAGGGCATTTTAAAGGTTATCAGGTGGAGCACATTGACCGTCGAAAGAACGAAGCGGCTGATGCTTTAAGCCGGTTGGGGTCTCGGCGTAAGCTGGTACCACCTAACACCTTTTTGGATGTTTTGCATAAACCCTCTGTCAAGTTGCCCACAGAAGAAGATTTAGCTGTTCCTGACCCGGAGGCGCAGTTGGTGGAGGCTCTTCAGGTCATCCCAGATTGGACAGTGCCGTTCTTGGCTTACATGACCTGGGGAGAGTTGCCAGCAGATGAGACCCTGGCTCGACAGATAACCCGGTGGTCTAAGTCAATGATGATTTCGGATGGAGAATTATACCATCGCAGTGTCTCCAGAGCGTTTCAGCGGTGTGCTTCCCCCGAAGAAGGTCAAGAAATACTTCGTGAGATCCATGAAGGCGATTGTGGTCATCACGCCGGGTCAAAATCTCTGGTGGCCAAGGCTTTTCGTCACAGTTTTTACTGGTTGACGGCTCACGCTGATGTAGAGGATCTGGTCAGCAGATGTGATGGATGTTAAAAGTTTGCACGACGAGCGCATGTGCCGGCTCAAGAGCTCTGGATGATTCCAATCACTTGGTCATTTGCAATCTGGGGGCTTGACATGGTGGGACCTTTCAAAAGGTCTAAGGATAAAAAGACACATCTCTTGGTGGCAGTTGATAAATTCACTAAGTGGGTTGAGGCGGAGCCAGTGAGTAAGTGTGACGCGGCCATGGCGGTTCAGTTCATGAAAAAGGTGATCTTCCGTTTTGGTTTTCCACATAGCATTATCACTGAAAATGGCACTAATCTGTCCCAAGGGGCTATGGAGGAGTTTTGTCAACGTGAGCACATCCGGCTTGATGTTTCTTCTGTAGCTCATCCTCAATCCAATGGTCAAGCTAAGAGAGCCAATCAGGAAATTTTGAAAGGTCTCAAACCCCGGCTTATGGTTCCCTTACAACAAACGCCGGGTTGTTGGGTAGAGGAATTACCCTCGGTGTTGTGGAGTATCAACACCACACCTAACAGGTCTACAGGTTACACACCTTTCTTCATGGTTTATGGAGCAGAAGCAGTGTTGCCTAGTGACATCCGTCATGACTCGCCCCGTGTGGCGGCTTATGTTGAAGCTAATAATGAACAAGCCAGACAGGATGCACTTGACTTGTTGGATGAAGAAAGAGACTTAGCAGCAGCTCAGTCAGCAATTTATCAACAGGACCTGCGCCGTTATCACAGCCGCCGGGTCAAATCCAGGACTTTTCAAGAAGGTGACCTGGTGCTCCGGCTCATCCAGGATTTGTCAGATGCGCACAAGCTATCCCCACCTTGCGAAGGACCCTTTGTGGTCAGCAAGAACTTAAACAACGGGTCATATTACCTCATTGACGTTCGAGAACACAAAGATTCACGTAAGTCGGAGGAGGAGACCCGCCCGCCATGGAGCATTGCTCAACTTCGGCCATACTACACCTGAGCTAGCGGCTCTCATCATGTACATACTTTAACATTGTATATACCATGATAAGTAATAAAGTAAGACCATCGGTCTCTTTTCTTTTCAAAGATTATGCATCTTTGTTATTTCTTATTCTCAAATGACTATTAAGGAGCTGATCATATTTGAATCAAGTCTAACCTTTTTTGGTCCGGCTTATGATCGTATTCGAATCTAGTTGCAATTATCATGGTCACTTGGGGGCTTCCTATTCAAACATAGGTCGTATTCGAACTAAAGAGAACATAGCTGTCGTAACCCTCTTGATCGGCTCAAGGCCAAACTCACTAGGGGGCTTCTTGATCGTATCCGAATCATAGCTTAACCCCTGTTGGGTCCGACTTGGATCGTATTTGAATCAGGGTCGTTAAAAACCTCTCAAGGTCATTTGGGGGCTTCCTGTTCAAACATAGGTCGTTTTTGAACCAAAGAGAACATAGTTGTCGGTACCCTCTTGATCGGCGCAACGCCACATCCATTGGGGGCTATATGGTCGTATTCGAACCTTAGCTTAACCCCTTTGGTCCAGTTTACTGATCATATTCAAATCAGAAGCCACCAACCTTTAAATATAAGGTTAAATCATACTTGTTAACTTTTATTTGCCTTTGAGTTTCTTGTTGCAAATAATTAGCATGATCTTCTTCGCCGGTTTGTCTATTTGACAACATGGCTACCAAGGTATGACGATCATTGAAGTATTCAAAGGTATTGATTTCTCAGAAAGATTGAGTTATCGGCTTCATTACCCGGGTTACTCAAGCCGGTGGTCTAAGGATCAAAGGTACAAGTGTGGCTATTATTTTTATATAATTGCCGGCTGCATTAACTAAAGAGTTAGTTTCAGCCCTTGTCCTTTATTCATATCTACTTTTTGTTTTCTATTATGATAAACATATTGGATATAAGCCGGGTTTTTTAACCCGTTCGGTTCTAAGCCGCCAAGCCAGTCTTTTCTTGTCTCTACAGGGAACAGATATAAAGTGTTGCAGAAACAATCATCAAATATAAATATTGCCATCAGGAAACACGGAGTCACATACAGTGTTTAATGCACGATGGCATAAGCAAGGCATTCGGTGTTTTCACAGCTAACCTATTACACGGCTTTTTATAAGCCAATGAAGATGGTTATTATTCCTCCCTCGCCGGGTCACCGCCCTCTGTTGGCTGGAAGTTGGGTTTTGACCAGTCAAAACCATTCACGGCGACGAATTCTGCTTCATCGTCGATCAGACCTGCCGGGTCAACTTCCGGGGCAAATGTATTTTCTCTTATAGGCGGGATCAAGTCCGTCACCTTGTACGAGGGAGTCGCCATCTTCTTATTTTCAGCATCAAAACCCGGCTGATATTTGTCAATATTGGTATCATCTCCAAAGGTAGTTGCCTGAGGCCGGACTCCGCGCATGCAAGCCATGAAGTTATCCTGCTCAAAGGGAGATCTGTCTTCCTTCACGGTGGGATAGCCTCTGTCCACGTCTGCCGGGTCTAGGTCTGGCACCCAAGCCTTGGAGCGGCTCAGGGCAGTCAAAGCCCCGGCTCGCGCACAGGAGCGTTTCACTTCTTGAAATCTGGCAGGCAGGATTGACAGTTTCTTCAGGACGTCACTGAGCCGGTTGGGTCCTTGATTGGCAGGAGAGATGGCGGCAAGTGCCTGCTGTGCGCCAATATATAGTTGTTCTACCAAAGTATACACTGCCTTCAGTTTAATCAAAGGATCTTGGCTCAGATTTTTGCTTCGTGGGCCTGCACATATTTTATACACAAAGTCAGCTGGTGGCTTATACTCCGGATTAGCAAAAAGCACACAAAATTAAAGTTGGACGGCTTACCAAAGATGGCAACCACCATTTGAGACACCCGGCCCTTTAAACCATTCAGCTCTGTTGAAATCTCTTCAAGGGTTGTTTCGGCCTTCTCGGCGCGTTGGGTCAGAAGCATTTTTTCCTCTTCCCAGGTTTTCTTCTTGGCAGCGAACCTGGTCTTTAAATTTTCCGTCTCAGAGAGACTTATTTGCAGTTTGGAGTTAGCAGATTTGGTTTCTTCCTCCTGACTCGCTAGCTAGGTCTTTGCATCAGTCAATTGCGAGTTCAATTCAGATAAGGCATTCTGCAAAACATTCAGATGAGTCAAGATTTTGCTTCAAGTTCAAAAATCAAGATTCAAGTCTCAAGTACTTTACAAAAAACCACTTGACACTTGGGGGCTAATGTATGCCAAATCAAATTTTTATTACTCTAAAGACATACTTTAAGTCCCAAGTACTTTACAAAGTAACAACACTTGGCACTTGGGGGCTAATGTATGCAGTTCAGCAAGTTTCTCGAGGTTAAGCCGGAATATTAAGTTCTTTGAATACAGTACAAAACAATTTAAGGTACCGGCTCATTTATGATAAAAAAGAACCGGCCCTTGGGGACTACAGGTGAAGTTTTGTTCTATTTTATTGAACTCAAGAAAATCAAAGGTGAAGGTCTTGGCCTATATGCTAAAGTCTACAGATCATTCCGGTTGTCTCATAATCTGAAGACTTGGGGGCTGAAGGAATATAGATAAGCCGGAAGAACATACCTCATATTTCAGCTGCAATGGTTTGACCATTTCGATCTCAGAGTCGCGACTGGAGTGCACGTGGCTGAGATAGCCGGATAAAATATCGTTGGCATTTAAATGGTCGTAATTGGCAACGTCAAAGGGCACTTTTTGCCTCTCCAATGCCTCTTGTTTCGCAGTACACCGAGCCAGCACGGTTGGATTCCCCGGCTCAATAAAACGGCTCCCGGTGATCTGAACGTCTTGGGCAGACGGTGATGGCGGGTTGGCTGAGCTTGATGGTCCAGTTGCGGAAGGGTTTACAGTGGTCTCATCGAACGACGACTCAGGAGGATTTGCTTCTGCATCAACAGGCGGGTCTTCTGGAGCGTCGGTTAATGGAGAAGATGGCCTGGCCGGGTTAGATACAAGCACCGGCGGGTCTTCTGCCGGTTTAGCTGCCTTTGCCTTCTTGGATTTAGCTTGGCCACTAAGAGAAATGTTGCAGGATTGTCAGTATAAAGATACAATTTGAACAAACCGGAAAAAAGGAGGATTTTTACCCAGGGGCAGTCTTGAAGGCCGGAAATTGCATCTGCGATGAGTCGCCAGAAGAGCGAGACACCTCCTGAAAAGATAAAACAAAGTTAAAAGTAAGGCAGGGGAAAGGATCCATTAAACAGAGTTAAAGACAGAAAGAAGTGAACCTCATTCGGGTGCTTCTGAGGAGTTTGTTGAAGAATGACAGTCGGCTCATCTTCAATCGGAGCCTGACAGTGGCTTTCATGTTGCTGCTTTTTCAAACGAAAGGTGGGATCCAAGTGAGCTAAAGGGTTAGAAAACCTTACTTTACGGATCACTCGTCGAATTTTTTGTCTTGGCAAGGGCTCTGAGTCGGAGGAAATGATAGTTACCTCTGCTTCCACAGCCTGACTGGCCCAAGTGTCATCCTGGTAATGATCAGTGTCAATAAGATTGTTAAAAAATTGGCCAAGGGAATCAAGGGCTACCTCTGAATCACATGTATCATCAAGCTTCATCAAATCTTCAGCGGTGCTCTTTTTCTTCTTTTTTGACCTCCGGGTCGTTTTCTTGGCGTTTATGGCGGCGGCTTTCGCTTTCTTGGCAGCCTCGTGGTCATACTTAACTTTCCAGAAGTCAGAGTTGGCCTACAGACAGGTAAAAACAAGATAAAGAGTCAGGCAAGTATTAAAACAATACGGCTGGGAAAATACAAAGGAGAGAAATAACAATATCCTTACTTCTGGCACCGGGTTAAGCTGGCAGAAGGGGTTTAACCCGACGACACTGCAATCTTCGTATTTCCCGTTCACCACAAGAGTTGACATTGAGACAATATCTTCTTCTCTCAATTGAACGGGGCTGTGACAAAGAGAGTCATCCGGGCCTCCACCATACTCATACATCAGCTTTGACCGGCGGCTCAAAGGGATGACCCTCCATGAGATCCAGCAGCGGGTCAGATCAACTCCAGTTAACCCGTTACCCAAAAGAGCATTGATCCTTTTGATGGATGGTATCAGCCTCTTGCGTTCAGCGACTGTCGGTGTCAAAACCGACGGATCTCGGGTAGGGGTCCCGAATGTGCGTCTAAGGCGGATGGTAACAGGAGGCAGGGGACACGATGTTTTACCCAGGTTTGGGCCCTCTGGATGGAGGTAAAACCCTACGTCCTGCTTGATTATTCTTGATAATATGAGTAGTACCAGAGTTGATCTACCACGAGATCGGAGAGGCTAAACCCTAGAAGCTAGCCTATGGTATGATTATCTGTTGTCCTACAGACTAAAACCCTCCGGTTTATATAGACATCGGAGGGGGCTAGGGTTACACAAGGTCGGTTACAAAGGAGGAGATATACATATCCGTATTGCCTAGCTTGCCTTCCACGTCAAGTAGAGTCCCATCCGGGCATGGGAAGAAGTCTTCAATCTTGTGTCTTCATAGTCCAACAGTTCGGCCAAAGGATATAGTCCGGCTGCCCGGAGACCCCCTAATCCAGGACTCCCTCGGTAGCCCCTGAACCAGGCTTCAATGACGTCAAGTCCGACACGCAGTATTGTCTTCGGCATTGCAAGGCGGGTTCTTCTCCAAATTTCGAAAGTTTGTCAAGTAGTGTCCGGCACCATAAATGTTGGACTTCTTGGCTTCCGCTCCCAATAGTGGCTATCTTCCACGCGTCGAATGAATACAAGGAGCCAGGGTGTTTTTACATTCGCCCCCCTAGCCAGATAAATAAATTGTCTATTAAAGGGATGGAGATTCTTAGATCCAATCCATACCACCCCTCCCCAGCGAGAATCCATCGGAGCGCGCTTCGGAAAGATCCACTCCAGCATGGCCGACCCCTGCAGCTCCTCCTCCAGCCCTCGTAGCCCTAAGCCCGGTGATTGGGAGAGGTGTTCTGTCCCACACAGTCGATTAGTTGAATTGCAGACCAAGGGATTTCTCCCTCCAGCGTATATGGTTCCCGTCCGAGCCGGGCTCGCCACCTACAATGGCGGGGAGCAAGCGGAGAGCTTCCCCAGCCCCTCTACGGGGAGCGGGTATACCTTGTTCCTTACTTATTAAGGGGACTCGGATTTCCAATTCATCCGTTCCTCCGCGGGCTCCTGGAGTTTTACGACCTCCAACTGCATAATTTCACCCCTGCTTCCATTTTACACATCGCCGGCTATGTTGCCCTCTGCGAGTTATTCCTGGGCTGCGAGGCTCATTTCGAGCTATGGAAAAGGTTATTTTGCCTCGTCCCCCACACACAGAAGGGGTCACTTTATCAAGTGGGCGGAGCCGAAATATGGCGCATCGCCAAAATCGGATACCTGTCCGGTACTCCGAAGAAGACGTCTGAAGACTGGCCTTCGAAATGGTTTTATATGGAGGACGTCCCCCTTCCGGACCCTGTTCGGTGGGGTCTTCCTGAGTTCAACAATGCTCCTCTGAAGAAACGCCGAAGTTGGCGCCCACGGAGCCCCCAGGAGGAAGACAACGGAGAAGTCTTTTACCTGATGAACAGGATTAAAGCGCTGGCTCAATCAGGATTGACAGTAATCGAGGTTATGTCAATATGCATAATGCGGGGAGTGCAGCCACTTCAATATTGAGGGCACCCCCTATGGTGTTTTAACAGGGAAGATGATGCCACCTGTTGTGGGCGTAAGGGTCCAGACAACGCTGCCGCTTTAGCAAAAATTACGTCCGAGTTGTTCAAGGAAGAGGAAGAGGAGTTCGTCCGCATCAAGCCACAGGATGGATTCTCCATGTACAACCTTCCAAGCTGGGTGAGTTATATCTCCCTACTCCCATTCTTCCGCATTCTTTGTCGTAGGTATTCACATTGCCATTGTGCGGCAGGAACTGCGAAAAGCCATAAGGGAGGTCAACAGCCTATCCCCACAACCAGAGGACCCTGACTGGGCCCTTGGTCCCGGACTCGAAGAAGATCCGGACATATTCGTGGATCTGATAGACCGGCAGTTCTATCAATTAAGCTATGATGACGCCATGGTGGCCATTACGGCCGACTATCCCGGACTTCTTCCTGCGTCGCACGTAAGAAAAACAATAAATCCCAACTCCAAAAACTAGGATCCCCTTTTAGACACTTCACCTACCATATACATATGATTTTTCATAGGGAAGGCCTTCGGGACACCGTGCCGAACCCGCAGCAACTCGTCAACAAGAGGCACCGAGGCCGGGCAAGCCAAAAAGGAAGGCGGTCAGGACGGAGACGCCGGCGCAGAGGTATGACAAAAACCCCGCTCCATGGTTGTCGTCTTTCTCAAAATGTAATGACGTCCATGTTTCTTTAACAGAAAAAACGCTCACCGGAATATGTCCGATGAGGCTGCCGGTCATGCTTCCACCAGTCGGTCTCCAGGACCGGACATAGAGGCGGAAGCCGACATGGGGCGGACGCTGGATACTCCTCCTACAGAGGATGCGGATAGACTATCCGCTACAAATTCAGAAGTGGAGAGCGCCATGAATCATAGGCGTCGCCGAGCCGTACTCCATGATGCTTGCTTCTCCCCAGAGGCATTTGATGCCTTCAATTCTGGAGACGCGTACCTCAGTGCTGCTCAAAATGGTCTAGCCAGAGCCACGGACCAGTATGTAAGGGATGTACGGGTAAGCAAATCTGACGAATATATGTATCAGTAGCCCCTGAGACTTGAAATAGTTAGCAGAACTGATTTAAGGATCATCTATTGTGCAGGTTCTTACAGAGAAGAATACTCGACTGTCACAGGAGCTGGAGGAATGCAAGACCCAACTTCGGGCCGCCGTTGCTGCATTGAAGGAACCTAAAAATTCCCCAGCTGGTAACATTTGTTTCAAAAAATGATAGGTACCATATAGTGTGCGGCGTGGCTGCAGATCTAACAATAGATATTCCAGATGAATCCGGAGAGAATCCAGAGGATCAGCATGCCGTACGACAGCTAAAGGCTAGCGAACGCGTGCTGACTGAGGTCAGGCGGGAGAAAAACAATCTCCAAGACGCTAATACCAAGCTGAGCGTGGAACTAAAAGATGTTCGAGCCCAGCTTGCGAACTCCGAGAAGGAGAATAAGCGGCTTCGATGCGGCATTTTAAGTAAGTGCTTCAACGAACCCTTAAGAAGGGGACGGCGGAGAAGCCGCTAACAGAGTTATGTCTGCAGGTATGCTGACAGGTCGTCCCGCGGAGCAGATGCCCGGATCTGCGGGTGATCTTCTATTCGAGCTCTCACAACTGCACGAACAAGTTCGGCAGGTGATGCAAGGTATTGCCCAGGCCTTCTGGCCATCAGTCTCCCTGCCAGAAGGCATTGGAGATCTTGCGGAGAAGCTCAAGGGAGCACGGCGGCGCTTCCGATTATCGAAGATATCGGCCTGCTGTCAAGGTGCCAGGGAAGCCTGGGCCATGGTGAAGACGCGGTATACCAAGGCTGACCCAAACCACATTGCCGAGGTCGGACCTGTGGGGCCCGATGGGAAAGAGATTCCCGTTAGCTTAGTCTATGGGCAAGTAGAATTAGCCGCAAAGTATTCCCAACAGGATTGTAGGCTAGACCTCCTGTTGGATGGTATAGAAGAGGAATTTAGTCAGTCTACATGACTATGTAATTAAAGTGACATGTATAATGCCTTCTAGCCGGATTGTAAATCATTTGTCATGGCAGACCTTTTCGCTTCAACCTCGGGACCCGATAGTCCGGAGTGTGTCCGAATACCCACTTAGTTATATAAGAACCGGGGTATGCGTGGAAACCAGACGTAGGGGTCATTAGTGCTTGAACAGACAAGTACCCAACTAGTTATGTTATATTACATGGGTAGTAAGAAACATCTTCCAGGGAGAATAGTTCTGGTTCCTTTCCCTGGGCAGGCATGCCCTAAAGTGCATGTTCAGACTGCGAGCGGAGACGCAGGAAAAAACATCTAGGGGTATATATGGAAAATAAATAAAAATCATCTTTTGTTCGCCGACCGAATATTCCCTTAAGAACGCTAGCTTTCGGCTTCACCCAGTCTGAGGTACACATCCAGCTGACCCGGCAGTAACAATCGCAGAGGTGCTCCCCTTATTCCCTAGCCGAATTAACGGGAACGTAGGGCATAAATACAAGAGCCAGGTAACCCAGCTTGGCCAAAACTTAAGTCATATCGATGCATATAGTGGTGAAGAAAAGGTACATGCAGAAGAATAACACATGTGCAGGGCATGAAGCCCAGATAGATAATTAACCTTCTGTGTAAGAAGCCCCCAGGTATAATGAGCGCGGTTAGCGCATCTATAGTGTGCAAGCGAGGCACAAGTTGGCCCTTGAAGGCCTTGAGAAAGAATAAAAGAAAGAAAGAGAAAAAAGACAGATAATGTTGCAAAAAATGGACAGATGAGACGAACATAGAGTCCGGTGCTAGGCGTAGAATCTTCGGAGCCTGGCTGCGTTCCATGGGTTCGGCTCAAGTCGATTATTCGATGCATCCCGCAGACGGTGTGCTCCACTGGTCAGAACTTGGTCAATAATGAAGGGACCTTCCCATTTGGGCTCGAGCTTGGTCTTTTTCTTCTCCCGCAGGCGTAGAACTAACTCGCCAATGTTATAAGTTTTGGCCCGTACTTCTCTGCTTTGGTATCTGTGAGCCTGTTGCTGATAGAATGCGGAATGGGCTTTTGCCACGTCACGCTCCTCCTCCAGGGTGTCCAGACTGTCCTGTCGATCGAGCTCGGCTTCTCTTTCTTCGTACATGCACACTCGAGGTGAGTCATGAATTATGTCGTAGGCCAGAACTGCCTCTGCGCCGTACACCATAAACAAGGGTGTATATCCGGTAGTACGATTCGGCATGGTCCGCAACCCCTAGGGGACGGAGTCGAGCTCCTCTACCCAGTGCGTGTTAGACTCCTTTAAGGACCGCACTAATCTGGGTTTAATGCCGCTCATGATAAGACCATTTGCTCGCTCAACTTGGCCGTTGGTTTGTGGGTGATAGACGGAAGCATAATCGAGCTTGATGCCCATGTTGTTGCACTAGAGTTTTACCTCATCGGCCGTGAAGTTCGTGCCGTTGTCAATGATGATGTTGTGGGGGACGCCGTAACGGTGTACGACCCCGGATATGAAGTCTATC
The DNA here is from genome assembly GCF_002162155.2 of Triticum dicoccoides. Classification (NCBI taxonomy): domain Eukaryota; kingdom Viridiplantae; phylum Streptophyta; class Magnoliopsida; order Poales; family Poaceae; genus Triticum; species Triticum dicoccoides. The sequence goes on along the minus strand of NC_041388.1, from coordinate 494,824,323 downwards.
ACCGGTCTGGATTCGGCTGTTTTAACAGGTTTGGCTTCTATCCATTTGGTGAATTTATCCACCATGACCAGTAAGTATTTTTTCTTATGGGTTCCCCCTTTAAGGGGTCCAACCATGTCAAGCCCCCAGACCGTGAAGGGCCAGGTAATGGGGATTGTTTGGAGGGCGGTGGGTGGCATGTGGCTTTGGTTTGCAAAAAGCTGGCAACCGGCGCAGCGTTGGACCAAGTCCTGTGCGTCTGCCCGGGCCGTCAGCCAATAAAACCCTGTACGGAAGGCCTTGCTTACAAGGGCCCAGGCTGCGGCGTGGTGGCCGCCGAGTCCGGCGTGAATTTCTGTCAAAAGCTTCCGCCCTTCCTCTTCGGAGATGCACCTTTGAAGGACTCCGGTAGTGCTTTTTTTATACAGCTCTCCCTCATGGACCCTGTAGGCTTTAGATCGCCACACTATGTAGCATGCCTCATTTTGGTCATCGGGAAGTTCCTGCCTAGTTAGGTAGGCCAAGAATGGTTCTGTCCACGGGGCAATGATGGCCATTATGACGTGGGCTGAAGGTGTTATTTCGATGGCAGAGCCTCCGATTATGTCAGAGTGTTTGGTATCGGGCATTTTGGCCGGGTCCGGACTATTGTTACCGGTGTCCCCTTCCCATACCACGGATGGCTTGAACAACCTCTCCAAAAAGATGATGGGGAGGACCGCATCGCGTTTTGCGCCGATGCGGGCGAGGATATCCACCGCCTGATTGTTTTCCCGAGCCACATGGTGAAATTCAAGCCCCTCGAACCGAGCTGACATCTTTAGGACGGCGTTTCGATAGGCCGCCATCTTCGAATCCTTGGCATCGAAGTCTCCATTTATTTGGGATATTGTGAGGTTCGAATCCCCACGCACCTCTAGGCGTTGAATGCCCATGGAAACTGCCATCTGAAGTCCATGTAACAGGGCTTCATATTCGGCTGTGTTGTTAGAGTCTGTATACAGTATTCGTAGTACGTATTGCATTGTATCTCCGGTTGGGGACGTCAGGACGACGCCAGCCCCCAGACCAGCCAGCATTTTGGAGTCGTCGAAGTGCATGATCCAATTGGAGTATGTGATGTACTCTTTAGGGAGTTTGGCTTCCGTCCATTCGGCGACAAAGTCGGCCAATACTTGCGATTTAATGGCTCGCCGAGGTTTGTATGTTATGTCGAACGGGAGGAGCTCAATGGCCCATTTGGCAATCCGGCCCATGGCGTCGCGGTTGTTTATAATATTATTAAGTGGCACTTCCGAGGCTACTGTAATCGAACACTCTTGAAAGTAGTGTCGCAGCTTCCGGGATGCCATGAATACCGCATAGGCTATCTTTTGATAATGTGGGTACCGTGATTTGCATGGAGTGAGGAAAGTGGATACATAATATACTGGCTTCTGAAGAGGGAATTTATGTCCGTCCGCTTCTCGTTCGACGACGAGCACTGCGCTTACAACCTGATGGGTTGCCGCAATGTACAACAGCATTGGTTCACCAGTGTTTGGCGCGGCCAGGATTGGGTTGGTTGCCAGTATGGCTTTTATTTCTTCCAATCCGGCTGTGGCAGCGTTCATCCACTCGAAGTGTTCGGTGCGCCGAAGGAGGCGACAAAGGGGTAATGCCTTTTCTCCTAAGCGGGAGATAAAGCGGCTTAGAGCCGCCACACATCCAGTTAATTTCTGGATTTGTTTGAGGTTCGTTGGGATAGCCAACTATGACAGAGCTCGGATTTTGGCCGGATTAGCTTCAATTCCTCTATTGGAGACGATGAAGCCCGGGAGCTTTTCGGCTGGTACGCCGAAAACGCATTTTTCCGGATTGAGCTTGATGTGTATGTTGGAGGTTGTTGAATGTGAGCCTCAAGGCATTGTGTTGAAACAGAAGGGGCCGTATGGTGTGATAAATGTCATTGCGGCTTGGTCGGACTCCGCCATCTTGATTTGGTGGTAGCCGGAGTACGCGTCGAGGAAACACAATGACTCGTGTCCTGTGGTAGCATCGATAATTTGATCAATGCGGGGGAGGGGGAAGGGATCCTTTGGGCAAGCCTTGTTAAGGTCCTTGAAGTCGACACATAGGCGCCAGGATTTGTCCTTCTTTGGTACCATCACCAGGTTTGCTAGCCAGTCCGGGTGTTTTATTTATCTAATGAATCTAGCCTCCAATAACTTGGCTAGTTCCTCTCCCATAGCTTGTCTCTTAGGTTCAGAGAAATGCCGAAGAGCCTGCTTGACCGGCTTGAATCCCTTTAGGATATTGAGGCTGTGCTCGGCCAGCCTGCATGGGATTCCTGGCATGTCTGAGGGGTGCCAGGCGAATATGTCCCAATTCTCGCGCAGGAACTCTCGTAGTGCGGCGTCCACGGTGGGGTTTAACTGTGCCCCGATGGAGGCTGTTTTTGTAGGGTCCGTTGGGTGGACCTGGAATTTGACTATTTCATCCGCTTGTTTAAAAGAGGTGGACTTGGATCTCTTGTCAAGTATCATGTCGTCCCTGTCCACTGTGGAGCGTAGCGCAGTTAATTCCTCGGCCGAAAGGGCTTCGAATAATGCCTCGAGGGCCAATGCGGCTGTTTTGTTTTCGGTGCGGAGTGCTGTGTCCGGATCACTAGCGAGAGTGATGATTCCGTTGGGCCCGGGCATTTTGAGCTTCATGTACCCATAATGGGGTATGGCTTGGAAGATCGTGAACACCTCCCGTCCTAAAAGGGCGTGGTATCCACTACTGAACGGGGCCAGTTGGAATGTAATTTCTTCGGACCTATAGTTCTCCGGCGTGCCGAATACCACATCTAGTGTGATTTTCCCAGCACAGCGTGCTTCCCGACTGGGGATGATTCCTCTGAAGGTTGTGATGCTTCGCTCAATGTGGTTCCAGTCTATTTCCATTTTTTGAAGAGTTTCCTCATAGATGAGGTTTAATCCACTGCCGCCGTCCATGAGTACTTTGGTGAGTCGAAAGCCGTCCACAATTGGACTAAGGACCAGTGCAGCTGGTGCTCGGGCTGTTCAGAATTTAGGTTCGTCACTGGCATTGAAGGTAATAGCCGTGTCACTCCATGGATTTATTGCTGCCACATGGCAGATTTTAGCAATGCTGCGGAGTGTTCGCTTGCGCCTATTATTTGATGCGAAGGTCTCAAAGACTGTTAATACCGTATTGTTATCCCTGGGATGGTGCTCTGTGGCATCTGGGATGAGAAGATCCTCGCCGCTTTTGGCCACCTGCCGGAGTATCCAACATGCTCTAAGGCTGTGTGTTGGTATGCTATCCGCTGTACTATGAATTTTGCAGGGTCCGTTGAGCCATCCCTCCGATACGGTTCAACGCCCTATAGAGGGTTTTTGCTTCTTTGTAATTAACTCGGGTGTCTTATGATAGTGCACCCTTTTATTTCGGACTGGGTGTATATTCGGAGCCGGATTATCCCAAAATTCCATTTCGGTTTTCCAGGCACTTTCCATCGCACAGTACTTACATACTATGGACGCCAAGTCGGCGAAGCGTGATATGTTATGGTGACTTATGGCGTTAAGGATTCCCTTGTCCGTGCAGTTATTACAGAAAAGTGAGACTGCGTCTTCCTCGCGGCAGTCCTTAACCTTGTTCATCACAAGGAGGAATCTGGCCCAATAATGATGTACTGTTTCATGGGGCTCTTGCCTAATGTGGGAAAGATCGTTTATGTCTGGGTGGGTGGGTGTATTTGAGTCTGAACCCTTACCCGATCTGAGACCCAGGGGCCGAGGTGTTTCCAATCTTGGAAGTTCAGATTCCGGGATGTTGCCCGATGAGTCTGGCCCGCTGCCTGACTCTAGGTTCAGGGCTTGGGTGATGTCCCTCCCATAAACGGGTATCCGGCTCGGAGAGCTCAGGAATCCGGACATAGTTAGTCCTCAAGATAGAGGAAGAATCGCCGCATTGTTCCTCCACCACCGCAATATGATGGGTGACCGGTGGAGACTTAATCTCGCTTTAATCGGGTTTAAGCCCAATCCGATCATAGTCCGTAGAGACTCCCAAGGCGGTGATGCGATCCAAGAGCTCGTTTAGGGAAGAGAGCTCCATTGGATCCATCTGCTCGGCGAATTTCGAGCCGACGTGGAGGCTGTTTTCGATGACCCGAGAAGTCATCGTCGGTGCAGCGGCCGAACGGGCGGTCATGATGAAACTGCCAAGCTGGAGAGTTTGGCCGACAGCCAGGGCTCCCCTGGCAGTAATGTTGTTTTTAACAACAAGACGAGGCATCCTTTCTTACGGCGACGACACAGTGGAACTCTCAATGAAAGCACCAATGTCGGTGTCAAAACCGGCGGATCTCTGGTAGGGGGTCCCGAACTGTGCGTCTAAGGTGGATGGTAATAGGAGGCAGGGGACACGATGTTTTACCCAGGTTCGGGCCCTCTTGATGGAGGTAAAACCCTACGTCCTGCTTGATTATTCTTGATAATATGAGTAGTACAAGAGTTGATCTACCACGAGATCAGAGAGGCTAAACCCTAGAAGCTAGCCTATGGTATGATTGTCTGTTGACCTACGGACTAAAACCCTCCGGTTTATATAGACACGGAGGGAGCTAGGGTTACACAAGGTCGGTTACAAAGGAGGAGATATACATATCTGTATTGCCTAGCTTGCCTTCCACGCCAAGTAGAGTCCCATCCGGACACGGGAAGAAGTCTTCAATCTTGTGTCTTCATAGCTCAATAGTCCGGCCAAAGGATATAGTCCGGCTACCCGAAGACCCCCTAATCCAGGACTCCCTTAGCGACAGTAAGCTTTATCAGGAAGTGCGAACTTGGAGTCAAGATGATCGGGGCGATAACCCGGCAGTGGCTTCTCGTTTGCTGGTGAAGTGTCCTGGCAGTAGAACCAAGTTTGGTTCTAGTCCTTTGGGTGACTTGGTAAGACAATGAGGGGGAAGACGGCACCCTGCCGGCGCTGAATTGATATGCCTCCAAGCTCTAAGCTAAGGCCGTTGGTGCACTCGTTCTGCCAGTTCAGATAAAAGTATTCTCTAAACAACTCCACGGTCGGCTCTTGTTGAAGATATACTTCACAGAGTACTTGGAAGTTACAGATGTTAGATATGGAATTAGGCCCGATATCTTGAGGATGGAGCTTGAAAAAGTGGAGGACCTCTCTGAAGAACTTTGAGTCGGGCGGTGAGAAGCTGCGGTTCATATGGTCAGTGAAAACGATCACTTCGCCGTCTCTTGGGTTGGGCCGTTCTTCTTCCGAGTCAGGGGCACGGTAAGACATGACAGTTTTCGCTGGCAGAAATCCTATGGTGAAGAACTCTTTCAAACGTTCCTTAGTTACGGTTGAGGGAACCCAGTTACAGATGGTTGGTGCTTTGGACGGCATGATGGGCAAAGAACTGAAAAGAAAAGCAATATGCCGGTTCAGTTTAATGGTGAGATTGACAGTTAAGTGATGAAGATGCAAACAAGTAATGGCGGCTTAGTTAAGGGCTAATGACATATAAGGAAAATTAAGCCAGCATGATAAGCCGCCATGACTACAGATATTTGAGGAAGGCAATTTCAGCTAAGTGTTGAGACAAACAAGTTTCTTAAATTGTTTGGTACTATTCCAGATCAAATGGCTATTCAAAATGAAAAAAATCTAGACCTAAAAAAGTTTAGCGCAGAAGAGTATGTAAGTTCTAATGCAGCCTTTGAAACAGAGAAAGGGATCTGTGGATCAAGAAAAGGCACAAGAACACTACCGCACGAGCATATACACACACACACACACACACACACACACACACACACACACACACATATATATATATATATATTTGGATCAACAAGAGGCCTGTAGTGGAAAAACTACGAGGGACTGCGATGAACTCGGAAGAACACGAAAGAATCTGGAAACCCTAAGTGCGGATCTGATAAGTGAAAAGAATAGAACTTACAGTCACAGGTCTTCTGCGGAGATCACCGCTGTTCTCTGGATCGGTTCAGGTTGATGCGGCAGCCAACATCGACGGAGACGGAGGTGAAGCACGGCGGCGGCGAAGCTCGAGCAGGAGGGGGTGCGCGAGAGGGAGAAGACGGAGCGAGAGAGGAGAATGAGAAGGCCGAGGCGTACCTATTTATAAGGAAAGATGTGAACAGACAGGCGCGAAAATCGAGGAGAGCCGGATAATGGTTATCTAGCTACACAGACGCCTCGATTCTCGGGAAGCATTAAAGATAAAACATCCGTTGGGAGATGACATCATGAAAGTTCTTTGCGTTTTCAAGAGATGACGTCACGGTTGGTTACGAAAACTTTAACAAAGATAAGAAGATGGATTTTTGTATAAGTATTGAAGATTGACAAAGAATGAAATTCAAAGTCAACCTGGGGCCTAATGTTGGGGATATTACTATCAGTCATGACCCGCCCAGGAGGGGCCGGGTCAGCCCCAATGGCGGGTTACGAAAGAAGCCCAGTAAACATTCAAGACGATAGTTTATTAAACCTTATAGAAGGCCCAAGGGCCTGGAGGCAGCTTAAGACCCGATATTGTAAACCACCGTATGTAAGGAACGACTTGTAAAGAAAGGCATGTAAAGGAAGCCACCCAGCCGGACACGATTATGAGTCGGCCGGGCTCTGTAGGCCACCACGCGTCAACCCATGTATATAAGGGGACGACCCAGTGGCGGCTTAAGGTAAGAAACAATAAGTCGATGACCAAGCCAGTGAGTTGAGCCTCTTGGTGATCAAAACCCCAGCAATACCAATCCCAACTAGACGTAGGCTTTTACCTTCATCGTAAGGGGCCGAACTAGTATAAAATCCTCTCGTGTCCTTTGTCCCGATTAACCTCTTTAAGCTTCCTAGTGCGATGGCCCTACGACTAAGTCCTTGCTCTAGGACATCTGCCGTGACAATTCCACGACAGGTTCGGTGACCGCCCTCAAGGGTCCCTTAGTGGAATCACGACATCTTGCAGTGTGCGAGGGCGTGAGGAGATTATGGTGGCCCTAGTGGCTTCTTAGGGAGCATTGTGCATCCACACCGCTCCAAACAGAGATTAGCATCCGCAAGGGTGTGAACTTCGAGATACATCATCGTCTCCGCGTGCCTCGGTTATCTCTTACCCGAGCCCTTTACTTATGCACTTTACTTTGTGATAGCCATAGTGTTTCATGTTATATATCTTGGTATCACTTAGTTGTTTATCTTGCTTAGCATAAGTTGTTGGTGCACATAGGTGAGCCTAGTTGTTGTAGGTTTTGTGCTTGACAAATTAACCGCTAGGTTTACTCCGCATTTGTTCAAGCCTAAACTGTAATTATTTTAAAGCGCCTATTCACCCCCTCCCCCTCTAGGCGACATCCACGATCTTTCACTTTTGGTCTTCCAAATGCCCCGGACAAATTTCAGTTACTCGTGAATGACATTTTTGGCCTATGTGCATGGAAGTTCATTCTAGTCTTTTTTATGAGATCCTAGTGTACAACCAAGCAAAAGAAGAACACCTCCAACACCTACAAATTATGCTATACTTACTACAACAACACCAACTTTTTGCCAAACTATCAAAATGTTCTTTGGGGTCAGGTAAGTGGAATATCTTGGTCATCTAATTTCCAGGATTTGTGTCTCTATTGATCCTGAAAATATTGAAGCCATTGTTGATTGGACAATTCCTTCAAGTGTCACTCAGCTCATGAGCTTTCTGGGACTAGTCAGATATTACATAAGATTCATTAATTTTGAAAACCACTACATGCACTGCTAAAAAGGGAATTTTCACTTGTCTACAACTCATGGTAATGCTTTTCACATATTACAACAAGCTCTCATGTCTGCCCAATCCTTGCACTCCCAAATTTCTCCAAACCATTTGTTTTAGAGCCCAATGCTTCTGCAGTCATGATTCAACAAGGAAGAGTGATTGCTTATTGTAGTTCAACTCTGTGTCCTAGGAATGATGCCCTCAACCTATGAAAAACAAACCCTAGCAATAATGGAAGCACTGAAGAGTTGGTGTCACTATTTCCTAGGAAGGAAACTCATTATCAAAACAGACCATTATAGTCTCAGATTTATTTAGACCTAACAAAAGGCATTCAAAATAAGCTAATGATGAGATCTTGGAATTCAATTTCATAATGTATAAAAAGGGCATGACCAATAGGGTTGATGCTTTATCAAGACAATTCTACTCATTGTTTTCTATTTCTCAGGTGCAACCTATTTGGTTTCAGGACATAGTGGATATATAGGTACTTGCAGGATGACACTTTTAAACCTCTACTAGAGAAACTACTAGTGCAACCCTGAGACCAAAATTCTCATTATACTCGGTCATCCAACCTTATCAAACATAAGGGCAGACTTGTAGGGGGGCAACCGTGATTAAAAAAACTAAACTACTTATTGCCTTGCATTCCTCTCCCATTTGGAGGACACTGGTGTGAAGGCAACATATCAGAGAGTTAAGAACATCTTCTATTGGCCTGGATTAAAGAAAGCTGTTGAGGTTTTCATTTCCTAGTGTTCTACTCCCTCTGTTCGGAATTACTTGTCGCGGAAATGGATGTACCTAGACGTATTTTAGTTCTAGATACATCTATTTTCGAGACAAGTAATTCCGAACGGAGGGAGTATCTATCAACGATCTACAAGTGAGCATTGTTTACCTCTAGGCCCGCTGGATCCTCTACCTACTACTGATATGGCCTGGCAAAACATTATGATGGATTTCATCAAAGGACTGCCCAATTCTCAAGGTAAAGAGATAATTTTTGTTGTAGTGAATCATTTCACAAAATATGCCCACTTCATACCCTACACGGTTTAAACTGTAGCAACTGCTTTTATTGACAACATAATCAAGCCAAATGGTCCACCTCTGCTCATTATCTCATACATGGATTGAATATTTACTATTAACTTATGGAGAGATATTTTCTAGTCTGAAAGTGGAACTAAGGTACAACATGGCCTATCACCCCTTACTGATGGGCAATTGGAGTGTGTCAATAAATGCTTAACAGCTTACCTCGGGTACATGGCCAACTTCGAGCTTAAAAAGTGGGTGTCATGGGTCTCATTAGTAGAACCGTGGTACAATTATTCCACTTACCATACATCTCTGAAGCTCTCTCCCTTACAAGCCCTTTATGGGTTTCCATCTCTCTTAATTAGTGAGCTCACTATACTGGGGCATGCAGAGCATGGCTCCAGAGATGTTTTGACTTCAAGGCAACCCAGGCTGGACCGACTCAAATTCTATTTGCAACAAGCATAGTCAAGAATGAAGAAATATGTTGATCTTAAGAGAGTAGACCAACAATTCATTGTTTTAGACCTGGTATATCTAAAGATGGCACCCTAAGGCTAGCAACATTTGGATTTCAAGATGCTTTGAAGCAGCAACACAAATATTGTGGTCCATTTCATATCATTCAGAAGGTAGGGAGCCTCGCTTACAAACTGCAATTCCTAGAGCATGTGAAGATTCACCTAGTTCTTCATGTCAATCAACTTAAAAAGTATTTTGGCTCTCGGGATATACCATCTCCCACTTTTACCCATTGTAATGAGGATGGTACTCTTAAGACGACCCTGGCTACGGTGTTGGAAGGTTGTCAAATTCCTCGGCACAACCAAGAAGTAGTCCAATGGGCGGTACAATGTCAAAATTTGTTTCCGAAAGATGCTACATAGGAAGACGCCGATTTGTCAAATGCCTTGCAGTATTTAGAACAACCACTGAAGCATGGCACGCCTCCACATGAAGCTCCTTGAGGATGTTCGAAGTCAATAAAGTTCAGTTATTGGATGGCCTATCTTGCTTCGCTCTGGTAGGATGGCTTCGGGCAAAGCCACCGTTCCAGATTAACTAAAGTTACTTTCACTTCGACAATTGCTCTCAAATATACGTATGCCTATATAACGCGAGGTTGTGGCATCTTTTCCGATTATTCCCTTGTTATTTCTGCCTCAATGGCTAGAACCTGATACACTATGGTTACAGTAATAGAATACGGCCTCCTCAATTGGACTCAAACCCTAGTTCCGTTCTTCAAATTACTTATTTACATGGATCCCCACCAGGATCTAACACCAACATTTTTGTAGTGAGAAGGGATTGTGGACTGGAAGGGAATTGGGTGGAGGAGAGGGATTCATCAAATCCCTCTCATCCTCAAACCGCTTGGGGTTGGAAATGCACTTGTACCGAACAAGGCCTAAGGGCGTTTTTGATAGCCAGGAATCCCTTGAGGATTCTGCCTCATTCCCTGGGTGGAAAGCCCAGGCGCAAAATCAGCCCCGGGTCATGTGCCTGAACATTTAGACGCTAAAATAGACTAGGGATGCATTTGGTTACCTACATTAGGTCATCCAGGCCCGCGGGGTGTAGTTTTGGCTTGTTTGGTAGTCTGGGTCGCATCAAAATTTGGGTTTGCGTGATCTTTAAAGCAACTCTAGGCCTAGCTTGCTGGAATCGGCCGAATCATCCGTTTCTAGCTAGCCAGGCCTGTGGGATGCGAGGGGGCGCACATGGGAACGACAGGCTGCACGCGCGGGGACACGCGGTAGAAACCGCACTGGCTCCCATCGCGACGCCATAGCTCCCTCACCCCTCCTACCGCTCACTCTCCCCTTCTCCCACCCCTTCACTCTCCCCTCTTCCCATCACTCAGTCTCCCCTCTATCTCTCATGACCATTACCAGGAGAATGACGGCTCGACACACTTCTGCAAGACCATGGAGGTTATGTAGATGCTCACGTCCTTCAGGAAGTACCTCGTCCCCGTCCTAGAGATGTCCAGGCTGATGACACACAATGATACTACACCTAGAAGGTCACCATGAAGATGATGAATGGCAGGCTCATCCTTGATAAGGGTTGGGCTACCTTCTGTGTAGCCCACGACATCAGCATCAAAAGCCTTCTCACCTTTCAAGTTGTTTTTTTAGGAACACCTTCAAGCTGGTGAGCCCCGCCAACCTGAGTGTCCTCGTCTTCAACAATTAGGGCATTCAGGTTGTGGCAAATTGCTAGTTGTACGATCCAGCATTCTACATGGATGCTGAGGGTGCCAATGAGGGTGCTACTGGGCTTGATGGTGATGTGGGTGCTGCTTAGATTTGAAGACTGTGTTTTTGTTGTGATGCTATGTTTGAACTGCTATGCTTATGCTACGGTTATGGTCAATGCTATTGTTGTGGTTATATGATGTGGTTTGTGGTGTGTGTGTTGCGTGTATTGGTAACCTCGTCACTCCTACAAGAGGTTACCACATCACTTGTGTTGTGTATAACCAAACAACACCTCTTTGCATCTGGATAGACCATGCACGTAACCAAACACAGGTGTTGATGTTGCTGCTTAGCCATGCTGGAGGAGATGCAAGGAAACAAACAATGTGCAAAACTTGGTTTTGACCTGCACACCCACAAACAGATTCATTTGGGTCAGACATGCAAAGTGCCCAAAATTGGTGAGTAACCAAATGCATCCTAGGTTTTCTCTGCCCGATCCCCATGATTCCTTGGGATAGGATCCACTTCTCGGACACTGCCCACGCGGCTGCCGCCTCCCTCCCCTGCCACACCGTGTGGTTCCAAGGCTGTGCTATGTCTCCTCGTACTCGTGCCTCCGCCTCCATCGTGCTCACCAATGGCGGTAGCAGCTGTCGTGGTTCTAAGTCTGACAGTAATGTAGGGGGGTAGGTATGGAGAGGCAAGATCTTAGCTATGGAGTAGTTGTAAGCACACGAGGTTTACGAGTTCAGGCCCTTCTCGAAGGAAGTAATAGCCCTACGTCTCGGAGCCCGGAGGCGGTCGACTGGATTATGTGTGTATGAATTACAGGGGTGCGAACCCTTTACACTGAGGAGGGGGTGGCTTATATAGAGTACGCCGGCCCCCTCCGGCCCTCAGTTGTGCAGGGTTTTAAATACATTAAGGTCGAGCGTTACTGGTAACGCCCCTAATAAAGAGCTATAATGACCATAAAAGCTACTTAATAACTGACCGTTAGCGTGCGGAGTGCCTTTAGGTCTCCTGGCCGTCGAGTGGTTGGATCTTGGTCGAGTGATTGCTTCTTGTTCGAGTGTCTTCGAGTCTGTCGAGTGGAACACCTCCAAGTCGATTGAAAGGTGATTTCTTCTATAGATGTCCTTGGGTAGGGCAGTTGGGACAGGTCCATGACCCTACCCTAGGTACATATCTTCATCATTAGCCCCCGAATGGATCGAGGTTTGAGTGGGAAGGAGTTGAGAACTTCTCCGACTCATTTTTCATGCCATGAGCATATCTTGTTTCGGATCAATGAACTTGAGTGATGACATCAACTTCCTTTTCAGTCGCCTTGATCCATTCTTAGTTTTTTTTCGAGTGAGTTTCTTTACTTGAAAGGCTCCGAGTGACGGCGTGGAGGAGATCTTCCGTCTGACAAGTTGTTCTGCTGCCCGCAGATTTCACGGGATTCGGATTTTGGGAAGCGCACAGGATGGGGGAGGCCGCAGTAATCGGATGGGATAGGGCGGAGCCGCCTCGATCTCCGTGCCACTTTTTTCGCCACGTATCGCGCACGTGATTGTTACGGGATTTGACAGGACCGCCCGGGCCTACCAGTCAGCCACTCGGAAGCGACCTCATATAAGGCGTCGGACCGGGGTTTCTTGAACAGTGTGTTCCCATTCCCTCTTCTCTTCTTCAAGCTTCTTCGTCGCGCTCGCTCTCGCCTCAGCGCTGCCGCTCCGTACGCGTCTCGCCGGCGACGATGGGGAAGGAGAAGACGGCGGCTCTGGAGCGGGCGAAGAAGGCGACGGAAAAGGCGAAGGGGAAGGCGACCAGTCGGGGTGGATCTTCCTCGCGAGCTGGCCTGCCGAAGGGCTGGATCCAGGGCGACTAGATCCGCTCGGCAATCCGCCAAGAAGACCTCGATGACCTAGCCGAAGGAGGGCTGATCCCCCATGGATCGGCGCGGCTTCCGGGGAAGGAGTCCGAGCCGCAACCTCGGGAGGGTGAGCGCGTTCTCCTTGCCACCCACGTCGACCGTGGATTTTCCTTGCCTCCTCACCCTTTCTTTCAGGGATTTCTGAATTTCTTTGGGGCACAACTCTACCACTTCACTCCCAACACAATTGTGTATCTCGCTGCTTTCGTGTCTTTGTGCGAGAATTTCTTGGGTTGTCGGCCTCACTGGGGTCTTTTCAAGCACATTTTCACCTGTCGTTCTCAGACGGTGAAAAAGGCCAATCCGAGTGACAAGAGAACACAAGTGATTCAGATGTGTGGGGGTCTTGGTGTTCAGATGAGAGGGAAAAGTTCCTTTCCAGCCATGATTCTTCCCGACTCGGTTCGCGGATGGCAGTCGACCTGGTTTTACTGCAAAGACCAGTCGACGCCAGGCCAGTCGACCGGCCTCCCTCCTTTTACCATGGACCGAGTGAGGAAACCCTCCTCTTTGAAGGTGCTCCCGGAGGAGAAGGCGCAGGTTAGGGTGTTGGTCGAACGAGTGGTCCAGCTTATCCGTGACGGGGTCACCGGTATGGATCTCTTGGAGGTTTTCCTTCAGCGGCGCATCCAGCCTCTTCAAGCCCGAGACCATCCGATGTGGATGTATTCAGGTCTTGACGACTCCACTCAGATTCACCCGGAGGAGGTCGATGACGACACACTGGAGAAGTGGCTGTCGGGCATGACCGGAAACAAGGACAACCCCAGGGGAGCCAGGAGAGTTCCTCCATTCGACCAGTCCCATGTACTAGAGAAGGTCAGATTCTGAACTTTTGATTGTAATCCGAATTCACTCGCGCAGCTGCCTATACTGCATCGACTGACTTTGTTCTTCCTGCTTTCTTTCAGGCCCTTATCGAAATGTATTCAATGCCCAACGGAGAGCAAGATCAAGACCTGGAAGGAGAGGCGAGCGGCGGTGACAGTGGCGAATGGGATTCTGACGGTGAAGGGGACAAAGAAAGCGACGACTCAAGTGACGAAGAAGAAGTCGAGTCGCCTCCTCGCAGGGAGAGGCGGTCCAAGCTTGACCAAGAACGACCGAGCGCCCGTGAAAAGGTGATTGCTCAGGCTGGTCAGTCTACAAAGCGTCCTCGGACCTCTTTGCCAACTCCAACTGAAAAAGCGTCAAAGCATCCCAAAGTTGCAGAGCCAAAGCCTCGGAAGGCGTTGCCGAAGATTAAGATTGACATTCCCGTCGCTTCTGCGTGAGTGTCTCCCTTTGTATTCACTCGGCGCCCCGTGCTGTTTGTTTTTCTTGATTTAACCAGACGAACTTTGGAACTGGCAGCGCTGCTACTTCCGGGACCTCAGCTTACAGGGACGATGATGAGGTAATGGAGGATGCGGTCACTTCCAATCTGGGTATGATTTCTGCCATTCTGTCTTTATTTGGTCGACTCAACTGCAATGTGTACCGTTGGGTGATGTGATTTTGGCGATTGAACTTTGAACAGCTCCTAACATTATTGACCTCCCCAATGATGATGATGAAGAGCCCGAGAGGCCTTTGACGAGGAAAAATAGGCAAGCTCCTGCAAGCAAGGTGCCACAGCCGATGCCGAGGGCGGAACCAGTCATTCAGGACGCTGGTGATGCCAATCGGGGTTCTGTTACCTTCGTCGTGCCATTGTCGAGTGCCTTGCCTTCTTCGTCGACTGTTCAGGCCCCTGTCGACCCACCTTCAGTTTTTGCGACCCATCATGTCCCAGAGGACGAAGTGAATGCTGCCAAGGAAGCCATACGCCAGGCGGGCATTATGATGGAGAAGATGAAGACGGTGTGGGACGCCAGTCAGGCCACCTACGACGCCATCTCGGCTCTCCAAAGCAATGTTCAGGTTAGTTGGTCGCCGCTTGTTTTGTTAGGATATGCTATCTGAAGACTCTCTTTCCAAAAATCTTTGCATCTGTACACCCACTGGGTGCGTCGATTGAATTTTTGAACTAGTGGGGGCACGCTAAGTGCACCCACTGGGTGTAGTCCCCGAGACTACGGTGGACTGCTGGCAGTCGACTGTAGTCTTTGTATTTTGATTCTTTCGCTCGATGTGGTCTGGCCGCGTCGAGTGAAAACCGAACTGGTAGTTTGTCTCTTCTGCTCGGTCTGGATGAGTGGGATCAGAACCGGTGGGGGCACGCCAAGTGCACCCACTGGGTGTAGTCCCCGAGACCGCGGTCGACTGCTGGCAGTCGACTGTGGTCTGAGTTCTATGGTCTGAGTTCTTCTTTCTCTCCTTTTTTTTATTCCCTGCACTCAACTCCGGCGGGCCGGTCGAGTGGGATCATAACCGATGGGGGCATGCAAAGTGCACCCACTGGGTGTAGTCCCCGAGACTATGATGGACTGCCGGCAGTCGACCGTAGTCTTAGTATTTATTGTCTTTGTCATTTTTTGCTGTAAAATAACTTCTCCTCCCTGATTGCAGAAATCTTGTGATCTTGGAGCTCGCTTTGCTGACTTGGAGAAACAGCAGATCCAGCTGAACCTTGACTTGGAATTGGCCAAGACAGAGCTGCAAAAGGCCAAGGATGAGGCCAATGATAAGACGAGCTTGTCGACTGGTTTGTCTTAGGCTTGAGTACCCTTCTGCTCTTTCTGAATCAAGCACCATTTCTTTGCAGAAAAACTGAGAGAAGCTCTGGTGAAGAAGGATCAGGATTTGGCTGCTGCTAAAAAGGAAGCTGACGACAGAACCGCTCTGGCTGAACAGAAACTGGCTTCGGTCGGCCAGTTGGAAGAAGAGAACACCAAGACGAAATCTGCTCTGAACGAGGCCAACAAGGAGTGCACGCGCTTGAAGAAGGACAATCTCAACCTGTACGAGAAGATGGAAGGCATCGCTCATAGGAGGGATGATCTGGAGAGCTATTTGAGGAGCCTTGCCAAGAAGTTGTTCATCAAGCTTGAAGGTACACATTTTGTTCCGACTGATGTTTTTTGTCGACTCGGCGTACGAAAATTGACTTATCCCTGGATCGTGAATGTAGAGCTTTGCCAGAACTTCGAGGAGGAGACTGGGTGGATTGAGCCAAGTTTGGACCCAATCAATTCTCCCGTGAAAGATGAAACTGCCATGAATCTGCTCCGACTGGAATCCCGTATCGACGGTGTCGTGGACTACTTGGCCCGACTGAAGGTCGCCACATCACGGATCGACCCGGCACTTTGGCCAGAGGCCACACTCCATAATGATCTTGAGTCCCTGATGACTCGACTTAACGAGATCCCTGATCGAGTGCAGGAGTGGAAGAAATCTTCTGCCCGGTGCGGTGCTGATGTGGCTTTGTCTTTGGTTTGTGTCCACTGCAAGGAGGTGTGACAAGATAAGCTGGCAGCAATCAAGGTCGCCAACACCCAGAAGCATGACTTCCGATCTTTTATGGAGACTTTCATCGCTGCAGCCACTCGGATCACCGACGGCGTCGACCTGGACGAGTTCGTCGAGCCTGCCAGTCCTCCTCCCGCGGAGTGAACAAAATTTTATGCCCCACCTTAAATTTGCCTCGGAATGCCGAGTGGTTTTTGTAACCGTTAAACTCTTTCGGGATGAATGCCCGAGCACTTCGACCTGTGGTCCGGAACCTTTAGGATTTATCTGAACTTGGTTTATTGTTGAATATCTTCATGAATCCTCCGTCGAGTGGAACTCGTTCTTCACTCGAGACAACTTTTGTATTTGTGGCGAAGCTCCCAAGGAGAAGGTGGCAGTCGACCTGCACCTCATCGTCCTTGCAGAGTGGGATGGAGCGCACGTTGTATTTGTGGCGAAGCTCCCAAGGAGAAGGTTGCAGTCGACCTGCACCTCGTCATCCTTGCAGAGTGGGATGGAGCGCACGTTGTATTTGTGGCGAAGCTCCCAAGGAGAAGGTTGCAGTCGACCTGCACCTCGTCATCCTT
>NC_041388.1:494806894-494807408 GCF_002162155.2 Triticum dicoccoides | reverse complement strand
AACTCGTTCTTCACTCGAGACAACTTTTGTATTTGTGGCGAAGCTCCCAAGGAGAAGGTGGCAGTCGACCTGCACCTCATCGTCCTTGCAGAGTGGGATGGAGCGCACGTTGTATTTGTGGCGAAGCTCCCAAGGAGAAGGTTGCAGTCGACCTGCACCTCGTCATCCTTGCAGAGTGGGATGGAGCGCACATTGTATTTGTGGCGAAGCTCCCAAGGAGAAGGTGGCAGTCGACCTGCACCTCGTTGTCCTTGAGGATTGAGATGTGTTTCGTACTTAGGCGAGTACTGGACTGCAGCTAAGCCCCCGAGTGGGAGGCTGGCTCACCACTCGGTAGGATTTTCAAATACTTAGGCGAGTACTGGACTGCAGCTAAGCCCCCAAGTGGGAAGGTCGCTCATCACTCGGTAGGATTTTCAAATACTTAGGCGAGTACTGGACTGCGGCTAAGCCCCTGGGTGGGAGGGTCGCTCACCACACGGTAGGATTTTCAAATACTTAGGCGAGTACTGGA
>NC_041388.1:494760679-494805969 GCF_002162155.2 Triticum dicoccoides | reverse complement strand
TCACCACCCGGTAGGATTTTCAAATACTTAGGTGAGTACTGGACTGCAGCTAAGCCCCCGAGTGGGAGGGTCGCTCACCACTCGGTAGGATTTTTCAAATACTTAGGCGAGTACTGGACCGCAGCTAAGCCCCCGAGTGGGAGGGTCGCTCACCACTCGGTAGGATTTTTCAAATACTTAGGCGAGTACTGGACTGCAGCTAAGCCCCCGAGTGGGAGGGTCGCTCACCACTCGGTAGGATTTTCAAATACTTAGGCGAAACGGGTTCGCAGCTAAGCCCCCGAGTGGGAGGCTGGCTCAACACTCGGTATGAAATTATTTTTACAAACTTAGGCGAAACGGATTCGCAGCTAAGCCACCCGCTGGGGGATTTCTCCCGCAAACAAAAACAATAACAATCACTGGGAAAATTATAACGTTGTTGTCTTTGATACATAAACTACAGGAGTTTTTCTTATTACATCTCATCCGAGTGAGAATTCAAGTGTAAAAGGGGCGGAGCAGCTCCGCATTCCAGGCTCGTGGCTCATCAATCTGGCGATCGACATTATAAAGGTGGTACGCTCCATTGTGGAGGACTCTGGTGACTATGAAGGGGCCTTCCCAAGTAGGAGCCAGTTTGTGTGGTTTCTGTTGATCCACTTGGAGGACCAAGTGTCCTTCTTGGAAGGCTTGACTCTTCACATTTTTGGCATGGAATCGACGCAAGTCTTGCTGATAGATGGTCGATCGGATCATGGCCATTTCTCTTTCTTCTTCCAAGAGGTCGACTGCGTCCTGCCGGGCTTGTTCTACTTCATCTTCAGAGTAGAGCTCGACTCGGGGTGCATTGTGAAGCAGGTCACTCGGCAAAACTGCTTTGGCTCCATAGACCAGAAAGAATGGGGTTCTTCCGGTCGATCGGTTCGGGGTTGTCCTCAATCCCCAAAGAACTGATGGAAGCTCGTCGACCCATGCACCCGCTGCGTGCTTGAGATCGCGCATCAATCGAGGTTTCAGTCCTTTGAGAATTAAGCCGTTTGCTCTTTCCGCTTGTCCATTCGACTGGGGGTGAGCGACCGAAGCGTAGTCGACTCGTGTGCCCTGAGAGGCGCAAAAGGCTCTGAATTTGTCTGAATCGAAGTTTGACCCATTGTCAGTGATGATGCTGTGTGGAACTCCATATCTGAATATCAACTCCCTGATGAAACTGATAGCAGTGCAAGCATCAAGATTCTTGATAGGCTTAGCTTCAATCCATTTGGTGAACTTGTCGACTGCTACTAGCACATGAGTGAATCCGCTCCTGCCCGTTCTCAGTGGTCCAACCATGTCCAGTCCCCAAACGGCGAAGGGCCAGACGAGTGGAATGGTTTTCAGGGTTGACGCGGGCTTGTGCGACATATTGGAGTAAAACTGACATCCTTCACACTTGTCGACTATCTCTTTCGCCATTTCATTCGCTCTTGGCCAGTAGAATCCTGCTCGGTATGCTTTAGCCACAATGGTCCGAGAGGACGCATGATGACCACAGGTCCCCGAGTGGATCTCATCAAGGATCATCTGACCTTCTTCTGGTGTTATACACTTCTGACTGACTCCAGTCGCGCTTTCTCTATACAACTGTCCCTTTATGACTGTAAAGGCCTTGGATTGACGGACGATCTGTCGAGCCTCTTCTTCGTCCTCTGGGAGTTCTTTCCTTAGTATGTATGCGATGTACGGTATTGTCCAGTCGGGAGTGATGACCAAGACTTCCATGATCAGGTCGACCATAGCTGGAATTTCAACTTCAGTCGGATCCGTGGCACTTTTTGGCTGCGAGGCCTCTTCAGTGAAGGGATCCTCCTGAACTGATGGTGTGTGGATGTGTTCGAAAAACACATTGCTGGGAGTGGCTTATTTTTTGGAACCTCTTTTTGCCAAATCATCAGCTGCTTGATTTTTCAGTCGGGGTATGTGATGAAGTTCTAACCCCTCGAATTTCTTCTCCAGCTTTCTCACTGCATTGCAATATCCAGTCATGGCTGGACTTCTGACGTCCCACTCCTTCATCACCTGATTAACCACCAAATCTGAGTCGCCATAGACCATGAGGCGACGGACGCCGAGTGAAATGGCCATGTGCAACCCATATAAAGTGCTTCATATTCTGCCTCGTTATTGGAGGAATCAAACTGGATTTGAAGAACATATCTGAGCTTATCTCCTCGGGGGGAGACCAATACCACCCCGGCACCGGAACCATTCAGCATTTTGGAACCGTCGAAGAACATGGTCCAATGCTCCGAGTGAACCTGAGTCGGCAGTTGCTGTTCAATCCACTCAGCGATGAAATCTGCTATTGCCTGGGACTTGATAGCTTTCTTTGCCTCAAACTTGATATCTAGAGGAAGGAGTTCAATCGCCCATTTTGCCACTCGACCAGTTGCATCTCTGTTATGCAGGATCTCTGACAATGGAGCGTCGCTGATGACTGTAATGGAATGATTAGAGAAGTAGTGAGCAACCTTCTTTGTGGTCATATAAATCCCATATACAAGCTTCTGATAATGAGGATATCTTTGCTTCGACGGGGTCAAAACTTCAGAAATATAATATACTGGGCGCTGAACTTTGAAGGCTTTTCCTTCTTCTTCCCGCTCGATCGTAAGTATCGTACTGATGACTTGTCCCGTGGCTGCGATGTAAAGCAGCAAAGGCTCTTTGCTGATTGGGGCAGCAAGCACCGGCTGGGTGGAGAGCAGAGCTTTGAGCTCTGCAAACGCTGCATCAGCTTCAGGAGTCCACTCGAACTTGTCGGACTTCTTCATCAATCGGTAAAGAGGCAATGCCTTTTCACCGAGACAAGAGATGAATCGACTTAAAGCGGCCAAGCAACCAGTAAGATTCTGGACGTCGTGCACTCGCACGGGACTTTTCATTCGGAGTATAGTACCGACTTTTTCTGGATTGGCGTCGATTCCCTGTTCGGAAACGAGAAAACCGAGTAGCTTTCCGCCAGGAATTCCGAATGTGCACTTTGATGGATTAAGCTTGATATCATACCTCCTGAGGTTGGCAAAGGTTTCAACAAGGTCAGTCAGCAGGTCGGAACCCTTCCGTGACTTGACCACAATATCATCCATGTATGCTTCCACATTCCGACTGATTTGAGTGAGCAGACACTTCTGAATCATCCTCATGAATGTGGCTCCAGCATTCTTGAGGCCGAACGGCATGGTAACATAACAGAAGCACCCGAATGGAGTGATGAAAGCTGTTTTGATCTCGTCAGGTCCATACAGACGGATCTGATGGTACCCGGAATAGGCGTCTAAAAAAGACAGTCGCTCACATCCCGTAGTCGAGTCGACTATCTAGTCGATGCGGGGGAGAGGAAAATGATCTTTCGGGCAGGCCCGATTGATATGTTTAAAGTCAATGCACATGCGAAGTGACTTGTCCTTCTTCGGGACCATGACAACGTTGGCGAGCCACTCGGAGTGGTAGATCTCTCGGATGAACTCCGCTGCTAAGAGCCAAGCCACCTCCTCACCAATAGCCTTTCTCTTCTGGACGGCGGACCGTCGGAGATGTTCTTTGACAGGTTTTACTTTTGAGTCAACTCGTAGGCGGTGCTCAGCCAGTCCCCTGGGAACACCCGGCATGTCAGAAGGCTTCCATGCGAAAATGTCCCAGTTCTCACGGAGGAACTGGATGAGCGCTTCTTCCTATTTGGAGTCGAGTGTTGTTGAGATATGAGTCGGAGCAGCACTGGGATCGGTCGGGTGAATGTGAGCCGGCTTCGTTTTGCCAGACGACTGAAAAGCTGATTCTGTAGTGGGCTTCTTGGCTTGCAACAAATCACTCGGGTCTGCAGTCTTCTGGTATTCCTGCAGCTCCACCACTGCCATCTGAGCATCAGCGATCTTTGAACCTTTCTGAAAACACTCTTCTGCTTTCTTCCGATTGCCCGTAACAGTGATCACACCTTTGGGACCAGGCATCTTCAATTTGAGATACACATAACATGGTCGAGCCATGAAGCGTGCATAAGCCGGGCTGCCCAAAATAGCGTGATAAGCACTCTGGAAATCTACAACTTCGAACGTCAACTTTTCTTTGCGGTAATTCTTGGAATCACCGAAAACCACATCAAGAGCAATCTGGCCGAGTGACTCGGCCTTCTTCCCAGGAATGACTCCATGGAAACTCATGTTGCTGGTGCTGAGTCTGGACATCGGAATGCCCATCCCTTTCAGCGTCTCAGCATACAGTATGTTCAAACCACTGCCGCCATCCATCAAGACTTTGGTCAGTCGAGTGCCTTCGACAACTGGGTCGACCACCAAAGCTTGCCTCCCAGGGGTGGCAATGTGTGTTGGGTGATCGGACTGGTCGAATGTGATGGCAGTCTGAGACCACTTCAGATAACTAGGTGTTGCTGGAGCAACCATATTCACCTCACGGTTGATAACTTTCAGTCGACTTTTGCTTTCAACATCAGCAAAAATCATCAGGGTGGAATTGACCTGAGGGTATCCATCATCACTGTCTTCCTTGTCCTCAACTTTGTCCGACTCCTTTTCCTTATCTTTGGGCTGCTTGCCCTGGAACTGCTGGATCAAGAGCCGACACTGTCGAGTGGTATGTTTCGGGTAAATGAACTTACCCTCTTCATCTTTCTTGGTGTGGATGTGACATGGCAAATCCAACAAATCATTTCCGTCTTGGCCTTTAACTTTCTTGAGGTTCCAAGGTCCTTTGGGTTTCCCCTTAAACTTTCCTTGAGTTACAGCCAAGGCTTCCCCAGGAGCAGCTGGCTCGGCTTTCCACTTCTGTTTCCGATTGGAATTTCCTCCGGTTTCTTGAGCGACTGACTTGAGCTTGCCACTCCTGAGTCGATCCTCATCTTCACCATTAGCGTACTTGGTGGCAATCTCCATCATCCGATTCAGAGACATATCTCTGGTTCGACCGAATTTCAGATTTAGTTCTCTGTACTTGACGCCTTCTTTGAAGGCACAGACTGCTTGGTGGTCAGGCACATTCTCTACCGTGTGATGTAACGTGATCCATCTCTGGATGTAATCCCTCAAAGTTTCATTCGGCTTCTGCACGCAAGACCACAGTTCCGTCAGCTCTGCCGGTCGCTTGCATGTTCCTTCAAATGTGGTGACAAACACTCGGGCGAGATCTTCCCAAGTGTAAATGCTGCTAGGTGCTAACTAATTCAGCCACGCTCTGGCCGAGCCCTCCAACATGATAGGCAGGTGCTTCATGGCCACTTTATTATTGCCACCGCCAATCTGGACGGCCACTCGGTAGTCTTCAAGACAAGTATCGCGCTTGGAATCACCAGTGAACTTACTGACTCCAGTCGCCAACCTGAAGTTGGGAGGAATCACAGCGGCCCTGATGGCTCTACTAAAGCATTCTGGCCCCGAAACATGTACTCTGCTGCTGGTAGGTGCATCTCTGTCGTGACCTTCTCGGTGAGCTCTGTTCTTGTCGACCAAACCTTGAACGAGAATGGATCTCGCATCAAAGCCTGGTTCCCTGGAGTCGACTGGAATCCTTCGCCCAACACTATGAGGGCGCCGGTCATCCTGCTGTCGAGGCACATACGACCCGCTCCTCGGGGGAGGGGTGGGCACTCGACGTCGATCGTCGCGATCGAATCGGTGATCATACTGCTCACGGTTCCCGTACTGATTACGCCGGTCCCCACGTCCCTCACGCCTCGGGGGCGATCTTGGGCTATGAGCCGACTGGACTGTGTCTGCAGCAATGAATCTGCTATGAATCTTGTTCCGCGACTGAGAAACAACGAAATTCTGGTCTCCTGCTGCCCGGAGTAACGCTCTGATCTGCAGCAAGCCTCTGCCAGCCTCCGACTGGGAAGGCTGAATCGACTCTACTATACGGGCTGCAGCTGCTAAATTCTAAATCGGAGTTCGATATACCTGCGGGGGCGGAAAGAGCTGATGTCGGCTGGATTCTGGAACCCGTTGTCGTGCACGCTCCTCGAGTGCCCGCTGGAGGTTCTCCAGTCGAGTGCGCTCGGCCAAGTTTGCCAGGCGCGCGTCCTCCAAGGCGCGAGCCTCGAGGGTTTCTCCAACGATAGGAGTGTGCAGTGCATCCATGTTCCGGCGACGAAGTTCTTCTCTCTGCAGCGACGTGAGAGGATCGGGGATGCGACGGGTCGCCTCCACCTGCGCCTCCGTCGGTGCGGGGAAAATCGGGAGGACTGGGCGGTCCATCGACCATCAGAACCTCCGCCGCCGGATCACTGCTGTCGCACTCGGATGCGGTCTCTGTGGAGCTAGTCGACATGTCAAACAGGCCGTAGAGGGATTCGTCAGGCTTGATCGCCGCGACTTGAGGGGTGGCCGACTGGCGTGCCACCGCGTGTCTCACCCACCGCTGAAGTCTCGACCGACCGGAGTGCTTGCGCCGGCGGGAAACAGGGAGGGAGGACAACACAGGAGCCGACCGATAGTGGGTCGACGGTTGCCGCAAGAGGATGCCGCAGACGCACGCGCGAAAGTGCGTTGCCCCGCGGACAGGGAGTGCGTCCACGTCGAGCGGAGTCTCCTGAAGCCAAGCGGAGTCGTCGGCGATGAACGTGAGCGCGCCGAGACGGTTCTCGCGGCCCTCCACCAAAACTCCGCCAGAAACCATGATGATTTGGATCGGAAAAGATCGCAACTCCTCCAACAAATCGCTAAAACACCTGCCCCACGGTGGGCGCCAACTGTCGTGGTTCTAAGTCTGACAGTAATGTAGGTGGGTAGGTATGGAGAGGCAAGATCTTAGCTATGGAGTAGTTGTAAGCACACGAGGTTTACGAGTTTAGGCCCTTCTCGGAGAAAGTAATAGCCCTACATCTCGAAGCCCGGAGGCGGTCGACTGAATTATGCGTGTATGAATTACAGGGGTGCGAACCCTTTACACTGAGGAGGAGGTGGCTTATATAGAGTACGCTGGCCCCCTCCGGCCCTCAGTTGTGCAGGGTTTTAAATACATTAAGGTCGGGCGTTACTGGTAACGCCCCTAATAAAGTGCTATGATGATCATAAAAGCTACTTAATAACCGACCGTTAGCGTGCGGAGTGCCTTTAGGTCTTCTGGCCGTCGAGTGGTTGGGTCTTGGTCGAGTGATTGCTTCTTGATCGAGTGTCTTCGAGTCTGTCGAGTGAAACACCTCCAAATCAATTGAAAAGTGATTTCTTCTAAAGATGTCCTTAAATAGGGCAGCTGGGACAGGTCCATGACCCTATTCTAAATACATAGCTTCATCAGCAGCCGCATCGTTAGATCGCCTCCCGCAGTTAGATAGGTGACCACGACTGGAGTTCTACGTCCTGCCCAATACGCCCAATATGTCACGCCACCAGAGAGGCTGCCGCCGGCAGCGACTGCTGGTGGTGGTGGCCGTAAAGACAACATGCCCAAAGAGGGGCTCACTGGCAGCAAGATCCGATGGGGAATGCCATTGCTCCAGTTCACCACGTTTCGATTCTGCTTCAGTTCTATGTAGCGGTATATTTGCCCCTTTGAGCCAAATTCAACCCGGCCATCTATTCCCGAAATATCTAGCCTACCATCTGCTCACCGTTCTTCAAACATTCATCCATTCATGACGTTGTAAAAGCTTTGAGTGCCAAGCAATGCCATAGAGAACCACATTCCCTGTTTTGCTTGGGAGTACCATAGCAAAACCAGGGGCAACACAAAAAATAAACCATATGAAATACTCCCTTCGTCCCAGCTCCGTCTCATAATGTAAGACGGGTTTTTGACACTACGTTAGTGTCAAAAAACATCATACATTATGGGGCGGAAGGAGTACCTGTTAAACGAAAAATATGGTATATGACTGTTATGGTCCACTGTCACATAACCTGTTTCATCTCGGTGTTTTCAATTACATAAATATACTGTACGACAACAAAGATGTTGGAAACAAGGGATACCACAATATACTACCAACCATTGCTATCAAGGAGTGAAGGACTCTACATCAATGCCTTAGGACAAAGCTATACAGGAGTTTGAGGACTAAAGGCTAAGAGGCATACAAAACTCACAAAGAACAGAAGCACTCCTTTCATGTTTGTCACAAACAAATACTTCACAAGGACTAGCTAGCATTCAGCAACTCCCGGTAGATTAAATCGATGAACTCGTCACTCTGTTAGTCAATAGAAGAAGTGTTAAAAGCAAATAAAAGCACAAAGATTACAACTTGTTTTTCTTTCAATGCAGAACATACCTGAACAAGTCTCTGGAGGGCAACCTTAACTTTATCCCTCGAAATAATAGGTCCATCATTGTGTGCAGGAGTAAGGGATGCAGGAGGAGTTGGTGGTGGAAAGGGTTGAAGAAGTGGGGTACCATATGGTGGACGTTGGCTTGATGTGGAAGTTGGATGAAGAGGTGGCGCTGTAGGCATCAAGGATGAAGCCGGTTGCACCAAAGATGTGGAAGAGGATGACGGAGGCACAAAGAACGCCGGAGTTACAAGGTCTGTCGAGCGGCCAGCATGTGCATTAGTGTGGAGGGGCAGTGGTGGAGCTGATGAAGCACTCATTTGATGTGTTAGAGCAGAAGATGAAATGATCATTGGTACGTGGGAGGATGCAACGGACTCAGCGGGTGGGTGAGCTCTTCCGGTCATTGGTGCAGTTGGTACATTCCCAGCGTTTGCAACAACCTGCAAGTTTTTGTCCAGATAGAATTCAACAGGCGTGTTTGATACTATGAATAGCAGTAGAGTGTAAGTACCATGTATAGAACTGTAACCAGCAAAAAGCATAGCACTGGTATACATTTATAACTCAAGAATCACAATGGACAATGAATTCAAAAACCAGATAAATGAAGACACACTATCTTAAGCAAGGACATTTACGGGCAGCTTCCAGGATCACGCATTCCTCTTTCTTTACTAGAATTTGCATGTGAGGGATGAGGTGGTGGTGAACCAACCTCATATCATGTTCTCAAACAAAAAATAATAAATGAGGAATGAATTGTGTTAGGACGGAGTTAACCCCCGACCATGACCAAACTATTGCAAATATGTTGTCACATGACAGTGTAAAAAACAAATTAGAATGAAACAATGATAAAGTTCCGAGATAACTTACACTGAAATAACTGGCAAACGATTCATCAGGGGCATCAGAAACTACAGCGGTAGATGATGGAGGAGGTTCAAGGGGACCATCTATGGCAGAGGATGTAGGAACAGCCTCTAATTCCTCAAACTCACTGTCGCGCACCAAAATGATTCAGCAGAAGTACATTTAATACAAAACTCAAACAAAGCTCGAATACGATAAATGGACAAATGAATTCAAGAGATGAAACAAGTGGAAGTTCACAAGTACAGGAGAGAACCTTTTTATGGATGGCACTTTCGGCTTTGGGGGCACTTTCGCATAAGCATTCAGTATCCTGCATGAAAAGGATTGAAACAAAAAAAAATTACTGCAAGATGAATAGCAGCAAACCACAGCTATATTGTGTACTAATTCCTACCGATAGGACAGAATCATTTATTGCAACTATTGATTTAGAAATTAGTGAATGCATACTTAAGACAACAAATAGTTCAAATGATCCCATACTGTAAGGACTACTTAACCAGTTCAATGCCTAAATGCAAATAGAGTATTCGGCAGTACTCAGTTAGGAAGTTCAAATATTCAACAGTTTCAGCTACAGAGTAAACAAAACTTCCAAAGTCCAATTCTTCCTCCGGTTTCCTTAAGATGTCATTTTGTTTAATGTTTGGATGGTCTTAAAAAAAATAAAACTTTGACCACTTGTTTTTACAATATATATTTGGTGTTTGCCAAACTATATACATTATGTGCACGTGATCTGAACACTACTAAATATATTGGTACCGAAGATATCAAAAGTCGGGTCATCAGGTACATTGACTACACACTTTACAAAAGGAAAAATAAGGCACTGATAGGTGGGGAGGGGGACTTTACCTTCCAAACAGACTAGCAACAGCTTCGCACTCCTGTTGGTTATAAAACCAAATGCCATTTACTTCCTGTGTGGCATTCCGATACAACAAATATGGAGGCTGGAGTTCGTATTCAAAATCACTCAACAAATCCTCCACGAGATTATCTGGCAAATATAAAACACGGTCTTTTCATGGGCCAATCATTTTACTGTATACCATTTAAAAACTAGCATCTACACAAGCTTAGCAGTTGTCAGTCTATGACTACACTCTAACAACCTTAACAAATCATGAAAACACACCTACTCCCTCTGTCCCATAATATAAGAACGTTTTTGACATTACACTAGTGTCAAAAACGTTCTTATATTTTGGGACGGAGGGAGTATCTTACTACAGTGAGAAACCGAACGCCAAACCCCAAAAAATATGGCTGCTTGTAGATGTGAATGACGAACTTTTCAGAGTGTGTTCACATGGGCATCTGTTTTACACACCTATCTTACTACAGTGAGAAACCGAACGCCAAACCCGAAAAAATATGGCTGCTTGTAGATGTGAATGACGAACTTTTCAGAGTGTGTTCACATGGGCATCTGTTTTGTGTGTATGTGACAGTTCACATCTTTTCTCTATACTAAATCTAAAACGTAACAAGAATTTAGATCGATACTATCTTGACATCTATCAGCTTTCTCCAGTGGATCCATTGACCAAGAATTAGTGCTCCAGGCCCCGTCGGACTTGTACGCAGCCATAGAGCTACTGCAAGATCCTAAACTTTCTACGATCATCTCTTCTTTTTTTTTTGGCAAACTCGAAGATCATCTTGGATCCCTTGTAACCATATCACTGAAGAGACTATCAGGCTGAATAAAAGCAGTGTCGTAAAAAACTAATTATTGTTTTTTCAATGTGGCTCAGCATCGATGATATAAAAAATGCAATTTTTCAGGGCTGCCCAAATTAGTTTGAAGCAACCAACATACTATAACCAAGTCATTTTCATGTAACTACTGCATTACTCCATCAATGATGATCTAATCTACTTAACACAAGTCAATCTTAGGATTTAGGAACCACTGCCATAAAAGGATGTTCCATCGTGATCTCTAGCCTATTTGAAGGACCCAGTTAACTACGAGAGATCGACCAACCAACTTAGATCAAAGATGCACGTACTCGTATTGCGCCTGTTCATGACGATGAACTGGAACCTCGGCTGTGAGTTCCTACACACAATCCTGATACAATTAGCTGCTACAGGCGCACAAAACCCACATATAAACCCAAAACATGTTTTCCCCAATCTGCCTCACCTCTTCACCACGAAGAGCGATCCCTCCACGTCCTTCCGGCTCTGCACGAAACAGAAATAAAATCAGATCGGATCGGATCGTGGTCGAGTGCAGCAAAGGCATCGGACGGGAGAGGAGCCCGCACCCACTGGTTGAGGTCGATGTTGAAGTCGTAGAGCGTGACGTGCGCGGCGGTGATGAGGATGTCTTCGACGGCGGGGTCGAGGCGCTGCAGGACGGTGAGGTTAAGCAGGCGCGTGCCCTCGGCGTCCATGGCCAGGTTCGGCGTCACTTTGCCCCCGTTTGGGTGCGGCGGCGGCGGCGGCATCGCGAGGTCGCCTCCGCGTTGGTGAGGGTAGGGGTGGGGGCGGGGGATCTGAGAGCTATCGAGTATCGAGTAGGATGTTTGCTGTTTATGGAACCATCACGCCATAATAAGGCGACGCGGATCGCCAAATCGCTCCCAGATGTACGGCCTCGCACAGTCCGGACCCTTTTTTCATCTTTTCTAATAAAAAAATGACTCGTCAAAATTATTCGGGCCGGTCTGCAAATCCGGTGGTCTTGATATAGCTTCCCACAAAGTGGGCCCATGTCAAAAAAAACCTTCTTTCGTTTCAGAACCCTCGCTCTACTTTCTATGTCGCATTCATGCCGGTCAGAGCAAACGAGATGGATTCCTACACACATTCATGTCAGCTGACCGGCATTCACACCGGCGTAGCAACCGAGTAGCATACTCCAATCATTGCCCGCACTGAAGCAAAGCTGGTCCACCTGCCCCCGCATTTAAGTCGAACGGCCGCGGACGCAAACCCTACAACATTACACCGCGGCCTCTCCTCTCCACAAATCCGCAAAGCTCCAACTTCGGGCGCTGCGATCGACAAGACCGACGGCTCAAACTGATTCTCCGCACGTCCCTCCAGATCCGGAAGGAGCTTAGCTCCAGGCGCCGCCGACTGCGTTACCCAGGCTCATTAGCATTGATCGTTCCCTTCAAGATGAAGCCAGAGCCCATCTCCTCGGATGACGAGGAGTAAAAGCCCCTCCTCGCTGAGGCTGCTGCGACGGACAAAGAATCCTCGTGGCAGATGTAGACGGTGATCCACCATTCGCTACTTCACGACCTTCCTTGCAAACACTATTTCTGGAAGGTTGAACTTAGGGGGCATATCTCCGGATATGTGTGTGCTTCATGTTGCACTTAATCCCCATTTGATTGAAAGACCAAATTTGGGGGCCCTAGTGAATGCACATTTCTGTAAGTAGAGGAAGCAGAGCTCATGGGGCCATCTGTATTCAGTGGCCTCATTACACACATTGCTAGCAGGTTTCACATCAACTTGGTTGAGAGTAGGGATGATAGAGGCGAAGGTGTCCAGGTATTTCGATGAGATAGCTATCGTTTTCGGTGGAAACTAACTTTGACGATGCGACTACAAACGTGTGACGTCGCGCCTTAGCAATCGCTAAACCAACTCCGAGAGGTTATTGACCATGCCAGAGCACGATCAATCTGATCATGAGGGTCTATTTTCTGCAAGCAAACGAAGAACAAGTAAGAAACTGAGATTGCAATTTGGGTATTGTGAATATAATAGAAAAGCTTTATTAATTAAGTGGGGTTTTGTGACGTCTTGGTCTGGTCGTTGAACACAAACAAAGGAGGCGAGTTGCAGCTATGGCGAAATTTAATCTAAACAAAATCCAAGACTAAGCACTGCCTTAAGGGCTATATTTATAGAAGAAAAGGGAGGGGATTTCGTCCACCCTTGGCAAGGTGGGATTAAAACACCACCTGAGTTGTTTACCCTACAATACAAACTCTAAAACGAGCCTATGAAATAGTATTTCGAAATTACATGGGCCTGGTCCAAAATCAAGGTGGCGCGGCACCTACAATAAGCTGTGGGCAAAATTTGTGAAAGGACATCTTGTATATTTCGTCCATGTCCTCGTATGCCATCATGGGGGTTTCAAAGTGCTGAAATCTCCATGAGAAACGCCATTTTGGTTCCCTTTGTGCGCGCCTTCATCTCCATGCTTGATCCCGCTCCAGTGTTTATCCCTCTTGTCCATGAATCATATTTTAGGGAGCATCATATTCTCGTGAACATTAGAATTATTCCCAAGAAATGAAAGTACCTGATAATTTAATTGGCGTGCACGAGCTCTAATAATTGGTTCAGTATGTATAGTAGCAGGGGTTGTGGGTGCAACTATGGTATTAATGTCCTCATCATACTTCCCTTGTTGAAATGAAGTCATCCTAAAAAAAATTAAATATGAAGTCGTCCTCGACGGAAGCTCATCTTCCTCGCCCAAAAAAGGCTTCAAATTTGCAGTGTTAAAAGTGGGACTAACCCCAAAATTTGTTGGCAACTCAAATTTGTTTGCATTATCATTTATTTTCTCTAACACCTTAAAAGGGCCATCAGCATGTGGCATTAACTTTAACTTGCGCAAACCAGAAAATCTATCCTTGCACAAATGTTACCAAACAAGATCTCCAGGTGCAAAGACAACATGTTTTCTACCCTTATCTGCAACAAATTTGTACTTAGCATTCATATTCTCAATGTTTTTTTAGTTAACAAATGCATTTTTAAGATCAATTCAGCATGTTGTTTAGCATCAAAATTAACATTCTACGAAGATGGAAGAGGCAACAAATCAATGGGTGCACGAGGTAGGAAATCATACACAATTTCAAAAGGGCACATCTTAACACTAGAATGCAGCGAACGATTATAAGCAAATTCAATATGAGGCAAGAATTCTTTCCACATGTTAAGGTTATTCTTCAAAACAACCCTAAGCATAATAGACAATGTTCTATTGACTACTTCATTGTTCATCAGTTTGGGGGTGACATGTACTACTGAGAAGCAATTTCGTCCCCAACTTAGCCCATAAGCATCTCCAAAAGTGGCAAAGAAATTTAGTTTCACGATTTGAAACAATAGTATTTGGCACACCATGCAAGTGAATAATTTCACGAAAGAACAAATTGACAATATTAGCGGCATCATCGCTTTTATGACATGGTATAAAGTGTGCCATTTTTGAAAATCTATCCACGACAACAAATATGCTATCCTTCCCCTTCTTTGTTCAAGGTAAACCTAACACTAAGTCCACAGATATTTCCTTCCGTGGAACACTAGGTATAGGCAAAGGCATATATAAACCATGAGGATTGAGTCATTATAAGTGCATCTAGTGCCCCTTAGTGATTTTGGTGTATTGAAGACTTATGGGTTAAGGGACTAATGCGTTTGTGAGTGTACACAGGTCTATAAGTCTATGAGGAGTTTGATATTTACAGGAAAAGTCGACCCCTAAAAATGAATATCTTCGACTGAAGATTTTGGTATTTCTGAAGACTTTCATGAAGACTTTGAAAGTGAAGAAATTGGTGTGTCCGTGAAGACTTGATGTTCATGCGAGGAATATGAAGCTTGAAGACTTTCGTTTTCATAGTTTTGTTTTTCTCTTTCTTGAGTCATGGGAAACACCGTACTATTAAAGGGGGTCGAGAAAATACTAAGGAAAATTTTCCATGTGATGCTCAACTCAAAATCCTACACCTACCAATCCCTTCGAGTGAAGCCATTGGAAATCTCATACAGTTCAGTCAATTTCTTCAGTGACAGAGACGAAGTTCTTCTGGTCTCTGAGGAATTTGTCCTGACTGAGGAGTTAGGAATTCGCCAGTGCGGATTGCCTACACAGCGAGGAACATGATAGCCCTGAGGATTTTGCTACTCAAAATTCCGACTGTTGTTGTGCTATGTGCCAGCTGTCCCAAAATATCTATGCACCTAACGGTCATATCGTTGAAGGGCATTTATGTCTTATCATGTCGGGCTGCTCCCTAGGCTATAAATAGCCGCCCCCTACAACCACTAGCTGGTTGGCTACTCCGAGAGAAACTGACACTTGTCATTTGAGAGCAACCCATCCTCTGAGGACTTTGGGCGAAAATCATCAAGTGAGGAAAAACCAAAAACCCAAAACCCAAACACCTACAAACCCCAAGTGATTGAGCATCACTGAAGAGATTGATCCTGAGTGGATCCGACGCTTGTTACCTTTAAAGACGGTGCTTCTTCCAGACGGTTAGGCGTCATGGTCTAGAGCATCCAAGAGGAATTGTGGATCACCGAGTGACCGAGTTTGTGAAGGTTTGGAAGTCGCCTGAAGACTTACCACGAGTGATTGGACGAGGTCTGTGTGACCTTAGTTCAAGGAGAATACGGTGAGGACTAGGTGTCCGGGACTGTGTGTCCTCGAGTTTAAATACTCAGCCGCTCCAACCAGACGTACAACTGAGATAGCAGTTAGAACTGGTCTACCAAATCTTTGTCTTCACTAAGCTTACTGGTTCTATTCCCTTAACTCTTCCATTTCCTCATAACTATGTTGTGTGTTTGTTCATATATGTGTTTGAAGACTTTGACTGAAGACTTTCTCAATTTCCTCAGTTCAATTTCTTCAGTCTGTTTGTCTTCATCCTATGTTATCCTGTGATTACGCTTCCTGTACTCTGTGCCTGTCTTCATTTCATCATGATGACTATGCTTGTATTCTGTTATATTTACTTATGAGTACTTATTCCGCTGCTAGTAGTTCTTCGCCAAGGAATTTCCTCACCGGCAAATTCCTCAGTGAAGAATTTCATAAAAATCGACTATTCACCCCCCCTCTAGTCGATATAACGCACTTTCAATTGGTATCAGAGCAAGGTACTCCCTTGTTCCGTGTGATTTTGGTTTAACCGCCTGGAGTTTTAGTTATGTCGACCGCAGGTATGATCAAGGTCTCTGCTGGGTGTCCTACCTTCGATGGGACGGACTACCCCTACTGGAAGAATAAGATGCGAATGCATCTTAAAGCAATTGATAACGATCTTTGGTATATTGTGGAAAATGGTGTTCCCTTAGTCACACCTTCTCTAAATGCTGCTGATGTGAAGAGATTCAAGCAACTCTACTCTCAAGCGAAGAATATCATATGTGGCCATCTGAGCAAAGGACAGTATGGCAGAGTGAGTGCCTTGGAGACAGCAAAGCTTATATGGGACAGGTTATCCAAAGTGAATGAAGGAGTCTCAACTCAGCGTGACTCTCGAGTTGATATTCTTCGCAATCTCTTCAATCGCTTCAAAAGACTCGACAATGAAAATGTTCAACAAACCTTCGATCGCTTCACTGACATCTCAAATGAGCTTCAAGCACTTGGTGCCACTAACATCACCGACCATGAGGTGGTGAAGAAATTGCTGAGATCGCTTGATTCCTCATTTGACACTCTGGCATTGATGATACAAGAACGTGCTGATTACAAGTCACTTGATCCCGCTGATATTCTCAAGAGGCTAAATACTCATGAATTCCAACTTGCTGAAAAGAGAGATCTCTATGGTTCAAGCTATGGCAGAATACGTGCATTGAAGGCCAAGGCAGTATCTGAGTCCGAAGATGAAGACTCTGGTAGCAGCCTTGGTGATCCTGAAGAACTGAGCCATGATCTGGCTCTGCTCGTGAAGAAGTTTCAAAAGTTCTCAAGATGTGGTCGCCTTGGAAGATCCTCAAGGAGCAATGATTCCTCACCCAGTGACTAAAAGAAGAGGCTCTGTCACAAGTGCAAGAAACCTGGACATTTCATTCAAGATTGTCCTCAGTGGGAAAAGGAATCAAAGAAGAAGAAATATAAGGATTACAGTTCTGATGATGCGAATAAAAAGAAGAAATCCACAAAATCTTCATCATCGAAATCCTCAAAGTCTTCATATCACAAGAAGAGCAGCTCCAATAAGGCTAGGGCATTCATTGGCAAGGAAATGGACTCTGAGGCTGAATCTGAAGAAAATGAGGAAGAGGAGACATCTGAGGAGTCCGAATCCGGAGTGGCGAGCCTAGCTCTCGCTACTGCATTCGTCAGCAAGTCTATCTTCAACACTGAAGAAAATGACCTCACCAACAAGGTTGACGAAAGCGATGATGACTACGCTCCCACCTATTGCTTCATGGCAAAGGGTGCCAAGGTACTCAAATATACCTCCTCTGAATCAAGTGAGAATGAATCTGATGAAAACCTTAAGCCCAACTATTCTAAACTTGCTAAGATTGCTATAAAACAACAAAGGCCTTTAGAAAAGGTTCAAAACATGCTAAATAAAAGTGATGATATGTTGGGTGAAGAAATGGATCGCACTGAAACTTTGACTGAAAATCTTCAAAGACTTCAGTCCAAGCTTGACAAACTTCAAAGTCATCATAACACTCTCTTATCGGATCATGAGAAGCTTTCTTATGAATTTCTTCAAATAAAGCAAGATCTTGAAAAGCTAAGAGTGAGTTATGAAGATCTTCAGAAGGAGCGAGATTCATTACTTGCTCAACAAATCAGCGATTCTCAGGAAGAATTTGTTTCTCCATGCTTGAAGTGCATTGAACGTGAATCTGCTAATTCTTCACTTGAATGTTCAAATGCTGCTAATGTTTCAAATTCTTCACATGCCTCTGCTATCACTAATTCCTCATCTGAGGACATTGCTAGTATCATTGACGATGCAGGGCTGAAGGAATTGTACACGACATGCATGTACAAAAGCCTCAAAGGGCATCAGGCTCTTTGTGATGTGCTTAAAAAGCAGATTCTCAACAGGAACCCTAGGAAAGAGGGTATCGCCTTTGAGAGGAAACTCAATGCTGATGGTACATATTGGAAGCCTGAGCAGTACCCCAAAACTACATGGGTTGCTGCAAAGGGACCTCCAGTTGATCCATCTAACTTATCTGGATTTGCATGTGAATCTCCTCATTCTAATGATGAGTCAATTGACTCCAACTATAAACTGTTAAAAAATCAGAATGGTGAAGTATTTGCTAGATATGTTGGCACTAACTACAGGAACGACTCCCCTATGAAGAAAATCTGGGTTCCCAAAAGATGCCTTGAAAATCTGCAGGTGAATGTCATCATGACGCCACCTGTGAAGAATAGGAACCCCAGATCAAATTCCTCATACGGACCAAATTCCTCATATGGATCAAAGTCCTCATATGAACATCATTGTGCTAACCCGTCTGTTTCGCAGGGAAGATCTAAGGATTATGGATATATGCATTATTCTTCAAATCATTATGTCCATAAGTCCTCGAAGAATTTCTCTGCATACTCTTATGCTTACTCTAACCCCTCTTATGTGAAACGAAATGGACTAGCTTCTATGCCATCCTTCTCGTATGGAGCTCACATAATTATGAACTCTTTGCCACCCCTTCAGATGTGGTGGTGAAGAAAAATAACTAATCTCTTCTGCAGGGTCAGGTCTCCAGACGCACGTAATCGTATGAAGAATTTGCTGGAGACCTGAGCAATGCCTGAAAGGACGCAGGCTAATCATGAAGAAATGAACTTTCATTTCTCACGTCCTCATATTGCGTTATTAGTCCTTTTACTTGATGAAATTGATCTAATGAATTGATGTCATATTCTTCAGTGGTGAAGTATATGAGTTTGTAAGCTGCACTAATTCATCTGTAGGATGATCAACCCAAAGCCACTGAGTGGGTCCTCGATAGTGGATGTACAAACCACATGACTGGTGACAAGAATCTATTGATGGATGCTCCATTATCTCCATCGCATCTGAAGCATATCATCTTTGCTGGCAAAGGAAAAAGTCAGGTATTGGGTCTAGGTAAGGTTGCGATTACAAAGGATCGACACATGGACAAAGGCATGCTTGTTGAGTCCTTACGATACAACCTTATGTCTGTCTCAATGCTTTGTGATCTTGATATGGTTGTTGTCTTTGGCAAGTACCGTTGTGTTGTGGTTATGGAAGCTGACAATTCCAAAGTCCCCGAAGGCTTTAGGAGAGGAGACCTGTATATTGTTGATTTCTCTACAGGACCACAACCAGCTGTGTGCTTACTTGCAAAAGCTTCAGAAGGCTGGCTCTGGCATCGACGACTTGGTCATGCAGGCATGAGGAATTTGCACACGCTTGTGAAGAAGAAGCATGTCATTGGCATCGAGAATGTCAAATTCCTCAAGGATCACCTATGCGGAGCCTGTGAAGCTGGGAAGATGACGAAGGCCAAGCATCCAGTGAAGACTATCATGACGACCACTCGCCCGTTTGAATTGCTTCACATGGATCTCTTTGGTCCTAATCATTATTCTGCTATTTCAAATGAAGCATATCAATATGGCTTTGTTATTGTTGATGATTATTCTCGCTACACATGGGTACACCTTGTTACTTACAAACATGAAGTGCAGGAAGTCTTCAAACGATTATCCTCGAGGGCTTCAACCAACTTTGGTGTGAAGATTAAGCACATCAGAAGTGACAATGGCACTGAGTTCAAGAATTCTGGTCTTGATGACTATCTTGATGAACTTGGTATTACTCATGAGTTATCTGCTCCTTACACTCCTTAGCAGAATGGCGTTGTGGAGCGCAAGAACAGGACTCTTGCTGAGATGGCTCGCACTATGCTTGGTGAATACAAAACGCCTCGTCGTTTCTGGACTGAGGCAATTGATACTGCGTGCCACATCATCAACAGAGTATATCTTCACAAATTCTTCAAAAAGACTGCCTATGAACTCCTCACTGATAAGAAACCCAATGTAAGTTATTTCAAAGTCTTCGGTGCTAAATGTTGGATTAGAGATCCTCATCACAACTCAAAATTTGCACTGAAAGCACATGAAGGTTTTATGATTGGTTAGGGAAAGGACTCGCACACCTATAGAGTCTTCAACAACATTCTTCACAAAGTTGTTGAAACTATAGATGTGCGGTTCGATGAAACTAATGGCTCGCAAAGAGAGCACCTACCTACTGTGATAGATGAACCAGCACCTGAGGAAACTATCAAGTTCAAGGCTACTGAGGATGTCATTCCTACTGAAGAATCTGCTGAAGAATTCATTCCAGAACATGAAGAATGTCGAGCTAATGCACCTGAAGAAAATGCTGAAGAAAATGGTGCTGAAGAAAACGCTGATCAAACTCTTCAACGACAACTAGCTCATCCTCACATTGCAAAAGAAGTGCAAGTTGAAAAG
Organism: Triticum dicoccoides; assembly: GCF_002162155.2. NCBI lineage: Eukaryota > Viridiplantae > Streptophyta > Magnoliopsida > Poales > Poaceae > Triticum > Triticum dicoccoides. The sequence goes on along the minus strand of NC_041388.1, from coordinate 494,785,620 downwards.
ATCATCAATGACATCAAAGCGCCAGGTCCTCTCACACGCTCAAAAGCTTCACATTTGTCTAACTTTTGTGGGCAGTATGCTTTTGTCTCTACTACAGAGCCCACTAAGGTAGATGAAGCATTTCTGGAGCCTGAGTGGATTCAGGCCATGCAAGAAGAATTACATCAGTTCGAGCTCAACAATGTCTGGGAACTGGTCAAACATCCAGATCCTCGCAAGCACAATAGCATCGGCACAAAGTGGATCTACCACAACAAGTAAGATGAAAATGGCCTTGTGGTGAGGAATAAGGCACGGCTTGTAGCTCAAGGCTACACACAGGTTTTGAAGATCCAAAGAATCCTGACAAAGTCTTCAGACTCAACAAGGCCCTCTATGGCCACAAGCAGGCCCCACGGGCTTGGTATGATACCTTGAAGGAACTCCTCATGAAGAAAGGCTTCAAACCCGGTTCACTTGACCCTACTCTTTTCACTAAATCTTATGATGGTGAATTGTTTGTGTGCCAAATATATGTTGATGATATTATCTTTGGTTGTACTGACCAACGTTATAGTGATGAATTTGCCTATATGATGAGTGAAGAATATCAAATGTCTAGGGTGGTAGAGTTTAAATTCTTCTTAGGTCTTCAAATTCGTCAACAACACAATGGCATATTCATCTCTCAGGAGAAATACCTCAAGGATGTACTGAGGAAATTCGGCATGCAAGATTGCAAAGGCGTCAAAATTCCTATGCCCACAAATGGCCATCTATGCACTAATGAAAATGGTATTGACTTCTATCATAAGGTATACCGCTCCATGATAGGTTCCTTATTATACTTATGTGCATCTAGGCCAGATATAATGCTTAGTGTTTGCATGTGTGCCCGATTTCAAGCTGCACCGAAGGAATCACACCATAAGGCTGTGAAGCATATTCTTCGATATCTAGCTCACACACCAACACTTGGATTATGGTACCCCAAGGGCTCGACTTTTGATCTTGTTGGATATTCTGACTCTGACTATGCTGGTGATCGTGTGGATCGCAAGTCAACATCTGGTACATGTCATTTCCTCGGACGATCTTTGGTCTGTTGGTCCTCGAAGAAACAGAACTGCGTATCACTATCTACTGCTGAAGCTGAGTACATTGCTGCTGGTTCTTGCTGTGCCCAATTTTTATGGATGAAGCAAACTCTCAAGGACTACAGCGTCAACATGAAGAATGTGCCTCTCTTCTGTGACAATGAGAGTGCCATCAAGATTGCTCACAACCCAGTTCAGCACTCGAAGACAAAGCACATTCAGATTCGTCATCATTTTCTTGTGATCATGTGTTGAAGGGAGACATTTCTATTGAGCATGTGAAGACTGAAGAACAGCTAGCCGATATCTTCACAAAGCCCTTGGATGAGAAGAGATTTAGCAAGTTGGGGTGTGAGCTAAATATTCTAGAATCTTCAAATGTTCTTTGAAAAGGACACTCATCCTAACACTTATGCAAAATTGATGACTTAGATGTGCAACACATGAAGAAACGTTTTTCTTCAATCAATGAAGAATAACACTCTTAGTGTGAAGAAATTAACGAAGAATTTGATTCTCAGAACCCTACGATAATTGTACGCGGTGTCTGAAATTATCATTCTTATACGGTGGGTCACGCCACCACCAAAAGTTGAAATTCCTCAATTATTCATATTCTTCAACTTTGCATTGTCTTCACTTGTCCCGTTGTTTTTCTTCATTGGCTATATATATATATATATATATATGAGTTTATGTCCTCTACAGCGTTCAATTGTTGCTATTTCTTCAAGTTGGTTTTCTGCTAAGTGAATGTGATCGGACCCTTCCCCTCTATGCTATACTCAACCCAACCTATTCACAAATTCTTCATGTGCGTTCTATTTGAAACTCGTTCAAAATCTTCACCGTGTCCTTGTCAGCTGAAGAAATTGCGAACGGAACTTTAAAACCTATCTTATCGAAATTTTCGGCTTTGCCACTCAAACCGTTCCGCATCCCACGATACACTTATCCACTCACCCATGATCTAACACGATCTCCACCTCTCACTGCGTGGGTGACACATGTCATGCGAATGAGAAGGGTCAGGGGCACGTTCGTCCAATTTCTTCGGGCGAGCAGTTTTTCACCATGGCTATAAATACCCCTCCTTCCCTTCCTCACTTCTTTTACTCCGCTTGACCTCTCTCTCCAGCTCGAGCTTCTCAAACCCTAGCGCCGCCGCTACTTCATCGCCGCCAGTGAGGAAGAGCTTCACTGCCTCGACCACATCACTGACGTACTCGCGCCGACTGCGGACATCTTCACTCTGCCGCCGCTGTAGCCGTCTTCCTCCGCCAAGTTAGGGCGTGGAAGATCTGCACAGACGAACTTCACATCTCCTCACTCCAGTTCGTCGTGTTCTTCGTCCAGGGTAATTAAAAGTCACTTTTACTACCCTTGTTGATTCGAATGATTATCTCCAAAATCTTCAAAAGTGTTTTTCTTCATATCTTCACACACTGAACACCTCACAAGTCATCTGTTCTTGATTCGTTTCTCTAAGCATCATTTTTCTTCAAGATTCCTCGATTGTGTGGATCTTCGATCTATACAACTCTGGAACCTAAGACAAAGAACGCTTAGTGAAAATCTTCAAGACTCATCTGGTCAAATTCCTCAAACTTGTTCTTTTTGAAAAACCTTCTGAGAATGCATATGACCTCTCCAAATTCCTCGCAACTATACTCTATTCACAGGTACACATGTCAGCTGCTGAATCACTAGGTTCTCATCAACTTAACTCATTTGCAACGTTCCTCGAAGAAAAGTTGCATACTTCTTCAAAGAATTCGATTGTTCAAATTCCTCAACTGAAGAAAATGGCTGATGATAAAAGGCCACAAAAAGGAGGAAAGAGGCCTGAGGTAAATACAGCGTTTGAGATCCCTGATGACATATATGCTGGGTACTGCACACCTACCGAGGAAACCAAGAATGAGCGCAAAGTGTGCAAACAGAGGATAGAGAGGAGATGGGCAAGAGAATGGAGGGAGTACAGATATGTCACTCCTAAGTACATGAAGAAATTCGCACTCAATCCTCCATGCCCAAGAGCTCCATTGGCACCTGGCCAAATAGCAGATCCCACCAGCCTCAAGCACGGTGAGGACTATCCTGATGAATGGGCCAAGCGCCAAGCCAAGCTGGCTAAGCAAGCCAGAGAAGCAGTGAGGAAATTCAATGAAGACTCTGCTGCTGCTGCTGCTGCCTCTGCTGAGGCCTCTGCTGTCAAGCCAAAGAAGGCTATGTCTAAGAAGCCTGCTCGCATGCCAAGTTCCTCAGCAACGCCCTCACGGCCAGAATCATCAAAGCCCTCACGGCCAATTCCTCATGCTGCTCCTGTTCTCCAAAGTCCTCAGCTCCTCCGCCAAAGCCTTCAGCTGTTCTGCCTAAATCCTCAGCACCTGTGCATCTCGCCTCGTGCCAAAGGACTGCCGGCATCTCCATTGCCTCAGGTGTCTCAGCTAGTTCCTCAGCTACACCAAGTTCCTCAGCTGGCCCCTCACTGCTGAAGACAAAGGCCACTGCTGGACGAGGTCCTCGCCCAAGTCCTCAAAAGAAGCAAGTCGCTTTCCAAGTGCCGTCTGATGAAGACGAAGCTGATGATGATGAACTTGCAGAAATCATCAGAGACAGGCAAGTCAGGGCCGCTAGAGCCAAGGGATCAGAGGTGCCACTGCTTTTGGATCCCAAGATGATCCTCGACTACATTGATGATTGGCACAAGGACCCCAACACTCCCTTGCCTAACTTCAAGCTGACTCCTGGCCAGAGTCACATGCTGACCCACTTCATTCAAGAAGAAAAGTGAAAATTTGAGAAGGCCAGGCAAATCAAGAAAGCGCAGTATAAGAAAGAGCGCTATCTAAAGAAAAACGTTGTCTCTATGACAACTGAAGAACTTGTCACTATTCAGACTGAGATTAAGAAACTCAGTGATGACTTTGAAGCATATCGCGCTGATTGGCTTGGAGCCAAGGTTCGTTTTGTGAAACTTGCGGATAACTTCACTTCCAATGTTGCAGCCCCAACGCAACAGGAAATTCCTCAGGCTGAAGCATCTGCTCAGCCTACTGAAGAAAATGCCAGCATCGCTGTTGACAATCAGGCTGCTGAAGATAATGTGAGTTCCAGGGCTGATGACTGCATTCCAGCCACTGAAGAAATTGCCAGGGCACCCACTAGTGGTGTGCCTGAAGAAACTGAAGAACTCAGCGCAACTGCATCAGTTGTGCCTGAAGAAAATCAACCAGATTCCTCAGCTGTTCCTGCACCAACTTCAACTCCAATCCTTCCATCTGCATCAGATGTGAAGAAGAACAAGGCTACAGAGCGTGCTGCAGTGAAGAAAAGGAAAGCATCAGCTGCTTCAGATTCTTCAGCTCCGAAGAAAATGAAGCCTATGACAAGCTCATTTGCAACTCCGATTGATGTTGTTCCCATCTCAACCAGGCCATCAAAGGACCTTGTTCCTTTTAATGAAGAATATGTGATCCCCAGCGGATCTGATGAAGAAACTCCTTCTGCTACTTCGTCTGAATCATTGGATGAAGAAATTGAAGTGGATGCGATCCCTTCAACACCTATCATCTCCTCGCCTATGCCTCAGTTCATAGCTGAAGAGGCTGGCGTTGAAGAAATGGAAGATGAAGATGTGGACATTGGCTGCTCCACACCCGTAATCAGTGATGAATTCTAGGAAAGTCAGCATCCAAACTCTCCAATGTTCACCCCTCTACAGCAAATTCCTCAGTCCCCCACACAAACTGTTCACATGGGCTCTGAAGAAACTCATCCCACTGCATCTGTCCATGAGGAAATTCCAGCCACTAGCGCTGAAGAAACTGCTGCTGCTGAACAACCAATGACACAGACTGCCACTGAGGAGGAACCAGAAATTCCTCAGCCTGAAGCACCTGCGACTGAGATTCCTGAGGTCGTGATGCAACTCACTAACACTCCTCTGCCGAAGCCAAAGGATCCATTCTCACACAAGCAAAAGTTCAAGGCTGATGATTTGTTCGGTGAGCACGTATTCTTCGAAGATTACAACCCATATGACTCTGCTCGCATTAGGAAGAGGCGTTTCTGGACTGCTAGTCAAGCCAATTTCTATTCCTTAGTGTTGTTCAACAAGGAGAAGATCTTCTACCATGAGCATATTCCTCACGTGGATATGGAATCTCTGCCGTGCTTCGCACCAGTCCTCAGTGTTCTTCACAATGCTGGACTGCTCAACTTTTGCTATGACATCTGCGATTGAAATGAAGAACTGATTCTTCAATTCTATGCAACGCTGCACATCACCGGAGATGCTGAAGATGTGAATTCATGGGTGCTGGACTGGATGTCTGAAAACACTCACTACACTGCACCAGCCTCTGAATTGCTTAGTGCTCTACCACTCAGTCCTCCCCTTGAAGAAGCTTGCTGCATCTACAGTGAACCTGAGCTCACACATCATTACATGCAGGTGCTGATGAAACCTTTGAAACCAGGTCAGGCACCAAGAACCAAATTCCTCGTGAAGGAATTACTGTACGTGCCCAGAACTGTCTATCGTATTCTTACGAGGACAATCAGTCCCATCAAAGGCCACGACTCATCTGATGAGGAAATTGTTGGCATCATGAAGAATTTGGTATTCAACATCGTTCATGGCATTCCTGTCAATTATCACGATTTCTTCATGAGGACTATGGCAAATGTTGCACTGTCTCCATTTGAGCTGAAGCCTTATGCACCTTGGATTATGAGATTCCTCAGGACAAGGTCTTCACTCAACTACAAAGCTGATTTCCAGAATCACCTCAGCTACTTGCCCCCCATTGAAGTCCTCAAGCAGACATATTCCTCAGTTGATGGAAAGGGCAAGGCACCAGCTATAATAGATGAAGGCATTCGTCCATTGGAAGGTCAGTTTTGTAAAGCTGCATCTTATTCCACCAATGATGACTCTGCCACACATGACTCCGCCAATGCACCCAAGTCCACTCCTCAAGCCACTGCTCCACGCGTGATGACTGACCGTGAACTTCCGCTTAGTCTTCACCAGAAGGTGGATCGAAATCACAAATGGGTTAAGCGTCAGTTTGGTTCACTTCTTCACAACATGACTGCCACACACAATGCAGTGAAGAAAAACCACTACTACCTCCATCAAGTCTTCGGTCGCACCTGGGCAATCCTGTCACATCTGTATGGTGAAGAAGATATGAAGAACATGGGTCTCAATGAAGATTTTGACTGATCTGCACCTCCACCGAAGAAATTCAAGAAGGTCAAGGTTCCTTCTCTGGTGGCCAGCTCATATTCTTCATCGCACGACACTGATGAACATGAAGATTTGGACGACAATGCGGCAGGCCCTACATCAACAAACGACCCCAACAACGCTGGCGCTCCTTCTTCAACATGATTATCTTCAGGGGCGTTAGTCCTCATTTTTGATCCTTTTGGTCATTCGATGACAAAGGGGGAGAAATATGAGTTAGTCTTCAAGCGGGTCTACTATATGGGCGTTTTTTTGCTAAGTTACAACTCTCGTTCTTCTGAAACTTTATTGGATCGAGTTGTAATCTTAAACCCGATGGTGCTCTGATACTTTTGATGCACTGTGCTCTGATACTTTTGATGCACTATTCTGCATGCTTATTCCTCGTTAATATTATTGCACGCATGCTGAATTTCATCAGGCACCATATTTCATCATGCATTTCAAATTCTTCATATTATATGTTAAACGCGTGTATGAAGATATAGGGGGAGATCTCCATGATTTAACTCTTCAAGTGCGCATTGCTTCAAAAGCAAATTCCTCACTATGCACATCTTCAGGGGGAGTTCTTCTATATCTTGCAATCAAATTCCTCAATATCAATAGTTACACTTCATATGTTTATCCTCGTTGAAAACTTAACCTATATTGTCATCAATCACCAAAAAGGGGGAGATTGTAAGTGCATCTAGTGCCCCTTAGTGATTTTGGTGTATTGAAGACTTATAGGTTAAGGGACTAATGCGTTTGTGAGTGTACACAGGTCTATAAGTCTATGAGGAGTTTGATATTTACAGGAAAAGTCGACCCCTAAAAATGAATATCTTCGACTGAAGATTTTGGTATTTCTGAAGACTTTCATGAAGACTTTGAAAGTGAAGAAATTGGTGTGTCCGTGAAGACTTGATGTTCATGCGAGGAATATGAAGCTTGAAGACTTTCGTTTTCATAGTTTTGTTTTTCTCTTTCTTGAGTCATAGGAAACACCGTACTGTTAAAGGGGGTCGAGGAAATACTAGGGAAAATTTTCCATGTGATGCTCAACTCAAAATCCTACACCTACCAATCCCTTCGAGTGAAGCCATTGGAAATCTCATACAGTTCAGTCAATTTCTTCAGTGACAGAGACAAAGTTCTTCTGGTCTCTGAGGAATTTGTCCTGACTGAGGAGTTAGGAATTCGCCAGTGCGGATTGCCTACACAGTGAGGAACATGATAGCCCTGAGGATTTTTCTACTCAAAATTCCGACCGTTGTTGTGCTATGTGCCAGCTGTCCCAAAATATCTATCCACCTAACGGTCATATCCTTGAAGGGCATTTATGTCTTATCATGTCGGGCTGCTCCCTAGGCTATAAATAGCCACCCCCTACAACCACTAGCTGGTTGGCTGCTCCGAGAGAAACTGACACTTGTCATTTGAGAGCAACCCATCCTCTGAGGACTTTGAGCAAAAATCATCAAGTGAGGAAAAACCCAAAACCCAAAACCCAAACACCTACAAACCCCAAGTGATTGAGCATCACTGAAGAGATTGATCCTGAGTGGATCTGACGCTTGTTACCTTTGAAGACTGTGCTTCTTCCAGACGGTTAGGCGTCATGGTCTAGAGCATCCAAGAGGAATTGTGGATCGCCGAGTGACCGAGTTTGTGAAGGTTTGGAAGTCGCCTGAAGACTTACCACGAGTGATTGGACGAGGTCTGTGTGACCTTAGTTCAAGGAGAATACGGTGAGGACTGGGTGTCCTGAGCTGCGTGTTCAGGACTGGGTGTCCGGGACTGTGTGTCCTCGAGTTTAAATACTCAGCCGCTCCAACCAGACGTACAACTGAGGTATCAGTTGGAACTGGTCTACCAAATCTTTGTCTTCACCAAGCTTACTGGTTCTATTCCCTCAACTCTTCCATTTCCTCATAACTATGTTGTGTGTTTGTTCATATCTGTGTTTGAGGACTTTGACTGAAGACTTTCTCAATTTCCTCAGTTCAATTTCTTCAGTCTATTTGTCTTCATCCTGTGTTATCCTGTGATTACGCTTCCTGTACTATGTGCCTGTCTTCATTTCATCATGATGACTATGCTTGTATTCTGTTATGTTTACTTGTGAGTACTTATTCCGCTGCTAGTAGTTCTTCGCCAAGGAATTTCCTCACCGGCAAATTCCTCAGTGAAGAATTTCATAAAAATCGCCTATTCACCCCCCTCTAGTCGATATAACGCACTTTCAGTCATGACTTAGCTTTTTGACATGTAGTGCGGCGTGTAACAAAACACTCAACATCCTGTCTCATATTTGGCCAAAAGAAATGCGTAGCAAGCACGCCCTCCGTCTTATTCACGCCAAACTGTCCCATTAATCCTCCTCCATGCGTCTCCGGCAACAACAAAAGACGAACGGAGCTAGCTGGAATGCATTAATCCTCCTCCAATCTAGCATGTATACAGTTCAATGTTGCATGACTTCTAATATGTTTCAAAGATTCATGGTTAGAATGTATTTCAAAGATTCATGGTTAGAATGTATAACAAATTCTTTGGGCCATAAATAATGTTGCCATGTTTCTAAAGTCCGAACAAGAGCATATAATTTTTTATCATAAGTAGAATAGTTCAGACTATGCCCACTCACTTTCTTATAAAAGTATGGAACATGTTTACCATCCTGTAATAACACACCTCCTAATCCAATTCCACTAGCATCACATTCAAGCTCAAAAGTCTTATTTAAATTAGGAAGTTGGAGTAAAGGAACATGTGTTAACTTATCTTTCAATACTGTGAAGGCTTCTTCCTGTGCGATACCCCAAACAAAAGGCACATCCTTCTTTGTAAGCTCATTAAGAGGTGCAGTAATGGTGCTGAAATATCTCATAAAATGCCTATAGAAACCAGTGAAACCAAGAAAACTTCTCACTTGTGTGGGCTGTGTTGGGTTGCGGCCAACTATCAATAGCTTCAATATTGGCTTTGTCAACTTCAATTCCCTGTAGAGTAACAACATAGCCAAGAAAAGATACTCGGTCGGTGCAAAAGGTGCACTTCCCAAGGTTACCAAACAAACGTGCATCACATAGAGCAATAAAAACAACACGTGAATGTTCCTCCAAAGATCTGTTATAAATCAGTATATTATCAATATAGACTACCACAAATCGTCCAATGAAAGCACGTAAAACTTCGTTCATTAATCTAATGAAAGTGCTAGGTGCATTAGTTAACTCAAAAGGCAGGACTAACCACTCAAATAATCCAAACTTAGTTTTAAACGTTGGTTTCCATTCATCTCTCGATTTCGTATGAATTTGATTATATCCACTACATAAATGAACTTTGGAGAAAATGGTAGAGACACTTAATTCATCAAGCATATCATCTAGCCTATGAATAGGATGACGATAACAAACCATAATATTATTAATGGATCTACAATCAACACACATACGCGATGTACCATCCTTTTCGACACTAGTATAATAGGAACAACACAAGGACAAGGAGATTCGCGTATATAACCTTTGTCGAGCAACTCGTGTACATGACGCATAATCTCCTTTGTCTCCTCTGGATTGGTAAAGTAAGGTGCACATGGGCAGTGATGCACCAGGAATTAAGTCAATCTAATGCTCAATCCCTCGAATAGGTGGTAATCCTGGTGGCACGTCTTGTGGAAAAGATGTCAGTGAAATCTTGCAAAATCTTAGTGACAGTAGGAGGCAAAGAGGGAGGCACGTCCTCAAATGAAAACAATGCCTCTTTGCACACAAAAGCATAGCACACAGATTCGTTGAAATCTAGATCAACAATATCAGATTTGGTGGCAAGTAAACATCCACTTTTCAATTTAATTTCAGAGGCAACATGAGATGATGGTTTGTTATTAGGCTTCATTTGTTGCTTAAATTCTTTTGCCACAATCTGATTTTCACTCTTTGTTTTGCTCCTGTTTTGCTTTACTAGCTCTAGTAAGATCATCTTTCAAAACGACATAGGAAGCAAAGTAATATGTTTATCCTTATGAACAAGAGTATATTGATTGTTTCTACCATGGTGTACAAAGTTTTTATCGAATTGCCATGGTCTACCAAGTAATAGGGAGCATGCGTGCATGGGTACCACATCACAATCAACATAATCAACATATGTTGCGATACTAAAATGCACACAAACAGTACGTGTTACCTTAACCTTGCCACTGTTGTTGAAGCATTGTATGTAGTAAGGATGAGGATGTGGTCTGGCGGTGAGAGACAGCTTCTCCACCATCTCCATGCTAGCCAAGTTGTCTCAACTCCCTCCATCTATGATGACATGGACAAAACGTTCCTTCACAACTCCCTTTGTATGGAACAACTTGTGCCTCTGCTTTTCTCAACTTGTGTTACATGCACACTTAAAACACGTTGATCAACTAAACTTTAATACCTATTAGCGTCTTCAGCAGCCATGTATCATGTCTCTTGTTCAGAATCATTCCCACCTTGTTCTTCACTCACAATAAGAGCCATAGTCTCCTCATCATAATCACTAGCAGACTCATACCCACCATCCTCATTAGCAATCATCACACAGGACATGGTGACCTCCACCCTTGCAATGACGACATATAGTATCATGTGTTTGCCCTGTGATGCCATGGATGAAGAAGAGCTATGTGTGGGACCGGATGTTGTGCTTTTGGCAGATGGTGGTAGTGGTGCATGTTTTATTGTATCACGGTTGGAGTTGGAGGCTGAAGTAGGTGGTGTTGCATCAGGACATGTGGAAGTAGAAGATGTATGTGGTGTCCATGATGAAGATCGACCTGCAAAAAAATTAGTTTGTGCCAATGCTTGTCGATCCTGCACTTCACGTTCACCTTTGCAAGCAAGATGGAATAAACAAGTGATATCGTTATAATCCTTATCCTTTTAAATGGTCTGAATCTCTATATTTAGCCACCATAAAACGTGCAAGCATAGCTTTGTTATCCTTAAAAATACCACATCCAATCAATCCAGTTTGTAATTCCTGATAATATTCCTCTACAATTTTTGTCCTTGTTTTAACCACTGCAATTTTTTTAAGTAATTCACATTTATAATATGGTGGAACCCAATGAGTAAGCATAGTTTTTCAAAGTCGCCCAAGTAGTTGGGACATTATCATGATATAATCTACAATGTTTAGACCACCAAACACAAGCAAAACAAGTGAATGCACAAACAGCAGCCGCAACACGTCTATCCTCAGGATATTGTAAGCATGTAAAATGTTGTTCAGTTTCTAACTCCCAAGTAAGATATACATTAGGAATGTATCTACCCTCAAAGGGCGAAATATTTTAGTTTAGGCAGATGGTCATGATCTCGTACCTGAGGGGGTGGTGCAGCCCTACCATTGTGATTGTATGCACGTGGACGACCTGGTGCTGGTGTTGGTGGTTGCAAACATATCTGATTTTCACAACTTCATCCTTGTAATCACCCTCATATTTGTCGTACTCCTCGACAGTAGCAGCAGGAGCTACAGAAGCATCAGCAGCAGTTGCAGCGGCACTAGAATGTTGGTCGGGCTCAATTGTTGTTGTTCTTGTTGTTGTTGCTGTTGCTTCAGAGGTGCGATAGGTGCAGCCAGTGGTGGTTGTGAAAGATGCGCTTGTCATCCAACTTTGTTTCTGTATGATCGAAAGTATGTCTAGAGGGGGGGGGGGTGATTAGACTACTTGACCAATTAAAAATCTATCCTTTTCCCAATTTTACTCTTTGGCAGATTTTAGCTATCTTAGCACAAGTCAAGCAATCTTAACACAATTCAAGCAAGCATGCAAAGAGTCTATGAGCAGCGGAAAGTAAAGCATGCAACTTGCAAGAATGTAAAGGGAAGGGTTTGGAGAATTCAAACACAATTGGAGACACGGATGTTTTTGTCGTGGTTCCGATAGGTGGTGCTATCGTACATCCACGTTGATGGAGACTTCAACCCATGAAGGGTAACGGTTGCGCTAGTCCACGGAGGGCTCCACCCACGAAGGGTCCACGAAGAAGCAACCTTGTCTATCCCATCATGGCCATCGCCCACGAACCACCGAAGGACTTGCCTCACTAGCGGTAGATTTTCACGAAGTAGGCGATCTCCTTGCCCTTACAAACTCCTTGGTTCAACTCCACAATCTTGTCGGAGGCTCCCAAGTGACACCTAGCCAATCTAGGAGACACCACTCTCCAAGAAGTAACAAATGGTGTGTTGACGATGAACTCCTTGCTCTTGTGCTTCAAATGATAGTCTCCCCAACACTCAACTCTCTCTCACAGGATATGGATTTGGTGGAAAGAAGATTTGAGTGGAAAGCAACTTGGGGAAGGCTAGAGATCAAGATTCATATGGTGGTAATGGAATATCTTGGCCTCAACACATGAGTAGGTGGTTCTCTCTCAGAAAATGTGTATTGGAAGTGTAGGTATGTTCTGATGGCTCTCTCCCGAATGAAGAGTGGGTGGAGGGGTATATATAGCCTCCACACAAAAACTAACGGTTATACACAATTTACCAATCTCGGTGAGACCGAAATGAGAAACTCGGTCGGACCGATTTAGCAAACCTAGTGACCGTTAGGATTTTCGGTGGGACTGAGATGCAACTCGGTAGGACCGATATGGTTAGGGTTAGGGTATAACGTAATCTCGATGTGACCGATTACACAAACTCGGTGGGACCGATTTTGGTAATAAGCTAACCAGAGAGTTGGTCAGGTAAACTCGGTGGGACCGATTTGCTCATTTCGGTGGGACCAAAATATTACAAAAGGGAAACAGAGAGTTTACCTTGCAATCTTGGTGGGACCGATCGCTCATCTCGGTAGGACCGAAACGTTACGAAGGGAAATAGAGAGATTACAACCCCATCTCGGTGTGACCGAGATCCCTATCGGTGAGACCGATTTGCCTAGGGTTTGTGGCAGTGGCTATGACATCTGAACTCGGTGGCGCCGGATAGAAAGAATCGGTGGGGCCGAGTTTGACTTTTGGTTTAGGTCATATGTGGATGTGGGAAGGTAGTTGAGGGTTTTGGAGCATATCACTAAGCACTATGAAGCAAGAACCTCATCAAGGAACACCTCATCCCTCCTTGATAGTATTGGCTTTTCCTATAGACTCAATGTGATCTTGGATCACTAAAATATAAAATGTAGAGTGTTGAGCTTTGAGCTTGAGCCAATCTTTTTGTCCTTAGTATTTTGAGGGGTCCACTTTCCTCATCCATGCCATGCCATTCATTGAGCTTTTCCTGAAATATTAATCTTGGAATAATGTTAGCTCAATGAGCTATATGTTGTTAGGAATTACCAAAACCACCCAGGGATAGTTGCACTTTCAGTTTCGAATGTCTTCTTAACGCCATCTATCTTCTCCATGGCCTCTTCAAATTAGTTTAGCACATCTTGCACCTATCCACTCATTATTTGCTGAAATTTATCATGTAACGCCTTGTTCATCATGTTCTCCCAGACAATCTCGTCGGCTTGTGATCCTGTCATGGTTGACAGCAATAGAAACACACAAGAATATGGTCCTACAGACTACTAGGAAGTGGTGGTGTGGTGGAAAGTCACAAAAACATCAAGCGAATCTCAAATTCTACCAGTTCTTACCAAGTAGCAGGTGGTGATCGGCAACCGCTGTAGTCAAAATTCACAAAGCATGGATATAGTGATTGCTAGGTGGTGTTAAACGCATGATCTAGATGTATGTGGAGCTAGGAAGGCTTATGATATCACTACAAAAAAATACACTTCCGTGATGATACGTGTTTGTCACAGTAGGTCGCGTTTTCTGTCATGCATGTACATCCATGACAAATTTATGACAGAATCAAGATAGTCATATTTGTGCTGTCATAGAAGTGTTCCATGACATTGCCAAAATTATCATCACGGAAGTGTCCACTTCCATGACGATAAATCGCGTGTCAGAGAAGTGCTTTCGTCAAGGGTGACCGATACGTGGCATCCACCGTAACGGAATGCTGTTAAGCTATCGGGTCGGATTTTGGATCCGATAACCCATTAACAGCCACGACCAATGCCGATTTTCCACGTGTAAAATTCTCATTGGCTAACGGATCCACGCGTCAGCTCCGCGTTGGCACAGGTGTCACTCATCCAACGGTCGAGATGGGCCTATGATATGTTGACACATGGACCGGCCCAAAAGTGGCCCACAAAGATTAAATGCGTCGGCCCAACTGAAGGCCCATAAGATTTAGCAGACCATAATGGGCCGGCCCAGCTAAAGACCCACAAAATTTAGCGGACCATAATGGTCCGGCCCAGCTAAAGGCCCACACGATTTTGCAGACCATAATGGGCCGGCCCAGCTAAAGGCCCACAAGATTTTGCAGACCACAATGGGCCGGCCCAGCTAAAGGCCCACTAGATTCTGCCGACCATAATGGGCCGGCCCAGCTAAAGGCCCAACATTCTCTGTCAAATTGGCCCGTCAACGGCCTATCCTAAACTTGTCATCAACGCGGCCCATGGTCACTTCTGGCCCGTTAACAGTCCGCTAAGTAATTGGGCCGAATTACAGCCCGGTGTAGTTCCAGCCTGTTAAAGGTCCGGCTTCATTTGGGCCCATTTACAGGCCATCAAAACTTTCAGCCCATAAACGACCGTGAAGGATTTGGGTCATATTTGGCCATGTCTGACATTCGGCCTGTTAGAGGCCCACTATAGCTTTGGGCCACTTTCGGCCTGTTGTCATTTTCGGCCTGTTAATGCCGAACGTAAACCATGGGCCATATGTGGTCCAACGTCATATCGGGCCCATTAACAACCCATATAAAAATGATGATAATCTAGCCCGGCCGAAGTTCCGGCCTGTTAAAGGCCTGTGTATTAGGTCAGCGCATTTACGGCCCATTTGAATTTTGGCCTGTTAAAGTCCAGTGGGTTATTTGGCACAACCAGGGCCCAATCTCACTTTCGGTCTATTAAAGGCCCATGTATTTTATGGGCTCGAGATATTTACACCTGTAAACGGCCTATTTTTACTAAGGGCCCAAATTATGTTTAGGCCTGTTAAAGGCCCACTATGGGCACAGGCCTACCAGAAAAATATGAAAGCTTATGCTGATTTAGGCCCAGATATTTTTAGTGGGCTACATGCCAATTTCGGCCCGTAATCGTTTTTAGCCCAATTGGAATGGGCCCGACGAATGTTGGCATGTTGGGCTCCTACGAAGGTTTTGGACGAATACATTACTAAGATAAACCTACAGTATACAAAAATAGCATCGTAATTACTGGAGCCTGAGGCAGCATCATAAATGTTGTATCACAACAAAATAAATTCCAACCATACAACAAAAGGCCTGTTGGCATAAAGTTTACAGTCCTTCCAGATAAAAGCACCATCAGATGTATAGAAGCAAGGATCATTTGACCTGAGTGCTAATGTTTCAGGCTGTAGAATCTGATGGAGCAGCACGATCTCCACCTTTTTTCCGCCATTGCTCTTGAACAACGAAGCAAATGTCTGATAGTCTGGTTTCAAAACCATTCATATCTTGACGACATTTCTCAACCACTATTCTTGTTTCTGAAACAACGTCCATTAGGGATTGGACTTGTGTCTGGAGCACACATATATCACTCTGTCTAGCAGGAAGATTTTGTTCACTAGGCGATTTGGACGAGGTTACCTTGACAACCAACCCAGAATTACTCAGGAAGGTGCTTTTTGCACTGTTAGTGGAGAGATACCGACGCACTGCAGCAAGAGGTGACATTGTGCCTGTAGTAGCCTCGTCACCTTCAGGTGGTTGTGGCTGTTCAATCATTTGTTCCATAGCTTCCTGAAAGTTTGAACTTGTAGATTAGTGTACCAGATAAGTTACTAATGAGACAAAAACAAACAAAGTAGGTTAAACGTTTATACATAACTTATTTTGGTGAACTACTGTAATACATTAGCATGTATTGTAGTGCCAACTAGATAATAAAATCACTTTTGGAACATATGTCCATGTAGCATGCCTACTGTATTGTCTATTTCCTCACATTCATTGACATCTAAGGATAAAGAGACATGGTTTAAAGTAGGATGAACATAGTATGACATCATTCATATCATGGACAAACAGATATAAAACAAACAGGCTATTTTATCATTGTGTGCACACATGAACATAACAACTAGATTACAGATCAAGACCAAAAGAATATCCTTCATCTCTTTTAAACCATGTAAGGTGAAATGATACGTTAAGACAACTGTGAATAAAAGTGAACAGAGTAACTGACATTGGCTGCAAACCAAGTAGTTAAATGAACACATCACAGTACCAATCAGTTCAAGGCAGGAGGAGTAAGGACTTACAACAGCGGCTTGAACTGGTGTGCTCATGCCCTTCATCTTGCTGGTGTGGCAATCCTTGAAGATTTGCACTGCATTCGGTTCAGGTTCTTTTTGGTCCGCACAGGATTTCCTCTGTATTTGGAACAAGTCAATATAGATACGATAATATGGCACAAAAGAAGAAGGAAGTAGCAGCTATTTACAAGAGCCTTGTAGTGTGCAATATAGCTACGAGATCCTGTGGTCTGTTGGAATTTTACTTTAGAATGGTTGGTTTTGTTCTTCGAACAATTAGCCTAGAAGAAGATACACTTGTAAGGCACATACATAAATACAAGTTCAGTATGTGGTCTGATCAAATACATATAGCCTACCTGATACTTTGGATCAGACCAGTGTTTAACGAGGGCTGTCCAGTCTTCATCTGTAATATATTCCACTGGAGATGTTTGGGCGATTTCATTGTTAGCCTTGCCTTCAAAGTGAGATTTTCTAAGGTGGTACTGATACTGTCACAGAGCAGACTGAAAAACATGAGTGCATGCTTGTCTAGTTGCATCATCTTTCGGATCCAACTTGAACCTCATCTGTTGAAAAAAGAATGTGAGTCTTATTAGGAGGAAGCTAGAAAGTTTGGGACAGAGCAAGACAATATTACTAATTGCGATGAATAACATTACTTACGGATAAATGGTCAAGGAAGGTGTTAAACTGGGTATTGTCTTTCTCATTCCTGTACTGGATCCATGTTGGGAGGATACGTGCATGACACCTAACAACAATGGCTGCCTCTAATACTAACTTGGCAGACTCTGTAGCATCACGTGGCCTTTTTAAACCCGCCTCAAAATGGATCTACATTCTTCCTCCTTTAGATTTTGTTAATCTGTCAAGCATTATCCCTGATGTCTATTTCGGCTTGCGCCGTGGTGCTAGTTCAACAACGAATATGGAAAGTGTTAGTGTACATCAAACTGTGAGAGTACATATAAAGGAGCATGAAACTGCAACTTGACTCGGTCAGGTACCGTCTTGGTGTTGATGCTCATGAGGTTCATCTGATCTTGCCAAGTCCTGTTGTGTCAGCAGTGCTTCAGAAGTAGTGTTAGGTGTGAAGGCAGCTTGGGAACTGGCCAGTTCCGGAGCAAACGAATGAGTAACTAGTTGAGACGCTGGTACAGTTGAAGCGGATGCTGCAGCTGGTGGAGCAGGTGATACTATGTTTGTAGATTTAGCCGGTGGACTTGGACCTTCTACTGCACTATAAGTACCAGCAGAATCTCGATGGCAGAACCTTTTCCGTTTCACCCGACGAGTAACAGCACTCCCTACTATATTATTTTCCTTGCTCTTTTTTGACTTTGCCATGTCAAGCTGTACCCACAACACAAAAGAATAAAACCACTCTTCAGAACTCATTGATGCATGATACAGACAAGCAATACTTTGATGTAAGACAACCGTATGAGGATGGATTATGTAAGAAAAACAGGAGGGCATGACATATTCACAGCTACTATGTGCAAACTAAGTAGAAGGATTTTCAAGAAAATAGAAGTAATGCAAGCTAGACACCATATGAAAGATGCAACCAATATTACTCTGCCAAGTTAAAAGTGTCTTGTCATAAGTGGCAATTCGAAAAATCAGAAGAAGTACAACGTAGAAATCAATGCAAGATGCAACCACTATCAAACTGCCATGTTAAAAGCGTCCAATCATGAGTGACTGATGCGGGATACACAATAGCAGTACTTTGATGTAAGAACATGGTATGATAGATAGATGCAGTGTATTCTAGACACAGAAAGCCATGTCATATGCACATGTATAACATATAAACTCAGTAGGTGCAATTTAATCAAAATAGAAGAAATACAGGCTAGACAACATATGCAACATGAAACCAATTATCACACTGTCAACTTAGAGCAAGCACCTGCAATGGTGGAGTACGGGAGATGAACTCATCATGTAGACTTGGGACTTCAACTTCATTAGCAGTAGCAGTGGCAAATCTAGAGAGTCTCTGTTTGCATCGGTGTGGAGGACCACCAACATCCCCTAACTTACTCTTTTCCTTCCTATTTTCTGATATTGCCTTATGAAGTCAAAACCACAAGATGAATAAAATTAGCTCTGCATAACTGGTTGATGCATGATACAGACGAACACTACTTTGATGTAAGGCAAGCGCAGGATAGGAGGATGGAATATATACAAAAAAAGACAGCGTTTCATATTCACACGTACGATAGGAGGATGGAATATGTATGAAAAAACAGTAAGCGGAAGGCATTTCAACAAAATTAGAAGAAATGAAAGCTAGGCACCATATGAACATGCAACCAATATCACTCTATCAGGTAAAAAGTGTCTCATCGTAAGTGCCATTTCAAGACATTAGAAGCAGTACAAGCTAGAAGACAATGCAAGATGCAACCTACATCACAGTCCCAAGTTAAATGTGTCTTATGGGTAAGTGATCGTTGCAGGTATAAGTTGTAAGCTACACAGATGCAATTCAACATAATCAGAAGCAATACAAACTAGACATCATACGGAAAATGCAACCACGTATAACAGTTCCAAGTAAGAGCAAGCTCCTGTGATGGTGGAGTAGGGGAGATGTGCTCATCATGTACACGTATGTTCTAGAAACAGGAACACGTGTCATATTCACAGGCATTATGTGTAAAGTAAGCAGATGCAATTCAAGTTAGAAGCAATACAAGCTAGACATCATACGTAACATGCAACCACATATAATAGTGTCAAGTTAGAGAAAGCACCTGTGATGGTGGAGTAGGGGAGATGTGCTCATCATCTACACAGCTACGTTGACTGTCCAGCCTTGTGTTGTCTTGTGAATCTTGTTGGGAGGATGGCGGAGTAGAATCTGTAGAGACCCCTAGTTTGAGTTGCTCCGAAGGACCACCATCATCCACTGCCGGACTAATTTCCTTCAGTTGTAATGATTTTGCATTGTGAAGTCAAACCGATAAGAAAAAGGAATAAAATTCGCTCTTCAGAACTCATTCATGCATGATACTGACGAACACTACTCGGATGAAAGGCAAACACATGATGCGAGGATGGAATATGTATGAAAAACAGGATGGTGTGACATATTCACACCTATGATGTGGTAACTAAGAAGAAGGCATTTCAACAAATTAGAAGCACTGCAAGCTAGACACCATATGAAAGATGCAACCAATATCACTCTGCCAAGTTCAAACTGTATGGCGTTTCAACAAATTAGAAGCAGTACATGCTAGAAATCATATGCAAGACACAACCAATATCACAGTGGCAACTTAAAGGTGCCTTATCATAAGATATAGTATGTACCAAAAACAGGAAAGCGTGTCATATTCACATGTATCATGTGTAAGCTAAGCAGATGCAGTTTACACTAATTAGGAGCAATACGAGCTAGACACCATATGCAACATGCAACCAGATATCACACTGCCAAGTTAGAGCAAGCACCTTGGATGGTGGAGTAGGGGAGCGGAGACTTGGACCTTGTAATGCACTATCAGTACAAGGAGAATCAGTACAGATGCTCCGTTTACGTTGCTGCAGAGGACCACCATCATCGTCTTCCTTACTCTTTTCCTTCCTCTTTCTTGATTTTGCCTTGTCAAGTCAAACCCACAAGAAAAAGGAATAAAATCTGCTCTTCAGAACTCATTGATGCATGGTACTGACGAACACTACTTTCATGTAAGGCAACCGCATGATAGGAGGATGGAATATGTATGAAAAATAGGACGGCGTGACATATTGACATGTATGATGTATAAAGTGTAAACTAAGCACAAGGTGCTTGAACTTGTTAAAATCGATGCAAGCTAGAAACCATATGAAAGATGCAACCAATATCACTCTGCCAAATTAAAAGGGTGCCCTAACAAATGTATTTGACCAAATTAGAAGCAATACATGGCAATAGGCTAGAAATAATATGCAATATTCAACGAATAAAGGTGACTCATCGTAAGTGATTGATGTAGGATACAGAAGAGAGGTAGTTTCATGTAAGAACAAGGTTAACACATAGATGTAGTGTGTACCAAAAATAGGAAGGCATGTCATATTCACAGGTATAGTGTGTAAACTAAGCAGATGCAATTTACCCTAATTAGAAGCATTACAAGCTAGACACCGTATGCAACATGCAACCACATATCACACTGCCAAGTAAGAGCAAGCACCTGCGACGGTGGTGTGGGGGAATTGCGGTGATCAACTAGAGAGCTACGTTGACTATCTTCATTTAGCCTTACTGTTTCTTGAGAATCATGTGGGGAGGATGACACTGCACTCTTTAAACGAGTATGGGATCTCACAGTAACCCACCCGGGTGACTGTCTCATCATAAGTGATTGACGAGGGATACAAAAGAGCATTAGTTTGATGTACGAACATGGTTAATAGACATATGTAGTATGTATCGAAAACAAGAAGGCATGTCATTATCAAAGGTATAATGTGTAAAGTAAGCAGATGCAATTTAACCAAATTGGAAGCAATACAAGCTAGACACCATATGCAACATGCAACCACATTTGACATCGCGAAGTTAAAGCAAGCATCTGGGATGGTTGTGTGTGGCAATTGAGATCATCAACTGCAGAGCTACGTTTACGGTCTCCAACTGCTGACATTGCACCCATTAGAGCGCTGGAACGCTTAGTGCTTATCTTCGAATTACACTTGAGCGACTTCTGTCTTTTCTTTTCTGCATTCATCAACACCGCGTCAGAGTCTGAAATACCCATGCATAAAAAAACAATAGTGTGAGTATGGGTGAAGTGTGTGCACAATTAGTACAGTGTAAAGGTAGCAAATAGCAGGTCGGTGAGAAATAAATGACGGGAGACATATGATAGCTCTACAACATGCATGGCACACTAAATTACTACAGGATTCTATGAAAATAACAGTCGACTGAAAGCAAATAGGTCAGTCCATTTTTCTGCACCGTTCGATGTACAAAGAACGGGCAGATCGCCTTCATCTACCTCCAGCCAGTCAGTGTTGACGATCTTCCTCGAAACGCCAGCGACCACCAGCCCAGTATTCCTCCCCTGCCTGGGCCCTCCCCTCGACCTCACCGCACCGCCGTGCTTGGCACCATCCCCCGGCCATCCATTCAAGCCCCGCCGACCTCTAGATCGGGCGCAAGCAGCTCCTGCGCCCACACCCCCGCTTCCCTGGGGAGCAGGCGGACTAGGTGCTTCGCGCGCCTAAGCGGGTGCTGCTTCTTTTAATTGCGGTTCGACTGACCCAGAATTGAAATCCAGGCGGGCTACTGACCTCTAGCAAAGGTGAAATAGTAAAAGGGAGGAAACCTTGTGCATTTAGTATCACGAAGAAGATGCAGTAAGAAGCGCTCAACTAGTTTCTTTCGTGAGATGAATACGGTGTGAGCGGAGACGTAAGATTTGCACGAATATGGGAAGAGGAGTACCTCTTTCTGCTGGCAGTGTTGTGTTCTCCTTCTGTTTTTCCGACGATCTTCTTGTTGTTCACCGGAAACCAGAAGTTGTGGAGGATGGTGCAGCCTTGGACGAACCCATGGCCAAGTTGTTGAGTGTGGTGCGGTGGCCGTCTGTCGGCGGCGGGAAGCAGATCCGAGGCGGCGAACGACGACGTAGCGGGAACAGCTCCGGTGCGGTGGACGGTTGCGACAGTGGAGCGTAGCAGTGAGGCGCAGGACGGCGTGGTCGGAGTGGTTCTGGTATGGCGCACGTCGGCGTCGGTGTCGTGGAGGCAGCTCTGCCTCGGCTTCAGCTGCTAAGTCCTTGAGGGCGTTGCGGTTGCGGTTGCGTTGGACGACGACGTCGGGGTACCGGCTCCGGCGTGATGGAGGAGGGCGGCGGTGGATTGGCCACTATGGGGTGGAGGACGGAGGAGATTGGGGTTTCGCAGCTGGTGGAGAGGGCGTTTTCGCACCCACGGAGTATGAATGGGGAGACAGAGGGAGGCGGGGAACTAAGGGGGAACAATGTTTCGGTTTGAGACGCGCTTGTTTGAAATTTGGGGAAAGTTACAAACTTTCCCCCCATCTAAAATTTTGGACATATTGCGGGTTGGGGGTAGGACAGTCATGTCAGGTGTCCCAAATGTGGGCGGGATAGATTTTGGCCGAGCGCATGGGTAGGCGCCCACGGAGTATGAATGCTTCTCTGGCGTCTTGGTGAAGTTACAAACCTACCCCGGTTTAGACCTTTGGACATCGGGCCGATAGGCTACATGGGCCAGAGTCAGGACAGTAATTTCCTACCACCAAAACATTAGTCTCGCGCGGTTTCGGGTGACCAGAGGCCTATTTGGCTCTTCGTTCAATATTTGGGAGCAGAAGCATTAACGTTTTCGGTTCTCTTGAATTGAACTTTCAGGATTTGTCAAACTTCACAAATCTTTACTCTTGAAAATCCTAAAGCTACGATTATTTTGGAATGGAGGGGGTACATTTGAATATACATTGTACACGAGTATATATTAAAAAATATGCAACTTACCGCAGTTCATGCATGGTTCCAGATATAATCTCCTTCGTTGCAAAAAAAGTTAGATATGCATATGAATATATATATAGCATGTTCAAACTCACAACAAAGATTGATGCCCCCTTTTACATCTGATTTACAAATGCCATTATCTCAGGTTCAAATAGATGAATGCACTTCCTATGAATTCGAATCTTCGAAACCCCCTTTATGTTGAATTCGACATGTATTATATTTCGTAGCTAGCAATTTGGAATGTATCCATGCAAGTGACAAATGTATAAAGTTCTTCACACTAACAACATGGAGTGCACTAATTAATGTTTATATATGAATTGCAAAAGCATCCATTGCATGTATTTCAAACCGCTCTCACTCTATGGATCGATAATATGAAATAAACACATGCACATGCTAGAATTCAATTGCAGTTGAAGAAAGAGCCTACTACTGGTACTGTATATTAGTGATAGGGGTGTGTACAAAGTACACGTGAATACCAGGCATTGTGCGTGTGTGGATACTATCGACGAACTAGCCCCCAAGCTTGTATAACATACTAAGGGCCTAGGGTTACAAATCATATATAGTCGGCTTATCACCAGTGGGGATAGAGTCCTCCGTGACTCTGGTAGCTTCGTGTTGTACGCCGAGTCCTCCACATGGGTCTTCGTATAACACGTCTCGGTCCAACCTATATGTGGCGCAGGATGGAACCGACCGATGAGTCTTCATGTTGACCCACCACAACTAGAAATGATGTGCCCACCACACCACACACGCCATCGGCCACTAAGAGAATAAGCATATACAATAGTACAATGGTATCTAGCTCACGATACGTCTCCATATTTTGTTGATGACACTGACGGACTTTGCATTTGATGCGTGCTCCGTATTTTGTTGACGACACTTACAGTCATTGTATTTGAAGGGAAAGCATGATATGGTCACTGGACTTCAGAATAAGCTCATCACGGTCACCGCATACATTTTGTCGTGCTAACCAACATGTGGTTGGATGGTTAGAGGACAGTGGTTTCTCGAGCCCACCATGGTTAAAGTCCTGGTGCTCGCATTTATCTTGTGTTAATTTTAGTATTTTCCGGCGACGTACGTTCAGTGGGAGGAGACGTTCCACTCGACTACGAGGCACCTATGGTGACTTCATAAAATCTCAAGATCATATATGCTGGCCACTCTCTCGGAGGTGCTCATAGGGGTTGGGTTCGCGTGTGTGCGCTTATAGCGGTGAGTGCTTGCGTGTATATATGAGACCTTGCATCTGTATCGTGTTAAACAAATACATATCATGATTTTACGGTCACTGGCTCACCCGTACAACTCCGTATTTTGTTGATGACACAATCAATTGACCAGTCAAACGTTCCACACGGCGCAACTAGTGTTGCACCATCGGGGCGCGTAACCGTGGGGCCCACCTGTCAGCTCGTATATGAAAGAAAGAAATGGTAGTTTGAGTCTGTACTGTGTTAATAAAATAGGAGTACATTTTAGGGTGATCGTACAGTCACTGGCTCACCATACAGCTCCGTAATTTGTTGATAACACGATCAATTGACCAGTCAAACGGTCCACGCTCAGTAGCGCACATTACCATAGGGCTCACCCGTCAGCGCGTATATGAAGGACGGAAATGGTAATAAATTAGTGGTCGGCGGGTATTCGAAGTCGTGAGACCTCTGGTTGGCAATCACCGGCGGTTGGGGGCGTTCATTGGGCG
>NC_041388.1:494749086-494760343 GCF_002162155.2 Triticum dicoccoides | reverse complement strand
GATGGCCGGTGCAGCGGTGGACCGGCGGTGGGGAGTGGTTTCGGGGAGGGCGGGCCGGCCGCGGGCGGCGGGGGCTGGCGGTTCGGTCGGTGGTGGCTGGCGGCTCCGGGGGGGTGAAGTTTGATGATAAACTGGAGGCCCTTGATTTCGTATCCAACGGCTGGAAAATCTAATGACCAGAGATGAAAAAGTCAGTCGATTGACATGTAGCCTCACCCCGCACATACACATGCACGCATGCAAGACACGCACGCATGTAGGCGTGCAACACTGACACGTACACACGCACGCATGCTGGCGTGCAACACTGACACGTACACATGCACTCACGAACACACGCACGTACGCACCCATGCATGCAACACTGAAATGTACCCTTCCACGCATGCAACACTCGCACGCCTGCATGCACACAGCACACGACGCAAGACACATGTTCAACCTATACGTGCATGCACCCTTTGTTAAGGACATGGATTGTTACAGTTATTAATCAATCTTATCTGTGATAAGCAGAACATTGATGTTTGCAGTGGTCTTTATGAATCACAACGTATCGAATGGGCTATCAACATAGTAGGCTTATCTACATGAAAAAGATGACGTCACACTCAATGAACAATCACCGGTTTATGAAATGCCCGCTTCTGACCGCCCTGGCCCACCAAAGGTTCCTCTGCTATGCGCTGCCTGCGTTGGGTCACTGACATGCAGGCCATGCACCCAAAGAGCCCACACGTCAGCGGAAGAACAACGCGGTGTCCTAGGTCAGAGTCGAGGGCGCCACTCACGGCACGCCCGGCTGAACACGCCTCTGTGTCGCATTCAAATGCCTCCATGAAACCCGCCCGTGTGGAAGCCGAGAAACCCACTCTGGACACACATCCGTTCATGACCGGGCCGGCGTTAAACGCAACGCCGGCCGAGCTCCTCCCGTCTGCCGTCTATTTAATCTCCTATTTAAACGAGGCTAAACGCCGGCCAAGAATCGCACACCTCCGCCGCTCCCCTATCTCCTCCACCATTTTGTCCACTCTTACAATGGCTTATGAAGACTAGTTATTCTGCATCCAAGCCGGTTGGGTAGCCCGCCGGATACGAGCTATGCAGCACGCTGATCCACCTCCCTCCCCTCGCCCGACGGAGCCAGTTGCCGCCCCAAGCCGGCGCGTGGTTTAGCAACTCGCCGCTCCAGGCCAGCTCGACAAGGAGCGGCGCACGGGCGTTGTTGCTGCCGTCCACGCCGCCGCCTCGTACCGCGTCTCTCGTTTCTGTGGCCGAGACTCCCATGCCGGCGGCCGCGCCATGCAAGCAGCGACAGAAGTCGGGTGCGCGGAGAGCGGCGAGTCGGTGGCCAGCGCCTCCGCGTCCGCCGCCATCATCGAGGAGAAGTAGAACACGGGAGGCCGCCGCCGCTTGGGTCCCATGAAGGCCACCGCGGAGGCGACGCCGGCGTACATAGCAGGTGTCTTGCCGGATCCTTTTGTTGTGAGGACCTTTGTCGACCCCGCATGGGCTCCACAGAAGAGGGCAATGTTAGGATGAACTCGAGCCGGTGTTGGCCATGGCGAAGTAGTCGCCAATATTTTGGCTACCCCGGGCAAGATCCAAACAGCCCCTCCCAACAGATTCAAATCCCTCGTTTGCCGTGGAATTTTGCCATGTGTTGTTTTCATGGACTAGCAAGATGCCCCTGCATTGCACGGAACATCAAGATGCATTTTTTTACAAACTCCCGCATGCATGCAAGGGATAATTAATGTCCTCCTTTGCTAGTACCACAAGGCAAACACCATCAATACTGCATCTATTAGTGTTAGTGGCCTTGTATATCTGCAAATTGTAATTTTGATAGTGGCCCCTTCTATATAAAAATGGAGGGAGAAAGATGAGAGATAAGGCGAGGAGGAGTGGGGCGTGGTGGTGACTGGTGGTCGGACTGGGCGGAGGCATGGGGATGGACGGCGCATTATGTCTAGGTTTGTATCTCTCTCACACACACCCACGTAGGTGGGGGACGTGCACGAAGAGAAGAGGTGCACACACGGCGCATATACTCCCGTCTCTTTCCCAACCACACCCGCGCGGGTACACGGTGGAGCTCATTTATGTATGAAAAAGGCAGCCCACGTGGTAATTTGGCACGTGTACTGGTTGTCCACTTGGTGGAGGGAGGATCATCTACCACGGGTGAACAAACAAATTACGACTTGACGCGTTATGTTAAATTAAAAAAAGAGGCAAACCATGTGGGGCCTACCTTAGAGGCAAGGCTCTATACACCAGAGTACTTTTGATGTGTCCCGTCAACTCACAGAACGAGGAGAAGCTTGCTTAGTACGCCGTCTCCCCCGCCCACGGGCGCGGTGGCTCGCAGGATGAGGTGAAGCTTGCTTACCATGCCTTACGCCCGCTCCCTCGCCCACGCGCGCGGTGGCTCGCAGCCCGAGGAGAAAATTTTACTACTCCCTCCATTTACTCCTCGTCCCTACTACGTACTTTGGTTAGTACTCCCTCCATTTACTTATACAAGGCCACTATAAAAAATACATTTTGCATCTATACAAGGCCACAAATAGTAATCGAGACAAAAGTTACTACTCCCTCCTTTCCAGTTTATGGCTCAATTTCAAAATCTCTCCAACCAAGGTAGACGGTGAGTGGTCGAATTAATTTCGTAGTTTGCACAAGTAATTAGTACACTCGTTTTTCTCAAGAAGTTGTGTTTACCGAGGAATTAATTAGAACGAATGCATGAATGACCACTAAATTTCCATGAACTTGTACATGCAGTGGTTAGTTTCCTCTTGACACTGCTTGCGTCGGGTCATCTAACGCACCTCGAAATCCAACATGTAATGGTACTACTACTAGTATAGTACTCCCTCTGTCCCAGAATATAAGAACGTTTTTGATACTATGTTAATGTTAAAAACGTTCTTATATTTTGGGATGGAGGGAGTAGAATTGAGACTTATCAAATGGAAAAACGAATGTTTTTTAGATGAGCCCTATAAACCCTAGTGGGTACGTACTCCGTAAAAACGGATTTTTCCAAAACTAAGTCGCTCCCTTTCATGAATTCTGTAGTAGTATACTCCTCCGTCGATGCTCCCTTTCATGAATTCTGTACTTCCTGTCGCCGACATGTGGGACATATAGCAACCGGGTCAACGTGTCAAGCACCAAATAACAGTGCAGAACAGCAGGGGGGACGCACCCCACTCGTACCGGCCCAGTAGTAGTAATGAGCAATGAGACGTCAAATCACAATGCCACACTTTCCCAGACGGACGAAGCAACCCTTATTTCACACTTCGGTTCGCCATCATCTCAAACCACGTACTAGTATCGCTTCTGCCTCAAGAGGGACACGCGCATCGCCTTGGTACATCATGACACGTGGGACCTCATGACAGGCCATGCTCCCCCGCCGATCGCTCGGTAAAATCACCTCATTTTTACTATACTTCCTCCGTATCGGTTTACTACATGGCATGCACGTCGTTCTAGGTTGAGAATTTAACTGGCTATATATGTGATGAACAGTACTCTAGCCTTTTAAAAAATGTATACTTTTGTACAGTAGTACTATCGATGGATTGTGCCATGGAGCAAAACTTGAAATTAAAAAAAAGGTGGTACATATAGAGAGCGCTCGTCGCCAAATTATGCATATAGTACTATTAAAAAAGCTAGTACGTGCTTAATTGGGGTGCTAAATTCAATTTAAGAAATACTAGTAGTATGTACATACTGAAGAGTTAAAGTAACGAGAAGAAACATAACATAGTTCTACTGGGGGCTCAGCACAACACACCCCTCAAATTAAAGTAAGCACACCTGAAATTAAACTATGCAACTAATCCGGTAGACACTGCATTAGAAGTTTAGAACCACCATGAGCAACGACACTGCCACCTTACTCAGAGTCCTCGTCCACATCCTCGACTTCGTCCTTGTCCCTATTCCTCTTGGCCGATACTTCTTTGCTTGAACCGCACACTTGGCTGTTGCTCTTCATCCAACCCTTGTAGATATTGAAGCAAAGGTAGCCATCCATTTCAGTGTAGTGGATGTGGTCTATATCTAGTAAATTCTGCTGCCATGCATGACAATGAAACGTGTATGGAGGTTTCACCAGTTTACCGTATGAAGGATGAACCATGGCTCCTGCCAGGGTCAGCATTGAAGGCTGACGAGAGGGCACCAGCCGGTTCTTCTGGAGGTCGAAGGGGTTGCCTACAACGAGGCATATCTGACCCAGGATTTCTTTGTCGTTACCAAAGTCTACAGTAACGAATTTGACTAGGTTGCTCCCGAGGAAGTCCTTAAAATCTTGGAACTCAACGTCGGCATGGCATATGTGGTAGACCAAGCATAAGTCATGCACGCAAACCTGGATCACGGTGGGCTTCTTCCTCTCTTCGTCCTTTAGATCGTTCTCTCGTCCCAGGACTGTGGTGTACTCAACATCTAGCCCAGCGACCCACTCATCATCTGAGTTTTCGAACATGCGCCTGAAGCGAGAAAGGCATCCTTTCACCGTCACGGAAGAACGGGTGTAGATGACGTCGAACTCATCGCCGGTGATGGTTCTAACCTTGTACTCACCGCCGATCATGGAGATTTGGGACGCCATGGATTTGGGAGGAGGGTTAGGATTAGTGGAACTGCCGTAATGTGAATGGACGGGACGACTAGGAGCGAACCGCCGTAGTATTGAAGGACGTGCATGGACGAGTAGGAGCGAACTGCCAGCGTGCGAACGGCAGGGTAGTGGCTTTCCATTCTCCCATGATACGGGCTTTCGAGAGCCATTGGATCTGAGATCGAACGGTTGCATGGCGAGATTCTAGACCTATGGGTGAATATCCTATCCTGGAGGGTTATTCTGCAAATTTTCAGCAACTTAGCATGCGACCATTTGATCTCAGATCCAAGGGCTGCCAGCAGCCCGTATCATGGTCGCGCCTACCACGACCGTCGCGTCGCTCGCGCGGTCGCGCCCTTGGAGATTTAACATGGTGTGTTAGGCTATCTGATGTTGGCATGTCATACATAGTCATCACTTAGTCACTCATACTACAACAAGGTTGGCTATAAGTGTATTTTTTGTTACTCCTCTCTATCTCTTTCTTCGTACTCAAGGAATAAATGGTGCTAGTAAGCACGTGTATTTATTGCATTTGCCAAGGAGTGACCTCTTCCAATGAAATGGTGTTGCTAAGTTTCCTTCATTTAATTAGCTATAGACTCAAAATTGTCTTTTCACCTAGGTACATGCGCTTAGCACCGTTTCTTCCTTGGGTCACCAAACTAGTCTCTCTCTTCTTGATTAACTTGCCACATCAGACTTTATGCCTATGTGGCAAGCTTAAGCACCTATAGGAGCAAGTAAAAGTAAGTACAATAGTGTGCTTTACATGGCATTTTTGCATATCTGGAGGAAAGAGAGGCAAGGAAAAAAATGGAGAAGTGGGCTCTCATGCAAGAGCCAGCTTCTACTACATGGTGCAGCATTGGGAGAGGCACCTGTATGGAGGTGGTCAGGAATCTGGGAGACTCACGCCGGTCGTAGCGCCGCAGTTAAAATGATAATGGCAAGTCGAATCACGGGGCCCCACCTGCCAGCAGTAACTCGCTGTCAAATCACATAGCCCTACGTTTGCAGCAGCTACTCCCTCGTCTTCTCGCGTCTCTGTCGAACCGACTAGGCGGAACTGCCCCGCCGCCTACCACGCAGGAAAAGCGCCGCCCTCGACTTTTAAATACAACTACATGCGCTTAAGAATCTAATGATATACTTTTTGTGACATAGTAACTCCTATTTAGTTAGTCAAATGGATGACCTAGAACTACGTGCAGGCCCTATAAACTGAGACGCCTAAAAATAAAAAAACTGAGACGGAGAGGGTAGTTCAGCACGTATCTTTTTAGATCAATATAGTCGGGATTCACCAAGGAGCAAAACCAAGTGGTAGGCTGCTCCTGTCGTGTTGGCGTAGCAACTCAAGCAGGGTCAGTCCGCACACGAAATGGCGACACACTTAACAAGAACCCTTTGGCCGACATGTGGCTCATCCACCATCTTGTCCCACGTGCGATGCACCAAATTACAGTTCGGAGCAGTGGTTGGAATTGCAGGCACCCCAGTTGTAGCGCCGCAGTAGTAGAAAATGAGCGACGAGGGGTCAAATCACAAAGCCCCACCTTTCCCGCATTAAGCTGGACGGACAAAGCAACCATCATTTCACTCTAGGGCGCAAGAGCATAAAGAAAAGAGAAAACAATGATGCGTGCGGCAGCTACCTAGGGCACCCTAGGGTAGGGGTCTCCACTGCAGATCCTTTTTTTCAAAGTGCCTCCACTACAAATGGGCTTCTCCCTCGTCCTCTTGAAGAAAACCGATGATGAGTGCGGCGGTAGGGTTTGTAGGAGTACTACGGCGTGCGGGGGCACGCCGTAGTAAACAGGTTCGAGCCGACGCCTTAAATATGTGTGGGCCGCTTGGTTTTACGGGAATGAGGCAACATTTTGGGTTCGGGGACCAGTGGAGATATAGTACGTACAAAAAATTGTGGATGTAGGTTCGACCGAAAGGCAATGATGCATGGGCCCTGCATTTTGATATACCCGGGCCGTGTGAAATTTGCTACTCTACTCAAAACTACTAGTAAGGTACTCCCTCCGTCCATGAATAAGTGTACTTCTAGCTTTTGTCTTCAGTCAAAGTTTTAAAACTTTGACCAACTTTATAGGGAAAAGTAGCAACATTCATGACACTAAATTAGTATCACTAGATTCGTTTTGAATTGTAATTTCATAATATATCAATTTTATGTCATATATGTTACTACTCTTTTGTATATATTTGGTCAAAATTTTAAAACTTTGACTTAGAACAAAGGCTAGAAGTACACTTATTTGCGGACGGAGGGAGTACACATGTATTGAACGCATGAGATTTCGAAACCAAATTATGAATAAATACACACTATAGCATGTAAAGCTTTGAGTCATATATGCATGATGTAGATGTTCATTTAGTTCTTATAGTTCATCTCATTCAAAATCAATAATCTTTATAAAAATGTTAAGATTCATGGGGTTGTGCATTGTACTCCCTCCGTTCCAAAATAGATGACCC
The DNA here is from genome assembly GCF_002162155.2 of Triticum dicoccoides. Taxonomy (NCBI): domain Eukaryota; kingdom Viridiplantae; phylum Streptophyta; class Magnoliopsida; order Poales; family Poaceae; genus Triticum; species Triticum dicoccoides. The sequence goes on along the minus strand of NC_041388.1, from coordinate 494,753,193 downwards.
AACTTTGCACTAACTTTGAGTTAGTGCAAAGTTGGGTCATCTATTTTGGAACGGAGGGAGTAAATCATAAAGTAAAAAACAAATAATGGCAATTCATTTAGAAAAAAATTCAATTATGATACAGAAGATTCTAGAACAAAGGAGAAGTGCTTGTGTTTTGAGGTTTGTGCATTATGCTTAAGTTCAACCATGGAGTCTTCTAAATTGTACATGTGGAAGATCTGGTGGAATCTTGATGATATCCAACGGCCAGTAGTGCTCAGATTTGCCTATCTCTGCACTGTCGGGTTAGCTTCATCCAGCGACCATCTTTCAAAGTTATTGGCACACTATATAGTTCTTGTGCCATAGTTGCATGTTTTGGAAAAAAGCTACTAGTGGGCTGTACTATCTATTTAGGAATAGAAGATGTATACATGGAAGTTGTAGGGAAAGAGATGACATGGAGCATCTCAATTCCTATGAGTAGGGATTGGAAAAGAGATGTCATTTGGTTCACATCATAGGAACTTCTCTATTGAATCTAGAGATGACATGTATCTCAATTCCTATGAGGAGGGATTAGAAAAGAGATGTAATTTGGTTCATATCATAGGAACTTTTCTATTGAATATACGCTAATGTTTATTTTCCTTTGAAATTAAGGGAGTATAGGAATCCATTCATATGAACCAAGTGGCTCTAAAGCTATAGAAATGATATCATGTTTATTTCCTTTGAAATGTGGAGTATATGAATATATTCCTATGAACCAATTGGCTCTAAAGGAAAAAATCCTATAAAAATCATATCATATAGAGTTCCTATGATATTCCTCGACACTAAAGGATGCTTGAAATTGCTGCGGTTGATACAATGGTCTTTCTTTGTAGACTCCTCACCCAACTTTATAGTTACCTCTCGAAGATGAATGAAATGACATATATATGGTATTCTACATGTGCAATTTGGTACACGAAAACTCGGTAAAAGTTTGCAAGGTTCGAATTTTCAATAAAGCTATATGCACTGCATTTCGGGACGGATGGAGCATACGGTAGTTGCTAACACTCACGTGGAAGATTTGTGTGTAGGAGGAGTGACTGTTCTGTTAAATGACATGGCAAAACTGATACTGTCGGATGCCGATCTAACGGTTCTTATGGCGTTCGTCAGGAAAAGGCTTGTGGCGAATGTTTGTCGGATAATGATTTACGGACACATGCATTGCATTGATACGTGCCCCCTTCTCTCTCACGCACACGCACCCTCACGAGTCACGACTCTCCCGAGTCCTCTCGCAGACTTGCACGTCGCACCCACCGTCTATCTGTAGGTAGACGTCACGCACATATGTGCTCTTCACACCCTACCCTCAGAACTTCTAAAAAACAAAAGACGGCGCGCACATTTTATTTTAGCTCAAATGTCACACACTTGTACTATTACTCTTGCGGTGAACGTTCTTTGGGCATAGTATATTGTACTCTCATGAAGAGAAGTGGTGCACGCACGCACTAGTTCTCTCACACCCACTTGCGGGTACACGTAGGAGCGCATTTTTTTGAAGCTGGTACAACAAAATCACTCCACTATATATAAAAGCAGGAGCTTAGCGCTTGCTTTACTAGGGTCCCTCTCGTTCACTCTCTCATGCTCTCCAGATCTAAGCAACACATAGGTGGCCACACTCTCTCTCAGCTCACGGCTAGTCACAAATCCGGCCGGACAAACTCGACCGGGGCAGGGGTGTAGGTGCATCGTTCACGCTGTCGTCGGCGGCGAGGGAGGAGACCAACGGCTGCCCGCGCGTCCCGATCGGCGGTCGTGCCGTTCTCTTCGAGAGAGCGCCGACTCGGGAGGGCCTCCGACCCCTTCTTCCTCCCTGCGGTATTGTGGCCAAGATGCGGCCTCCCGACGCCGTCTTTGCGACATGCCGACGACCCTTAGGTATATATTCCTTCGAAACCTGCCTTGCTCTACTACCCCAGCTCCCTTCGTGTGGATCCTTTTCTACTTCCGTTCGCTGTTCCAAAGCCACCTAGACTTCTACTATTATTAGAAGTAAAGCTATTTCATACAGTCGACTCAAAGCGTTGGTTCAAACAGGGAAGAAAGTGGGAAAGTTGTAGCATGAATCTATGACTTGGTTCTAAGAGGAATCGGGGGAAAGTAGTAATATCTGTCACTGTTTAAATAACCGTAGTTCTTATTTGCGCAAACAGGGATGTCTGTCTCCATATCATTTCGGGATGTCTGTCTCCGTATTGTTTCTATCCGCGCAATCAAAAGCACACACCTCAATTTTAGTACAACTGCACAAAATGAGATGGCTATCCCTCGTTGCTGTCGTCTAACCTCCCGTCTTCAAGGTATCCCTACATTGGTAGTAACTAAGGTAGAATGACCAACGCAATCTAAAAGAAGCTGATTCGTACGTTTTACTTCCTGATTGCAGTGCAGGGACGAGCGAAAACAACTGCATCCTAGTCCGGAATGCACTTTCTACCAGTTCATCCATGGACCGAGGACTAGCTGGCACGACTGCACGGCGGTTTTTTGGACAGGTGCGCGGACAAGAGGCATTGTGGTCTGCTTATTTCTGCAAATAGCGGTGCTTAAATTTAGTGGAATGCACAAGAATTTCACCTGGTCAGTACACTGCATGGTTCAGTTCAGCATTCCAGCTGAGACCACAATTATAATTGGTTATTCTGGAATGAGAGAACCTAACCTTGAATGGTGGCAACAAGAAAAAACCAGAGTGAACTCCAGGAAATTTAAGCCTGCCGGGAGGCCCTTTGCTCAGAGAGAAGCCTTGCTTGTTTTTTCCTGATTTGTAAACCTTCTCACAACTTTGTCTTTTGCTGTGAACTAGTATATGTTTGATATGTTCTATGAATCATTGAGATGTATAAAATTGCTGAACCTATGCTTTTCAAGTTTTTTATGAAGACGAGTTTAATGTGAGTGTTCCACATGAGCGCTGGACTAGCGTGTGAACGTTTGGAATTTATTACATTGTGGCCTCAATTAACTGCATGAACCACTGTAACAAGATACATAGTTGCTTATATGTCAGACATCAGATTGTTGATTGTTAGCTGGTCGATAGCCTAGTGTTGAAGCGAGCTGAGCCAATGTGCCGTGTTTTGCACAACTGCTTACAAGTGGGGTAGCACCAACAGTGTTTACAAGTACTTATGTATACGTCGGCGCACGGTTCTCGAACGAGTGCTCTATTTCATCAAAACACACACTCCTCGTATGATAAACCGTGACAACTTATGTCTTACCATGCCATATTCATGAAAAAACTAGTGAGGACGCATCTGTTTCGGCAACAATTACGATGCTTCTCACATGATTCACGGGCACACAAAAGTAGCAGCAGTTCCCATAGATGGATTCAAACAGAGTACTAGCCCCAGAGGGGTCGATAATAGGCAAGGTTCGGATAATTAGACACAATCCAAACTACTATTAAACACTAGCTGGGGCAACTATTTCATGCCTCGATCTAATTTGGGCTGGACACAAGATGGACCTTGCCATGAACATCAACGAGGACGTCCCGCAGCAGCTCAATCATGTGAACCTTCATGAAGACAACCTTGTGGCCTTGCCACTGATAAACTTGTTTGTGGAGGCATGCCATGTCATCTTCCTGCGTAAGCTTGACAAGAATAGTATTCCTCACAAACGAAGGAGTAGCTTTGAACTTCTTGTGCTTCAGTACACCTTGGACAACACGCCTGACAACAGTGAGGCTGGAATACAACTCTTCATTGGTATAACCGCAAATGGCTTCCAGGATCCAACAGCCTAAGAACTCTGTTTTCCCAGTGTGTATATTCAGGTCGTCTGCCTCATAGCGAGTGACATGTACAACCACACAATCCTTGTCTGCATCAGGGCTCTAATTGAAACAGAAACAAATTCTGAATTACTTTTCAGTATAAGAAACACAAGTTATTTAAACCACTACATATACCATGGCATTGAAGCTAATAAAATTTTGCATTATTAATCACCACATACTTCCTTTTCTAAAAAAATCACCACATACTTAGATGAAAAACCACAATCGAGATCGGCAAAGAAGGAAATCACCTTGGGCAGCTCAGC
>NC_041388.1:494741072-494748774 GCF_002162155.2 Triticum dicoccoides | reverse complement strand
TCCACGAAGGGGGAAAACTGCTCCTGCAGTGCCACGGGGCTGTAACCTCAAACGGGGCGTTGAACATCTCAGTATCTGGGGTCGCCTTGGTGGTTGCCTCCATCTTCTTGGAGCTCTCTGTCTCGTGGGGATCAGCCTCCCGCGTCTGCTCCAATATTGGCAAATCTTTGCCTGGTTCTCCTTGGTCCATCATGAAACTGACGAATACTAGGAGACCACTGAAAGGAAAACACAATCCCAATGACAATGAAACAAAAAAGAAAGTGAGGATCGGCTACTACTTTGCAAAAGTTCTTTTTTTCCTCTGAACGAAAATATACCAACATCACGGATCCGCTCACCTTCCCTTCGTTTGGAGAGAAGAACAGTGGCAGATGCAAGTGTTGCCTTTCTTGAAGACGGTGAGGGAGAAGGGGATTCAGCGAAGAGTGAAATGATGGTTGCTTCGTCTGTCAAACTTAGACTGCGGGGCGGTGGGGTTTTGTGATACGACGGCTCGTTACTGCCACGCTACGATCGGAGTGACTCTCCGCCTGCATACTGCCTTCTAATTTGGTGGATGGCATTTGGGCCCGCGCGCTGCATGGCCCGCATGTCAGTGAACAAAAGTATAACGACATTCAGTAGAGGGAGACGTTTCAATGACCTAGGAGGAGCCAGAAGCGGTAGAGTGTCTCCACTGTACTAGTAGTAATTGTTTTTCTGGGTAGCTATAGAGTGTCTCCACTGTACTAGTAGTAATTGTTTCTCGGGTCCCAAGACAAAACAGCCCATCCACACTAGTAAATAGTAAAATCAATTCAAAAGCCCATATATTTACTGAATGAGATGCGCTACCCACACCCAACACACCGCCCCCCCTCAAAAAAACCTGGGTGCTCTTCTTCCTCCTCGCTCCTACAGAAAACCCCAGCTCCCCTTCTTCCTCACTCCTACAAAAAACCCCCAGCTCCCCTTCTTCTTTGCTCGCACTACAACTAGGCTCGTCATTCGTTACTCTGCTCAAATCTGTGAGCGCGACACGATGCCCTCGAGGAAAATGGAGTCGGCTGACCCCAGCGCCAAGAAGATGAGGCTCCCGCCAGCAGCGACACCTGTTGTAGATCCCGCACCTGGCAGCACGGGGAGAAGCGGCGACCCCGCCCCCACCAGATCCCAGGAACCCGTAGAATCTCGGGTGGACCGCATCAGCGATCTCCCGGACGCCATCCTTGGGGAGATCATCTCGCTTCTCCCCACCAAGGATTGCTGCCGCATCCAAATCCTCTCAATTCGGTGGCGCCCTCTATGGCGTGCCGTTCCACTTAATCTCGACTGTCGTCAGCTATCTCTCTTCAATGATTTTGAAATCCCCAGAGCCATCATCTCCTCCCACCAGGGCTCCGTTCAAAGCCTCTGCATCCCGTCATGCTACCTGAGCAAGCATACCATGCCCTGCATGGTGGACGCCTGGCTGGAATCCCCTGAATTCACAGAACTATAGCTGCTTGAGTTCTACTATTCCCCTGGAAATCACATACCGCATACCGAACGCCATGAACTTGTGCCCTCAGCACCGATGTCCATCTCGGGGTTTTCGTCCTCTCTCCACACCGCCACCTTTGCGCAGTGCTACCTACCAGACAATCTGGTACTAAACCTTCGACTCCCATTTCTCAAGAAACTTTCACTTGTGCGGGTTCATATATTGGAGGCCTCATTGCACAACATCATCCACTCCAGTTGCCATGCGCTGGAGTGCTTGGTGCTTGTTTTCACAGTTAGAATCGGTTGTCTCCAAATAAAGTCGCCTAACCTTGTAAGAATTGGAATTTCTTTTGACGGAAGGCAGCTCATCATCCAAGATGCCCCTTCACTTCAAAGGTAATCCTTGATTCTAGTTACTCACCGTTGCAAATAACCGTCCTCTCTGCACCTAAACTGGAGACCTTGGGTGTAATACATGATCTCTGTGCTCATTTCAATACGGTGTTTGGCTCCATAGTTCTTCAGGTACTTTATATTATCATCTACACTTGTAACCATAAGCTGCATTTTAAATTTCTGCGCATAATTTATATATCATCTTGGAGTACACATTTTGTACTAATATTATTTTCTATGCTCAATGAAGAGTTTCTCCATGGATGGCCTATCAATGGTTCTAGATTCTGTCAAGATCTTATATATCCAAATGAATAGTTTTGATCTGAACAAGATTATTGGCTTGCTGCAATGCTTTCCATGTCTGGAGAAGTTGTATATAAAGGTGATAATTTCACGCACATTGGAAGCCCGCATATAGTGTATTAGAATTAACCGTTCAGCTGTTGCTCTTTCGACACTCTTCTTTTAGACCTTAACTGTTTTCAATCTTCATGCCTATTTAGGCAACATGACGGGGTAAGAAAGTTATAACCAATCGGTGGATTCGTAAGCATCGGGATTTTCTCACTTCTCATGAGATTCGATTGAAGACAATAACGCTAGAACGATATGTAGCCAACCGTGCAAACACAAGATTTGTCACATTCTTCCTGCTGAATGCGAGGTTACTATTGTCCATCAGGCTTAAGTTTATCAGCAGCATGGTTTTGACGGATGGGTATGTCGAAGAGCAAAAAAAGGAGTTTCAGGTGGGTAAAAGAGCTTCTGAACGTGCCGGGCTTCTATTTACAACATATTGTGGTCATAATCCAGTAAATTTTACGACCCAGGATGTTCATTCTATGGACCTGACCGATGCATTTGACTGTGACTGCCGAAAACAGTGCTGGAGTTAGATGTTGTTGCCCTTTTCAATCTGGTTTTTTTGTAAACCTGATGAACAATTAACCCTCGTACTTTTGTACAGTTTGTAAGCTGGAGTTAGATGTTCCTGCCCTTTTCAACTCGGCTGTGACTGTCATATTTTCTTTGAAACAAGGCAAATGGCTTGCCATTCGTTTAATCTAGAGTGAAATATTGTAACAAATCCAAACCAAGGGAAATAACATCACTCTCGCCGGCTGCTTGAGCGCACTGTGCATTATAGAAGCCAAGTGATTAGCCCCCACCAGCACCCACAAACTTATTTCGAACTAGCACATCAAATTGGCTCTAAATTTTCATAGGAAAGGCTGGACATCTGGGGCTCACGCCATTGTCAACATAGTCAATAAATGAGAGAATTACACTACGAGCGGCTGGCACCAGGGACCCAGCAAGTCGCGTAGTTTTTTTTGAGGAACAAGCAGTTGCTATTTATACTAGTTTTAGTGACGGATCAGGGTAACAATGGGGCTATGCGGGGGCTGTAGCCCGTCTAGCCAGGGTTTTATTTATGTTCACCACATCGTGAGCCCAGTTGTGTTTTTTTCTTGCTGAAAATGGCTAGCCCAGTTCTATTTTTTTAAAGAAATACCCAAACAAGGCCTACTTGCTTTATCGGCCCTGCTGGGCTGCAAATCTTTCAAGACGAGGAGAGTTCCATTCGGTTTGCCCATAAATGGGTTGTACATTTTTAAAACACATCAAACCGGGAATTAGTTTCAATTTTTTTCATTACAAGATCTTAAATTCCATTGATTTTTATGCGTGGACAATTATTTGGATTTTACAATCATATAAATTATTTTTCAAAATAGTTTGAATGTGAATTGATATTTCTAGATTAAAAACAGTTGACCGCACTGAAATATGCAAAATTTCGTATACTTTTTAACCGTGGCCACAATATGGGGTGTGATGCTAACAAAAAGAAGATGGGCTCCAAAAAAGTTCTTAAGAATTAGCAAATGGGCTGTACATTATTAGAAATAATGGCAAATGGGTTGTATGCTGTTTTCCACAGATTTGAGGCTGACTTGTGCGCCTACTACAGGTTGACGCGTATGCTTTCATAAAAAAAGGTTGACGCACACGCAACGCCCTGTCAACTTAGTCAACACACGAGGGCAGTGACTGTTGGATGTCCATCCAACGGCTGTCGTGCTTCTTCAATCTCTGCTCTTCATGCTCAAGCCGCTTAAACAAGCGCCGATGGGACTGCCTGCTCCCTCCTCCGCGCGGCCGGCTGTGCTGCCGCGCAGGCCTCACCGCCTGATCGTACTCCCATCGCTGGCCTAGCCATCCCTCTACTCACCCACACCTGCTGTTATTCTCCGGCGACGGCAGACGAACCAGTAAACCCTCGTACAGTCATACTCCCCTCCGCGTGGGAAACAACTGCCGAGTATTCCCTGGCTCCGTGTCGTTCCCTTCCTAGGCCTCGTCGTCGTTGACCACCCTGGTGCTCTCGGCGCGGCCTGGTCAACGTGGTCAATGAACGACATCCATCGGAAGTGGACTGTACGTGGAGAGGCTGATAGCCGGGTCCACGGCCGCACGCAAGGAAATGCCTCCTTATTACATGCAAAATAATGATTCCTCCACATGACAGCTAGGACCCACAGGAAGGGCCTCTGTATTTCGCGAAAAAAACGTTCCCCCCGCTGACAGGTCGGACCCACCAGCTATATCTTCGCACGCAAGGAAGTGCCTCCTTATTACGCCCAAAAAAATGAATACCGCCCTGCTAGCTGGGACCCACCATATTGTTGGGCTGACTTGTGGGCCTACTAAGTTGACAGGGACGGAGAGCTTTGTCAAGTTAGTCAATACTCCAGTGACCGTATGATGTCCATCCAACGGCCATAGTGCTTCTTCAACCTCTGGTCTTCTTACTCTAGCCGCCCAAAGCAGCGCCGATCGTGCCGCCTGCTCCTGCCTCCCGTGGCCGGCTGTGCTACTGCGGAGGCCTCACCGCCCCCATACTACTCCCACCACTGGCCAGGCCATCCCTCCACTCACCCACACGCCCTGTTATTCTGTGGCGACGGCAGCCTCACACCGCAACCGAACAAGTGAACGCTCGTACTCCTCTCCACGTGGGCATCCACTGCCGCGTCTTGCACGGCTCCGCGTCATCCCCTTCCTAGGCCTCGCCGTCGTCCACCACCGTGGTGCTCTCGGCGCGGCGTGGTCAATGTGGTCAACGACCGACTTCCGTCGGAAGAGTACTGTACGTGGAGAGGCTGACAGCTGGGTCCACGGCAGCCGCAAGGAAGTGCCTCCTTATTACGCGGAAAATAATTATTCCTCCACCTAATAGCAGGGACCCACCGGACGGGCCACCATTATTTTGCGAAAAAAATCGTTTCCCCCTGACTGCTGGGACCCACCGGACGGGCCACTGTATTTCACGAAAAAAACGTTCACCCCTCTGTCAGCTCAGACCCACCAGAAGTGCCTCCTTATTACGCACAAAAAATGAATACTCCCCCAGCTAGCTGGGACCCACCTTGCTGGGAGGCTGACTTGTGGGCCTACTAAGTTGACGGGGACGAAGGGTTTGTCAACTTAGTCAATATGAACGATTCTAGCTCTAGTGACCGTACGATGTCCATGCAACGGCCGTAGTGCTTCTTCAACCTCTGGTCTTCTTGCTCTAGCCGCCCAAAGCAGCGCCGGTCGTGCCGCATGCTCCTGCCTCCCGTGGCCGGCTGTGCTACCGCAGAGGCCTCACTGCCCCTACTATTCCCACCGCCGGCCAGGCCCTGCGGCGACCGCAGCCTCACACCGCAGCCGAACTAGTGAACCCTCGTAGTCCTCTCCGCGCGGGCTTCCACTGCCGCGTCGTCCCCTTCCTAGGCCTCGCCGTCATCCACCGCTGTGGTGCTCTCCGCGCGGTGTGGTCAAGGAACGACTTCCATCGGAAGAGTAGTGTACGTGGAGAGGCTGACAGCTGGGTCCACGACCACAACCCAGTTTTTTTGTGATTTGCCAAGTAAGTCGCTTTGTCAGGCCTGTTGGGCTACAAATCTTTCAAGACGAGGAGAGTTTTCACTCGGCTGACCGAGAAAATGGCCCATCAGTAATGAGAAATGGGTTATACATTTTTAAAACACATCATACCGACAATTAGTTTCAAATATATTTTTTCATTTCAAGATTTTAAATGACATTAATTTTTATGCGTGGAGAATTTGTTGGATTGTATATTGATATACATTTATTTTTAAAATCAGTTTGAATGTGAGTCGAAATTTCGGGATTAAAAACAGTTCGGACCGCATCGAAATATGCAAAATTTCGTATATTTTTTTAACCGTTGCCACAATATGGGCTGTAATGCTTACAAAAAGAATATGGGCTCCAAAGAAAACCTTAAGAATTAGCAAATGGGCTGTAAATTATTAGAAATAATGGCAGATGGGCTGTATGCTGTTTTCCACAGATTTGAGGCTTTCCTAAAAAAAGGTGGACGCACAAGCACTGACTGTTGGATGTCCATCCAACGGCCGTTGTGCTTCTTCAATCTCTGCTCTTTCTGCTCCAGCCGCTCAAACAAGCGCCGGCGGGACTGCCTGCTCCCTCCTCCGCGCGGCCGGCTGTGCTGCCCCGCAGGCCTCACCGCCCGACCGTACTCCCATTGCTGGCCTAGCCATCCCTCTACTCACCCACACCTTCTGTTATTCTCCGGCAACGGCAGACGAACCAGTAAACCCTCGTACAGTCGTACTCCCCTCCGCGTGGGAAACAACTGCCGAGTCTTCCCTGCCTCCGTGTCGTCCCCTTCCTAGGCCTCGCCGTCGTCCACCGCCCTGGTGCTCTCAGCGCGGCGTGGTCAACGTGGTCAAGGAACGACTTCCATCGAACGTGGACTGTATGTGGAGAGGCTGACAGCTGGGTCCACGGCGGCAGCAAGGAAGTGCCTCCTTATTACGCGGAAAATAATGATTCCTCCACCTGACAGCAGGGACCCACCGGACGGGCCACCGTATTTCGCGAAAAAAACATTTCCCCCTGACAGCTGGGACCCACCAGCTACACCTTCGCACGCAAGGAAGTGTGTCTGGGCAAAAAAAAACGATTCGCCCCCCTGACTGTTGGGACCCACCAGCTACATCCTCGCATGCAAAGAAGTGCGTCCGGGCAAAAAAACCAAAACGATTCGCCCCCTGACTGCTGGGACCCACCAGCCCCCCGACTGCTGGGACCCACCGGCTACATCTTCGCACGCAAGGAAGTGCGTCCGGGCAAAAAAAATGATTCGCCCCCTGAGTGCTGGGACCCACCAGCTACATCTTCACAGGAAAGGAAGTGCCTGAATGTCGGGACCCACCTGGTCGAAGCGTACGTAGCGTTGACATTCTGGTCGTGAACGTGTACGTACATACTGGTCGATGTAGAGGCACGCACGTGTCGTAGTAGAGGCGCGCACGTGTCGTAGTAGAGGCGCGCACGTAGCATGTACACGTACGTACAGCGGCCAGGGTGCAAGAAAGAAAATACGGCCACGTATGTGTACATACGGGCGGGATCTCGAACGCCTACTCGCGCATACGTACGGCGAGGGCTCGTGTACATGGCTGGGTCGGAACGGGGAAACAACATCGTCGTCGTGTTCATGGGTCGGATCGGAATGCATGGTCGTGTTCATCGGGAGGGCTTGGACGGAAGAGGCGATGGAAACGAGGCCTGGCGTACCGCACAACAGAGGAAACGGACCTCCTACGGTCGAAACGGGGGTCCTGTTGATCGGGAGGGGTGTGGCGTACCGCAAAACGGAGGAAAGGGACCTCCTACGGTCGAAACGGGGGCCCTGTTGATCGGGAGGGGTGTGGCGTACCGCAAAACGGAGGAAACGGACCTCCTACGGTCGAAACGGGGGTCCTGTTTATCGGGAGGGGTGTGGCGTACC
>NC_041388.1:494684932-494740817 GCF_002162155.2 Triticum dicoccoides | reverse complement strand
CTCTTGTTCATCCAGCTTCCACCGCGCGCTACTCCACCGTCTACTGTTCAATCACCCCTCCACCGTCTACTGTTCATTCAGCCCTCCACACCACGGGGTCCTGTTCAACCACCCCTCCACGGGCACCCCTCCATCGTCTACTGTTCATCCTGCCCTCCACACCACGGGGTCCTGTTCATCCACCCCTCCATGGGCACCCCTCCACCGTCTACTGTTCACCCAGCCCTCCAGCACACCACGGGGTCCTGTTCATCCAGAGGCAACGCCACCGCTCACTGTTCATCCCATCGACCGGCTTCAGTTAGCAGCAGTAGCCAAGGAATCGCTCGATCGGGTTCAGTTAACAGCCATCGATCGATCGCTCGGGTTCAGTAACGCGTAGCCTGCAGTGCAATCGCTCGGGTTCAGTTAGAGCCCAACGCCTTGCTCGGGTTCAGTTAGAGCCAATGCCTCGCACACACGCGCGTACGTGTATGAGAGAAACGCGCATCGCTCGGCCCCCGACCTCCCACCGTAACCAGGAACTCCCCGAAATTTTCCTCCCCCTCGCTTCTACCACGATTTTTTCCGTCATGGACAGCCCAAAGAATGTCATGCAGCTGCGTCTCCGGCCCGCCCAGGACGAAAAGCCCATTTTCTGTCATGATTTTTTGTCATAGAAGTAGGAGCCCACCACATCTATGATGATACCGGGTTTTGTCACAATTATCGTCATAGAAGTGTCATATGTATGACAGAAAATTTTTTCGTCCGGCCCAAAATGTCACGGATGTGTCTTTTTTTGTAGTGTATGGTAGCAAATTTTTTAGGAATAATCAATTCAGAGATGCAACTTGAATACATGCTCAACGACGATACTGTGTTGGTCCTAGGCTAGACCGTGCTAGAGACGCAAGCCTAAAACACTAACAAAATCATGGCACTGCACGTAAACAAGGAGAAGCACACTTTGTTTTTTTGTCATTTTTTTGTGAAAATCATTATAATGCCTTTTTGGAAATCACACTTTTCTACGGACAGGGCAAGATTGATGAAATCCGAAATTTACTCACACAAGGCAACAGGAATCTAGTGACAATTGGATCTTGCAAGAAAATCGAATATGTGATGGACTCACATTGGTGGTGGATATGCGGTGGTATATATGGACTCGTATTGGTGGTAGTATACAGACTCGGGTTGATGGCAGATATGTTGTGGTATATAAGGACTCGGATTGGTGGTGTATCTGCGGTGTTGGTAAATGGCAGCGGTGATGAAGATGGTGCGGGTATATGGCAGCGGCGATGAAGATGGTGCGATGGTGGTATGTAGCAGTAGCGGTGATGATGTGGTGCGGCGGCAGCGTGACAACTTGTGAATAGAACTCGAAACTCTAAGGTAACTAGACGCTAAGACCAGCAACTCGACACGAACCATGCAACCACAAATTCAACAAAGCAAAACACTTCAAAGATTATGCAAAGGCTCAGAATGGTCCGGATATGATGATCTAACCCTAATTTTTTGTGGCTTTTTCGTGGACTATAGGTATGAAGAACAGATGTGATCTAAACTATGAAAAACTGGAAAATCTCAGCGAGCAACCTGGAAATCTGATACCACTTGATAGAGGCGAAGGTGTCCCGATGTGAAAGCACAAGTGCTCCCTGGGTGATTTTGGTAATTAATGTTAACATATTTCTTGTTGGACTAATAGTTCTATCTATTGTATTTCAGACAAGTTCAACAATGGCGTGGAAAGGACAAGAGGATGTGGAACCCCTTCAAAATGCTAAGGACAAAGATTGGCAAAAGCTCAAGACTCTTTGAAGGAAATATGCCCTAGAGGCAGTAATAAAGTTGTTATTTTATATTTCCTTATATCATGATAAATGTTTATTATTCATGCTAGAACTGTATTAACCGGAAACTTAGTACATGTGTGAATACATAGACAAAACAGAGTGTCCCTAGTATGCCTCTACTTGACTAGCTCGTTAATCAAAGATGCTTAAGTTTCCTGGCTATAGACGTGTGTTGTCATTTGATGAACGGGATCACATAATTAGAAAATGATGTGATGGACAAGACCCATCCGTTAGCTTAGCATAAATGATCATTTAGTTTTATTGCTATTGTTTTCATCATGGCTTATACATATTCCTCTGACTATGAGATTATACAACTCCCGAATACCGGGGGAACACCTTGTGTGCTATCAAATGTCACAACGTAACTGGGTGATTATAAAGATGCTCTACAGGTGTCTCTGATGGTGTTTGTTGAGTTGGCATAGATCGAGATTAGGATTTGTCACTCCGATTGTCGAAGAGGTATCTCTGGGCCCTCTCGGTAATGCACATCACTATAAGCCTTGCAAGCAATGCGACTAATGAGTTAGTTGCGGGATGTTGCATTACAGAATGAGTAAAGAGACTTGCCGGTAACGAGGTTGAACTAGGTATGATGATACCGATGATCGAATCTCGGGCAAGTAACATACCGATGACAAAGGGAACAACATATGTTATTATGCCGTTTGACCGATAAAGATCTTCGTAGAATATGTAGGAGCCAATATGAGCATCTAGGTTCTGGTTATTGGCTGGAGATGTGTATCGGTCATGTCTACATAGTTCTCGAACCCGTATGGTCCGCACGCTTAACGTTTGATGACGATTTGTATTATGAGTTATGTGATTTGACGTACCGAAGGTTGTTCGGAGTCCCGGATGATATCACGGACATGACGAGGAGTCTCGAGAGGTTCCGAGTGATTGGGGTATTTTTTGGAGTACCGGAGAGTTACGGGAATTCGCCGGGGAAAGTAGTGGGCCTTAACGGTCCATACGGGAAAGGAGAGAAGGGTCTCAAGGGGTGGTCGCGCGCCCCCCATGGCAAGTCCGAATTGGACTAGGGAGGGGGCGGCGCCCCCCTCTCTTTCCTTCTCCCTCTCCTACTCCTTCCCTCTCGCCCCTCTTGGAAAGGAAGGGGACTCCAACTAGGATTAGGAATCCTAGTTGGACTCCCCCTATAGGCGCGCCCCTCCTAGGTCGGCCTCCTCTTGCCCCCTCATTTATATACGTGGGCAGGGGGCACCCCAAAGGCACTCGAGGATTTGTCTTAGCTGTGTGCAGTGCCCCCCTCCACAGTTTCCACCTTGGTCACATTGTCGTAGTGCTTAGGCAAAGCCCTGCGTCGGAAACTTCATCATCACCGTCACCACGCCATCGTGCTGACAAAACTCTCCCTCAGCCTCAATTGGATCAAGAGTTCAAGGGACGTCACCGAGCTGAACGTGTGCAGATCGCGGAGGTGCCTCCCGTTCGGTACTTGGATCGGTTGGATCGTGAAGACGTTCGACTACATCAACTGCGTTACTAAACGCTTCCACTTTCGATCTACGAGGGTAGGTAGACACACTCTCCCCTCTTGTTGCTATGCATCTCCTAGATAGATCTTGCGTGATTGTAGGATATTTTTTGAAATACTGCGTTCCCCAACAGTGTTATCAGAGCCAGGTCTATGCGTAGATGTTATATGCACGAGTAGAACACAAAGGAGTTGTGGGCGTGGGTATATACATATTGCTTGCCGTCATTAGTTGATTCTTGATTCAGCGGTATTGTTGGATGAAGCGCCCCGGACCGACATTACATGACCGCGTTCATGAGACTGGTTCTACCGCTGTGCTCTGCACACAGGTGGCTGGCGGATGTCAGTTTCTCCAACTTTAGTTGAATCAGATTCAATGAACAGGGTTCTTTCTGAAGATCAAAAAGCAATCACTATACCACGTTGTGGTTTTGATGCGTAGGTAAGAACGGTTCTTGCTAGAAGCCCGTAGCAGCCACGTAAAACTTGCAACAACAAAGTAGAGGACGTCTAACCTGTTTTTGCATGGCATGTTGTGATGTGATATGGTGAAGACGTGATGAGATATAAATTGTTGTATGAGATGATCATGTTTTATTAAAGTTGTCGGCAACTGGCAGAAGCCATATGGTTGTCTCTTTATTGCATAAGATGCAAGCACCATAAAATTGCTTTACTTTATCGCTATGCGAAAGCAATAGTTGCAAAATCAATAGTTGGCGAGACGACCATGTGACGACACGTTGATAGAGATCAAGATGATGGAGATCATGGTGTCATGCCGGTGACGATGGAGATCATGACAGTACTTTGAAGATGGATATCAAAGGCACAAGATGATAATGGCCATATCATATCACTTATTTGATTGCATATGATGTTTATCCTTTATGCATCTTATTTTTCTTAGTACGGCGGTAGCATTATAATATGACCTCTCACTAAATTTCAAGGTATAAATGTTCTCCCTGAGTATGCACCATTGCTACAGTTCGTCGTGCCGAGACACCATGTGATGATCGGGTGTGATAAGCTCTACGTTCACATACAACGGGTGCAAGCCAGTTTTGCACTCGCAAAATACTCGGGTTAAACTTGATGAGCCTAGCATATGCAGATATGGCCTCGGAACACTGAGACCGAAAGGTTGAGCGTGAATCATATAGTAGATATGATCAACATAGTGATGTTCACCATTGAAAACTACTCCATCTCACATGATGATCGGACATGGTTTAGTTGATATGGATCACATGATCACTTAGATGATTAGAGGGATGTCTATCTAAGTGGGAGTTCTTAAGTGATATGATTAATTGAACTTTAATTTATCATGAACTTAGTCCTGGTAGTTTTTGCATATCTATGTTGTAGATCAATAGCTCGCGTATAGCTCCCCTGTTTTATTTTTGATATGTTCCTAGAGAAAAATAAGTTGAAAGATGATAGTAGCAATGATGCGGACTGGGTCCGTGATCTGAGGATTATCCTCATTGCTGCACAGAAGAATTATGTCCTTGATGCACCGCTAGGTGACGGACCTATTGCAGGACCAGATGCAGACGTTATGAACATTTGGCAAGCTTGGTATGATGACTACTTGATAGTTTAGTGCGCCATGCTTTTACGGCTTAGAACCGGGACTTTAAAAACCGTTTTGAACGCCACAGAGCATATAAGATGTTCCAAGAGCTGAAATTGGTATTTCAAACTCAAGCCCGCGTCAAGAGGTATGAGACCTCTGACAAGTACTTTGCCTACAAGACGGAGGAGAATAGCTTAACCAGTGAGCATGTGCTCAGAATGTCTGAGTACTACAATCGCTTGAATCAAGTGGGAGTTAATCTTCCAGATAAGATAGTGCTTGACAAATTTCTCTAGTCACTATCACCAAGTTACTGGAACTTCATGATGAACTATAATATGCAAGGGATGACGAAAACGATTCCCAAGCTCTTTGTGATGCTGAAATCGACGAAGGTAGAATTCAAGAAAGAGCATCAAGTGTTGATGGTTAACAAGACCACTAGTTTCAAGAAAAAGGGGCAAAGGAAAAGAAAGGGAACTTCAAAGAATGGCAAGCAAGTTTCCACTACCGTGAAGAAACCTAAAGCTAGACCTAAGCCTGAAACTGAGAGCTTCTACTACGAAGGGAATGGTCACTGGAAGCGAAACTACCCCAAATACTTGGCGGATAAGAAGGATGGCAAAGTAAACAAAAGTATATTTGATATACAGATTATTGATGTGTACTTTACTAGTATTCATAGTAACCCCTGGGTATTTGATACTGGTTCAGTTGCTATGATTAGTAACTTGAAACAGGAGTTATAAAATGGACAGAGACTAGTTGAGGGCAAGGTGACGATGTGTGTTGGAAGTGATTCCAAGGTTGATAAGATCACCATCGCACACTCCCTTTACCTTCGGGATTAGTGTTGAACCTAAAATAATTGTTATTTCGTGTTTGCGTTGAGCATAAATATGATTGGATCATGTTTATTGCAATACGATTATTCATTTAAGTCAAAGAATAATTCTTGTTCTATTTACATGAATAAAACCTTCTATGGTCATACACTCAATATAAATGGTTTATTGAATCTCGATGTAGTGATACACATATTCATAATATTGAAGCCAAAAGATGCAAATTTAATAATGATAGTGCAACTTATATGTGGCACTGCCGTTTAGGTCATATTGGTGTAAAGCGCATGAAGAAACTCCATGCTGATGGAATTTTCGAATCACTTGATTATGAATCATTTGATGCTTGCGAACCATGCCTCATGGGCAAGATGACTAGGACTCTGTTCTCTGGAACAATGGAGCAAGCAACTGACTTACTGGAAATAATACATACTGATGTATGTGATCCATGAGTGTTGAGGCTCGCGGAGGGTACCGTTATTTTCTAACCTTCACAGATGATTTGAGCAGATATGGGTATATCTACTTGATGAAACATAAGTCTGAAACATTTGAAAAGTTCAAAGAATTTCAAAGTGAAGTAGAAAATCATCGTAACAAGAAAATAAAGTTTCTATGATCTGATCGCGGAGACGAATATTTGAGTTACGAGCTTGGTCTTCATTTAAAATGATGTGGAATAGTTTCGCAACTCACGCCGCCTGGAACACCATAGCGTAATGGTGTGTCCGAACGTCATAACCATAGTTTATTAGATATGGTGCGATCTATGATGTCTCTTACCGATTTATCACTGTTGTTTTGGGGTTATGCATTAGAGACGGCTGCATTCACGTTAAATAGGGCACCATCTACATCCATTGAGACGATAACATATGAACTGTGGTTTAGCAAGAAACCTAAGATCTCATTTCTTAAAGTTTGGGGCTATGATGCTTATGTGAAAAAGTTTCAACCTGATAAGCTCGAACCCAAATTGGAGAAATGCGTCTTCATAGGATACCCAAAGGAAACTATTGGGTACACATTCTATCACAGATCCGAAGGCAAGATATTCGTTGCTAAGAATGGATCCTTTCTAGAGAACAAGTTTCTCTTGAAAAAAGTGAGTGGGAGGAATGTAGAACTTCATGAGATAATTGTACCTTCTCCCGAATAGGAAAGTAGTTCATCACAGAAATCAGTTCTAGTGATTCCTACGCCAATTAGTGAGGAAGCTAATGATGATGATCATGAAACTTTAGATCAAGTTACTACCGAACCTCGTAAGTCATCCAGAGTATGGTCCACACCAGAGTGGTACGGTAATCCTTTCTGGAAGTCATGTTACTAGACCATGACGAACCTACGAACTATGAGGAAGCGATGATGAGCCCAGATTTCACAAAATGGCTTGAGGCCATGAAATATGAGATGGGATCCATGTATGAGAACAAAGTGTGGACTTTGGTTGACTTCCCAATGATCGGCAAGCCATTGAGAATAAATGGATCTTCAAGAGGAAGATAGACGTTAATAGTAGTATTACTATATATAAAGTTCGAATTGTCGCAAAAGGTTTTCGACAAGTTCAAGATGTTGACTACGATGAGATTTTCTCACTCGTAGCAATGCTTAAGTCTGTCCGAATCATGTTAGCAATTGCCACATTTTATGAAATCTGGCAAATGGATGTCAAAACTACATTCCTTAATGGATTTCTTAAAGAAGAGTTGTATATGATACAACAAGAAAGTTTTGTCAATCCTAAAGGTGCTAACAAAGTGTGCAAGCTCCAGTGATCCATCTATGGACTGGTGCAAACATCTCGGAGTTGGAATATACGCTTTGATGAGTTGATCAAAGCATATAGTTTCATACAGACTTGCGGTGAAGCCTGCATTTACAAGAAAGTTAGTGGGAGCACTACAACATTTCTGATAAATATATGTGAATGACATATTGTTGATCAGAAATAATGTAGAATTTTCTGGAAAGCATAAAGGAGTGTTTGAAAGGAGTTTTCAAAGAAAGACATTGGTGAAGCTGCTTACATATTGAGCATCAAGATCTATAGAGATAGAACAAGACGCTTGATAAAATTTTTCAATGAGTACATACCTTGACAAGTTTTTGAAGTAGTTCAAAATGGAACAGTCAAAGAAGGAGTTCTTGCCTGTGTTACAAGGTGTGAAGTTGAGTAAAGACTCAAAACCCGACCATGGCAGAAAATAGAAAGAGAATGAAAAGTCATTCCCTATGCCTCAGTCATAGGTTCTATAAAGTATGTTATGCTGTGTACCAGACCTATTTTGTACCTCACCATGAGTTTGGCAAGAGGGTACAATAGTGATCTAGGAGTGGATCACTGAACAACGGTCAAAATTTTCCTTAGTAGAATAAGGAAATGTTTCTCGGTTATGGAGGTGACAAAGAGTTCGTCGTAAGGAGTTACGTCGATGCAAGCTTTGACACTGATATGGATGACTCTAAGTCTCAATCTAGATACATATTGAAAGTGGGAGCGATTAGCTAGAGTAGCTCCATGCAGAGCATTGTAGACATAGAAAATTTGCAAAATACATACGACTCTGAATGTGGAAGACCGTTGACTAAACTTCTCTCACAAGCAAAACATGATCACTCTTTGGGTGTTAATCACATAGCGATGTGAACTAGATTATTGACTCTAGTAAACCCTTTGGGTATTAGTCACATGGAGATGTGAACTAATCACATAAAGATGTGAACTATTGGTGTTAAATCACATGGCGATGTGAACTAGATTATTGACTCTAGTGCAAGTGGTAGACTGAAGGAAATATGCCCTAGAGGCAATAATAAAGTTGTTATTTATATTGCCTTATATCATGATAAATGTTTATTATTCATGCTAGAATTGTATTAACTGGAAACTTAGTACATGTGTGAATACATAGACAAAACAGAGTGTCCCTAGTATGCCTCTACTTGACTAGCTCGTTAATCAAAGATGGTTAAGTTTCCTGACCATAAACATGTGTTGTAATTTGATGAACGGGATCACATCATTAGAGAATGATGTGATGGATAAGACCCATTCGTTAGCTTAGCATAAATGATCGTTTAGTTTTATTGCTATTGCTTTCATCATGACTTATACATATTCCTCTAACTATGAGATTATACAACTCCCGAATACCAGAGGAACACCTTGTGTGCTATCAAACGTCACAACATAACTGGGTGATTACAAAGATGCTCTATAGGTGTCTCCGATGGTTTTTGTACAGTTGGCATAGATCGAGATTAGGATTTGTCACTCCGATTGTCGAAGAGGTATCTCTAGGCCCTCTCGGTAATGCACATCACTATAAGCCTTGCAAGCAATGTGACTAATGAGTTAGTTGCGGGATGTTGCATTACAGAACGAGTAAAGAGACTTGTCGGCAACGAGATTGAACTAGGTATGATGATACCGACGATCGAATCTCGGGCAAGTAACATACCGATGACAAAGGGAACAACGTATGTTGTTATCCGGTTTGACCGATAAAGATCTTCGTAGAATATGTAGGAGCCAATATGAGCATCTTGGTTCCGCTATTGGTTATTGACCAGAGATGTGTCTCGGTCATGTCAACATAGTTCTCGAACCTGTAGGGTCCGCACGCTTAACATTTGATGACGATTTGTATTATGAGTTATGTGATTTGATGTACCAAAGGTTTTTCGGAGTCCCGGATGAGATCACGGACATGACGAGGAGTCTCGAAATGGTCGAGACGTAAATATCGATATATTGTAAGGCTATATTCGGACATCGGAAAGGTTCCGAGTGATTCGGGTATTTTTTGGAGTACCGGAGAGTCACGGGAATTTGCCGGGGGAAGTAGTGGGCCTTAATGGGCCATACGGGAAAGGAGAGAAGGGCCTCAAGGGGTGGCCGCGCCCCCCCCCCATGGCAAGTCCGAATTGGACTAGGGAGGGGGCGGCGCCCCCCTCTCTTTCCTTATCCCTCTCCTACTCCTTCCCTCTCTCTCCTCTTGGAAAAGGAAGGGGACTCCAACTAGGATTGGGAATCCTAGTTGGACTCCCCCTATAGGCGTGCCCCTCCTAGGCCGGCCTCCTCTTCCCCACTCCTTTATATACTTGGGCAGGGGGCACCCCAAAGGCACTCCAAGATTTTTCTTAGCCGTGTGCGGTGCCCCCCTCCACAGTTTTCCACCTCAGTCATATTGTCGTAGTGCTTAGGCGAAGCCCTGTGTCGGTAACTTCACCATCACCGTCAGCACGCCGTCGTGCTGACGAAACTCTCCCTCGGCCTCAACCGGATCAAGAGTTCAAGGGACGTCACCGAGCTAAACGTGCAGATCGCGGAGGTGCCGTGCATTTGGTACTTGGATCGGTTGGATCACGAAGACGTTCGACTACATCAACCGCGTGAAGGAAATATGCCCTAGAGGCAATAATAAAGTTATTATTTATTTCCTTATAATCATGATAAATGTTTATTATTCATGCTAGAATTGTATTTACCGGAAACATAATACATGTGTGAATACATAGACAAACAAAGTGTCACTAGTATGCCTCTACTTGACTAGCTCGTTAATCAAAGATGGTTATGTTTCCTAACCATGAACAATGAGTTGTTATTTGATTAACGAGGTCACATCATTAGTAGAATGATCTGATTGACATGACCCATTCCATTAGCTTAGCACCCGATCGTTTAGTATGTTGCTATTGCTTTCTTCATGACTTATACATGTTCCTATGACTATGAGATTATGCAACTCCCGTTTACCGGAGGAACACTTTGGGTACTACCAAACGTCACAACGTAACTGGGTGATTATAAAGGAGTACTACAGGTGTCTCCAATGGTCGATGTTGGGTTGGCGTATTTCGAGATTAGGATTTGTCACTCCGATTGTCAGAGAGGTATCTCTGGGCCCTCTCGGTAATACACATCACATAAGCCTTGCAAGCATTACAACTAATATGTTAGTTGTGAGATGATGTATTACGGAACGAGTAAAGAGACTTGCCGGTAGCGAGATTGAACTAGGTATTGGATACCGACGATCGAATCTCGGGCAAGTAACATACCGATGACAAAGGGAACAACGTATGTTGTTATGCGGTCTGACCGATAAAGATCTTCGTAGAATATGTAGGAGCCAATATGGGCATCCAGGTCCCGCTATTGGTTATTGACCGGAGACGTGTCTCGGTCATGTCTACATTGTTCTCGAACCCGTAGGGTCCGCACGCTTAAGGTTACGATGACAGTTATATTATGAGTTTACATGTTTTGATGTACCGAAGGAGTTCGGAGTCCCGGATGAGATTGGGGACATGACGAGGAGTCTCGAAATGGTCGAGACATAAAGATTCATATATTGGATGATATGGTTAGGCCAAGGGGTCAAGCCCATGAGGCTTTAGATCGGTGCAAAAGGAGTTTTGCGGAGTTCAGGGGGCCAAACGCCGGAGACCCTGGCGTCTGGCCCTGGGCCAGACGCCGAGGCCCATGGCGGCTGGGCCAGACGCCAAGGATTGTGGCGTTTGGTCCTGGAGTCCGAGTGGGACTCTTGCCTTTCGGGAAAAACCGACTTTGAGGAGGCTTTTGCTCCAAGTTTCGACCCCGGGGCTCAACATATAAATAGAGGGGCAGGGCTAGCACCAAAGACACAACAATTGATCCCTTGGATCTCTTAGCCGTGTGCGGTGCCCCCCTCCACCATAGTCCACCTCGATAATATCGTAGCGGTGCTTAGGCGAAGCCCTGCGACGGTAGAACATCAAGATCGTCACCACGCCGTCGTGCTGACGGAACTCTCCCTCGACACTCGGCTGGATCGGAGTTCGAGGGACGTCATCGAGCTGAACGTGTGCTAGAACTCGGAGGTGCCGTAGTTTCGGTGCTTGATCGGTCGGGCCGTGAAGACGTACGACTACATCAACCGCGTTGTGCTAACGCTTCCGCTTACGGTCTACAAGGGTATGTAGACAACACTCTCCCCTCTCGTTGCTATGCATCACATGATCTTGCGTGTGCGTAGGAATTTTTTTGAAATTACTACGAAACCCAACAGTGGCATCCGAGCCAGGTTATTTATGTTGATGTTATATGCACGAGTAGAACACAAGTGAGTTGTGGACGATACAAGTCATACTGCCTACCAGCATGTCATACTTTGGTTCGGCGGTATTGTTGGACGAGACGACCCGGACCAACCTTACGGTACGCTTACGCGAGACCGGTTCCCTCGACGTGCTTTGCACAGAGATGGCTTGCGGGCGACTGCCTCTCCAACTTTAGTTGAACCAAGTATGGCTACGCCCGGTCCTTGCGAAGGTTAAAACGGAGTCTATTTGACAAACTATCGTTGTGGTTTTGATGCGTAGGTGAGATTGGTTCTTACTTAAGCTCGTAGCAGCCACGTAAAACATGCAACAACAAAGTAGAGGACGTCTAACTTGTTTTTGCAGGGCATGTTGTGATGTGATATGGTCAAGGCATGATGCTGAATTTTATTGTATGAGATGATCATGTTTTGTAACCAAGTTATCGGCAACTGGCAGGAGCCATATGGTTGTCGCTTTATTGTATGCAATGCAATCGCGATGTAATGCTTTACTTTATTACTAAACGGTAGTGATAGTCGTGGAAGCATAAGATTGGCGAGACAACAACGATGCTACGATGGAGATCAAGGTGTCGCGCCGGTGACGATGGTGATCATGATGGTGCTTCGGAGATGGAGATCACAAGCACAAGATGATGATGGCCATATCATATCACTTATATTGATTGCATGTGATGTTTATCTTTTTATGCATCTTATCTTGCTTTGATTGACGGTAGCATTATAAGATGACGTCTCACTAAATTATCAAGAAGTGTTCTCCCTGAGTATGCACCGTTGCGAAAGTTCTCGTGCTGAGACACCACGTGATGATCGGGTGTGATAGGCTCTACGTTCAAATACAACGGGTGCAAAACAGTTGCGCACGCAGAATACTCAGGTTAAACTTGACGAGCCTAGCATATACAGATATGGCCTCGGAACACGGAGACCAAAAGGTCGAGCGTGAATCATATAGTAGATATGATCAACATAATGATGTTCACCGATGAAACTACTCCATCTCACGTGATGATCGGACATGGTTTAGTTGATTTGGATCACGTGATCACTTAGAGGATTAGAGGGATGTCTATCTAAGTGGGAGTTCTTTAGTAATATGATTAATTGAACTTAAAATTTATCATGAACTTAGTCCCTGAAAGTATCTTGCTTGTTTATGTTGATTGCAGATAGATGGCTCGTGCTATTGTTCCGTTGAATTTTAATGCGTTCCTTGAGAAAGCAAAGTTGAAAGATGATGGTAGCAATTACACAGACTGGGTCCGTAACTTGAGGATTATCCTCATTGCTGCACAGAAGAATTACGTCCTGGAAGCACCACTGGGTGCCAGGCCTGCTGCTGGAGCAACACCAGATGTTATGAATGTCTGGCAGAGCAAAGCTGATGACTACTCGATAGTTCAGTGTGCCATGCTTTACGGCTTAGAATCGGGACTTCAACGACGTTTTGAACGTCATGGAGCATATGAGATGTTCCAGGAGTTGAAGTTAATATTTCAAGCAAATGCCCGAATTGAGAGATATGAAGTCTCCAATAAGTTCTATAGCTGCAAGATGGAGGAGAACAGTTCTGTCAGTGAGCATATACTCAAAATGTCTGGGTATAATAATCACTTGATTCAATTGGGAGTTAATCTTTCGGATGATTGCGTCATAGACAGAATTCTCCAATCACTGCCACCAAGCTACAAGAGCTTCGTGATGAACTATAATATGCAAGGGATGAACAAGACTATTCCCGAGCTCTTCGCAATGCTGAAAGCTGCGGAGGTAGAAATCAAAAAGGAGCATCAAGTGTTGATGGTTAACAAAACCACTAGTTTCAAGAAAAAGGGCAAAGGAAAGAAGAAAGGGAACTTCAAGAAGAACAACAAGCCAGTTGCTGCTCAAGAGAAGAAACCCAAGTCTGGACCTAAGCCTGAAACTGAGTGCTTCTACTGCAAGCAGACTGGTCACTGGAAGCGGAACTGCCCCAAGTATTTGGCGGATAAGAAGGATGGCAAGGTGAACAAAGGTATATGTGATATACATGTTATTGATGTGTACCTTACCAATGCTCGCAGTAGCACCTGGGTATTTGATACTGGTTCTGTTGCTAATATTTGCAACTCGAAACAGGGGCTACGGATTAAGCGAAGATTGGCTAAGGACGAGGTGACAATGCGCGCGGGAAACGGTTCCAAAGTCGATGTGATCGCAGTCGGCACGCTACCTCTACATCTACCTTCGGGATTAATATTAGACCTAAGTAATTGTTATTTGGTGCCAGCGTTGAGCATGAACATTATATCTGGATCTTGTTTAATGCGAGACGGTTATTCATTTAAATCAGAGAATAATGGTTGTTCTATTTATATGAGTAATATCTTTTATGGTCATGCACCCTTGAAGAGTGGTCTATTCTTATTGAATCTCGATAGTAGTAATACACATATTCATAATGTTGAAGCCAAAAGATGCAGAGTTGATAATGAAAGTGCAACTTATTTGTGGCACTGTCGTTTAGGTCATATCGGTATAAAGCGCATGAAGAAACTCCATGCTGATGGACTTTTGGAACCACTTGATTATGAATCACTTGGTACTTGCGAACCGTGCCTCATGGGCAAGATGACTAAAACACCGTTCTCCGGTACTATGGAGAGAGCAACAGATTTGTTGGAAATCATACATACCGATGTATGTGGTCCAATGAATATTGAGGCTCGAGGCGGATATCGTTATTTTCTCACCTTCACCGATGATTTGAGCAGATATGGATATATCTACTTAATGAAGCATAAGTCTGAAACATTTGAAAAGTTCAAAGAATTTCAGAGTGAAGTTGAAAATCATCGTAACAAGAAAATAAAGTTTCTACGATCTGATCGTGGAGGAGAATATTTGAGTTACGAGTTTGGTGTACATTTGAAAAACTGTGGAATAGTTTCACAACTCACGCCACCCGGAACACCACAGCGCAATGGTGTGTCCGAACGTCGTAATCGTACTTTACTAGATATGGTGCGATCTATGATGTCTCTTACAGATTTACCGCTATCATTTTGGGGTTGTGCTTTAGAGACGGCCGCATTCATGTTAAATAGGGCACCATCAAAATCCGTTGAGACGACTCCTTATGAACTGTGGTTTGGCAAGAAACCAAAGTTGTCGTTTCTTAAAGTTTGGGGCTGCGATGCTTATGTGAAAAAACTTCAACCTGATAAGCTCGAACCCAAATCGGAAAAATGTGTCTTCATAGGATACCCAAAGGAAACTGTTGGGTACACCTTCTATCATAGATCCGAAGGCAAGACATTCGTTGCTAAGAATGGATCATTTCTAGAGAAGGAGTTTCTCTCGAAAGAAGTGAGTGGGAGGAAAGTAGAACTTGACGAGGTAACTGTACCTGCTCCCTTACTGGAAAGTAGTTCATCACAGAAAACTGTTTCAGTGACACCTACACCAGTTAGTGAGGAAGCCAATGATAATGATCATGAAACTTCAGATCAAGATACTACTGAACCTCGTAGATCAACCAGAGTAAGATCCGCGCCAGAGTTGTACGGTAATCCTGTTCTGGAAGTCATGCTACTAGATCATGATGAACCTACGAACTATGAAGAAGCGATGGTGAGCCCAGATTCCGCAAAGTGGCTTGAAGCCATGAAATCTGAGATGGGATCCATGTATGAGAACAAAGTATGGACTTTGGTTGACTTGCCCGATGATCGGCAAGCAATTGAGAATAAATGGATCTTTAAGAAGAAGACTGACGCTGATGGTAATGTTACTGTCTACAGAGCTCAACTTGTCGCAAAAGGTTTTCGGCAAGTTCAAGGGATTGACTACGATGAGACCTTCTCACCCGTAGCGATGCTTAAGTCGGTCCGAATCATGTTAGCGATTGCCGCATTTTATGATTATGAAATTTGGCAGATGGATGTCAAAACTGCATTCCTGAATGGATTTCTGGAAGAAGAGTTGTATATGATGCAAGCGGAAGGTTTTGTCGATCCAAAGGGAGCTAACAAAGTGTGCAAGCTCCAGCGATCCATTTATGGACTGGTGCAAGCCTCTCGGAGTTGGAATAAACGTTTTGATAGTGTGATCAAAGCATTTGGTTTTATACAGACTTTCGGAGAAGCCTGTATTTACAAGAAACTGAGTGGGAGCTCTGTAGCATTTCTGATATTATATGTGGATGACATATTACTGATTGGAAATGATATAGAATTTCTGGATAGCATAAAGGGATACTTGAATAAAAGTTTTTCAATGAAAGACCTCGGTGAAGCTGCTTACATATTAGGCATTAAGATCTATAGAGATAGATCAAAACGCTTAATTGGACTTTCACAAAGCACATACCTTGACAAAATTTTGAAGAAGTTCAAAATGGATCAAGCGAAGAAAGGGTTCTTGCCTGTGTTACAAGGTGTGAAATTAAGTAAGACTCAATGCCCGACCACTGCAGAAGATAGAGAGAATATGAAAGATGTTCCCTATGCATCAGCCATAGGATCTATCATGTATGCAATGCTGTGTACCAGACCTGATGTATGCCTTGCTATAAGTTTAGCAGGGAGGTACCAAAGTAATCCAGGAGTGGATCACTGGACAGCGGTCAAGAACATCCTGAAATACCTGAAAAGGACTAAGGATATGTTTCTCGTATATGGAGGTGACAAAGAGCTCATCGTAAAAGGTTACGTTGATGCAAGCTTTGACACTGATCCGGACGATTCTAAATCGCAAACCGGATACGTGTTTACATTAAACGGTGGAGCTGTCAGTTGGTGCAGTTCTAAACAAAGCGTCGTAGCGGGATCTACATGTGAAGCGGAATACATAGCTGCTTCGGAAGCAGCAAATGAAGGAGTCTGGATGAAGGAGTTCATATCCGATCTAGGTGTCATACCTAGCGCATCGGGTCCAATGAAAATCTTTTGTGACAATACTGGTGCAATTGCCTTGGCAAAGGAATCCAGATTTCACAAAAGGACCAAACACATCAAGAGACGCTTCAACTCCATCCGGGATCTAGTCCAGGTGGGAGACATAGAGATTTGCAAGATACATACGGATCTGAATGTTGCAGACCCGTTGACTAAGCCTCTTCCACGAGCAAAACATGATCAACACCAAGGCTCCATGGGTGTTAGAATCATTACAGTGTAATCTAGATTATTGACTCTAGTGCAAGTGGAAGACTGAAGGAAATATGCCCTAGAGGCAATAATAAAGTTATTATTTATTTCCTTATAATCATGATAACTGTTTATTATTCATGCTAGAATTGTATTTACCGGAAACATAATACATGTGTGAATACATAGACAAACAAAGTGTCACTAGTATGCCTCTACTTGACTAGCTCGTTAATCAAAGATGGTTATGTTTCCTAACCATGAACAATGAGTTTTTATTTGATTAACGAGGTCACATCATTAGTAGAATGATCTGATTGACATGACCCATTCCATTAGCTTAGCACCCGATCGTTTAGTATGTTGCTATTGCTTTCTTCATGACTTATACATGTTCCTATGACTATGAGATTATGCAACTCCCGTTTACCGGAGGAACACTTTGGGTACTACCAAACGTCACAACGTAACTGGGTGATTATAAAGGAGTACTACAGGTGTCTCCAATGGTCGATGTTGGGTTGGCGTATTTCGAGATTAGGATTTGTCACTCCGATTGTCGGAGAGGTATCTCTGGGCCCTCTCGGTAATACACATCACATAAGCCTTGCAAGCATTACAACTAATATGTTAGTTGTGAGATGATGTATTACAGAACGAGTAAAGAGACTTGCCAGTAACGAGATTGAACTAGGTATTGGATACCAACGATCGAATCTCGGGCAAGTAACATACCGATGACAAAGGGAACAACGTATGTTGTTATGCGGTCTGACCGATAAAGATCTTTGTAGAATATGTAGGAGCCAATATGGGCATCCAGGTCCCGCTATTGGTTATTGACCAGAGACGTGTCTCGGTCATGTCTACATTGTTCTCGAACCCGTAGGGTCCGCACGCTTAAGGTTACGATGACAGTTATATTATGAGTTTATGCATTTTGATGTACCGAAGGTTGTTCGGAGTCCCGGATGTGATCACGGACATGACGAGGAGTCTCGAAATGGTCGAGACGTAAAGATTGATATATTGGAAGCCTATATTTGGATATCGGAAGTGTTCCGGGTGAAATCGGGATTTTACCGGAATACCGGGAGGGTTACCGGAACCCCCCGGGAGCTATTTGGGCCATAGTGGGCCTTAGTGGAAAAGAGAAGGGGCTGCCCTAGATGGGCTGCGCGCCCCCCCTTCCCCTAGTCCTATTAGGACTAGGAGAGGTGGCCGGTGAAGGAAATATGCCCTAGAGACAATAATAAAGTTATTATTTATTTCCTTATTTCATGATAAATGTTTATTATTCATGCTAGAATTGTATTAACCGGAAACATAATACATGTGTGAATACATAGACAAACAAAGTGTCACTAGTATGCCTCTACTTGACTAGCTCGTTAATCAAAGATGGTTATGTTTCCTAACCATGAACAATGAGTTGTTATTTGATTAACGAGGTCACATCATTAGTAGAATGATCTGATTGACATGACCCATTCCATTAGCTTAGCACCCGATCGTTTAGTATGTTGCTATTGCTTTCTTCATGACTTATACATGTTCCTATGACTATGAGATTATGCAACTCCCGTTTACCGGAGGAACACTTTGGGTACTACCAAACGTCACAACGTTACTGGGTGTAAAGGAGTACTACAGGTGTCTCCAATGGTCGATGTTGGGTTGGCGTATTTCGAGATTAGGATTTGTCACTCCGATTGTCGGAGAGGTATCTCTGGGCCCTCTCGGTAATACACATCACATAAGCCTTGCAAGCATTACAACTAATATGTTAGTTGTGAGATGATGTATTACGGAACGAGTAAAGAGACTTGCCGGTAACGAGATTGAACTAGGTATTGGATACCGACGATCGAATCTCGGGCAAGTAACATACCGATGACAAAGGGAACAACGTATGTTGTTATGCGGTCTGACCGATAAAGATCTTCGTAGAATATGTAGGAGCCAATATGGGCATCCAGGTCCTGCTATTGGTTATTGACCGGAGACGTGTCTCGGTCATGTCTACATTGTTCTCGAACCCGTAGGGTCCGCACGCTTAAGGTTACGATGACAGTTATATTATGAGTTTACATGTTTTGATGTAC
Source organism: Triticum dicoccoides (assembly GCF_002162155.2). Taxonomy (NCBI): domain Eukaryota; kingdom Viridiplantae; phylum Streptophyta; class Magnoliopsida; order Poales; family Poaceae; genus Triticum; species Triticum dicoccoides. Next base: position 494,721,674 of record NC_041388.1, on the reverse strand, counting down.
CGAAGGAGTTCGGAGTCCCGGATGAGATTGGGGACATGACGAGGAGTCTCGAAATGGTCGAGACGTAAAGATTCATATATTGGATGATATGGTTAGGCCAAGGGGTCAAGCCCATGAGGCTTTAGATCGGTGCAAAAGGAGTTTTGCGGAGTTCAGGGGGCCAAACGCCGGAGACCCTGGCGTCTGGCCCTGGGCCAGACGCCGAGGCCCATGGCGTCTGGGCCAGACGCCAAGGATTGTGGCGTTTGGTCCTGGAGTCCGAGTGGGACTCTTGCCTTTCGAGAAAAACCGACTTTGAGGAGGCTTTTGCTCCAAGTTTCGACCCCGGGGCTCAACATATAAATAGAGGGGCAGGGCTAGCACCAAAGACACAACAATTGATCCCTTGGATCTCTTAGCCATGTGCGGTGCCCCCCTCCACCATAGTCCACCTCGATAATATCGTAGCGGTGCTTAGGCGAAGCCCTGCGATGGTAGAACATCAAGATCGTCACCACGCCGTCGTGCTGACGGAACTCTCCCTCGACACTCGGCTGGATCGGAGTTCGAGGGACGTCATCGAGCTGAACGTGTGCTAGAACTCGGAGGTGCCGTAGTTTCGGTGCTTGATCGGTCGGGCCGTGAAGACGTACGACTACATCAACCGCGTTGTGCTAACGCTTCCGCTTACGGTCTACAAGGGTATGTAGACAACACTCTCCCCTCTCGTTGCTATGCATCACATGATCTTGCGTGTGCGTAGGAAATTTTTTGAAATTACTACGAAACCCAACACCGCGTTACTAAACGCTTCCGCTTTTGGTCTATGAGGGTACGTAGACACACTCTCCCCTCTCGTTTTGAGACAAATCTACTAGCAACCCACAGGTACCAATCTGAGGTTTTGAGACAAAGATCGGATACAAGAGATGAACTAGGCTTTGAGAGGAGATGGTGCTGGTGAAGATCTTGATGGAGATTGACCCCCTCCCGATGAGAGGATCAATGGTGACGATTTCCCCCTCCCAGAGGGATGTTTGCCCGGCAGAATAGCTCCGCCGGAGCCCTAGATTGGTTCCGCCAAGGTTCCGCCTCGAGACGGCGGTGCTTCGTCCGAAAGCTTCCTTCTAATTTTTTTTCCAGGGAAAAATACACCTTATACCAAAAGATGGGCATCAGGGGGGCTTCCAGGTGGCCCACGAGGCAGAGGGCGCGCCCAAGGGGGTAGGGCGCACCGCGCACCCTCCACCCTCGTGGACAGTGGGTGGCCCCCCTCTGGTGCTTTCTTCGCCCAATATTTTTAATATATTCCAAAACTGACTTTCGTGGAGTTTCAGGACTTTTGGAGTTGTGTGCAGAATAGGTCTCTAATATTTGCTCCTTTTCCAGCCCAGAATTCCATCTGCCGACATTCTCCCTCTTCATGTAATCCTTGTAAAATAAAAGAGAAAAGACATAAGTATTGTGACATAATGTGTAATAACAGCCCATAATGCAATAAATATCGATATAAAAGCATGATGCAAAATGGACGTATCAACTCCCCCAAGCTTAGACATTGCTTGTCCTCAAGCGGAAGCCGATATCGAAAAATATGTCCACATGTTTAGAGATAGAGGTGTCGATAAAATAAAATACGAACATGAGGGCATCATGATCATTCTTAGAATAGCAACATATATATATTGTCATGCAATTTCTTATACTAAAGTAACAATCTATTCACAATGTAAAGTATGAATCAAAAACTTCATTGAAAAACTAGCAAACTATAATCTCAGTCATTGAAGCAATTGGAATTTATCATAACATCGGACAGAGTCAATATAAGAGCTTTTCAGCAAGTCCACATGCCCAACTATCATTTAGTCTTTCACAATTGCTAACACTCACGCAATACTTATGGGTATGAAGTTTTAATCGTACACAGAGAAAGATAGGGGCTTATAGTTTTGCCTCCCAACCTTTTACCTCAAGGGTAATGTCAACAATAATGCTTTATGAAAACCCACATCCAATTGGATATATATATCAGGATCTTTCCAAAATATAGTGCTTGCCGAAGGATAAAGTGTAAAAAGGAAAGGTGAAGATCACCAAGACTCTTGTATAAGGTATAAGACAAAAATAAAAGATAGGCCATTCGCAGAGGGAAGCAGAGGTTGTCATGTGCTTTTATGGTTTGATGCACAAAATCTTAATGCAAAAGAACGTCACTTTATATTGCCACTTGTGATAGGGACCTTTATTATGCAGTCCATTGCTTTTATTTCTTCCATATCACAAGCTCATATAAAGCTTGTTTTCTCCACACTAATATATCATACAAATTTAGAGAGCAATTTTTAGTGCTTGCAACAATGACAACTTACTTGAAGGATCTTAATCAATCCATAGGTAGATATGGTGGACTCTCGTGGAAAAACTGGGTTTAAGGATATTTGGAAGCACAAGTAGTATCTCTACTTGGTGCAAAGAATTTGGCTAGCATGAGGGGGAAAGGCAAGCTCAACATGTTGGATGATCCATGACAATATAATTTATTTCGGATATAAGAAAACATAACCCATTACGTTGTCTTCCTTGTCCAACATCAACTTTTTAGCATGTCATATTTTAATGAGTGCTCACAATAGAAGATGTCCAAGATAGTATAGTTATATGTGAAAACCTCTCTTTCTTTATTACTTCCTATTAATTGCAACGATGACCAAAACTATGTTTGTCAACTCTCAACAACTTTTATTCATCATACTCTTTATATGTGAAGTCATTACTCTCCATAAGATCAATATGATCTTTTTATTTCTTTTTTTCTTCCCTCAAGATCATAGCAAGATAACCAAGCCCTCGACCCAAGACTAATCTTTATTATATATAGCTCACGGACTCGACTACATAGATAAGGATCAACACAAAAACTCAAAGCTAGATCATACTAAACTTTATTCTACTAGATCAAGATATAACCAAAAGGATTGAACTAAGAAAAACGGTAAAGATAGAAGTGTGATGGTGATACAATACTGGGGCACCTCCCCCAAGCTTGGCAGTTGCCAAGGGGAGTGCCCATACCCATGTATTCATGTCTCTTTCTTCGGAGGTGGTGATGGTGGAGTTGTTGATGACGTAGGCTTCTTCCTTAATTTGCACTCGTGGATAGAATTTTGCTCCCTTAGGTCATCGATCTCCTGCTCAAGGCTTAATATCTTTCTGCAAAGTTCCTGTTTGTTCTCCTGCAAGAGGCGAAAAGGGATAAACTCAATCTTAGCTTTCTTTGCTCTATCAGGGAGGCTTGACTTTTTGAACTCCACACGCATGTCCCCAGGTTGAGGTAATGGGACTTCATCTTCATCTGAGCTCGTCTCCTCCTTTCCCCTAGGATCATAGTCTTCTTCTTCCTTCGTGGTCCAACCACAATGCTCCAAGTCCCTATAGACCTTAGGGTCTGCAAGGTAATTAGCCACATAGATTTCTCCCTCCGAATCCTGGGACGACATATTGCTCTAATCTGCGGCAGAAATGACTCAAAACAAAAACAGAGGATTTTGTCATGGTACGGTGGTCAAAACCTTCGAGAGATTATATAATGAATTTTTACCGACCAGAAGGAGTATCGTGCAAGAAAACGGAGTTCGGAGGGCACACGAGGTGCCCACGAGGCAGGGGGCGCGCCCAGGGGGTAGGGCGTGCCCCCACCCTCGTGGATGCCTCGTGTCCTTTCCGGAGTACTTCTTATTTTCCTATTTTCTTAAGTATTCCAAAACGGAGAAAAAATGCTGTTAGAACTATTTTGGAGTCAGTTTACTTACCGTACCACATACATGTTCCTTTTCGGAGTCTGAAACATTCTGGAAAGTGTCCCTTATGTACTCCTCCGGGGTTACGGTGTCAATAACATTGGTTTCAACATTTATGGGACTACCTAAGATATAATGTTTGATTCTTTGACCATTCACCACCTTCAGATTTGTGCCTTCGAAGTTGTTGATTTTTATGGAACCGGAACGATAGACCTCCTCGATAACGTAAGGACCTTCCAATTTAGAGAGGATTTTTCCTGCAAAAAATCTTATGTGCAATTCTATCTCCAGCGTGGTGTCCTCCATAAGCCTCGGAGTGACACTTGCATAGGATATGTTCCTGTTCATGCTCAGGTACACAACGTCTAATAACACCATCTGCTCCTTTATAAAGGTGTGGGTCATCCCAGAAGTAATGTCTCAAATCATAGAAAAACCTTTTCTTTTGCTGGTATGTGAAACTAGGTGGTATAAATTTAGAAACAATGTAATTAGCATAATCAGCATACCATGTAGCAGTACGAGAAGCATTTATGACAGCTAATTGCTCATCGGGAAAACTATCATCAATAGGGAGTGGGTCATCAAGAACATTTTATAACACTACAAAAAAAGACATGTCCGTGACATTTTGGGCCAAACGAATTTTTTTCCTGTCATACTTATGACACTTCTGCGACAATAATTGTGACAAAACACGGTATCATCATAGATGTGGTGGGGTCCTACTTCTATGACAAAAAATCATGACAGAAAATGGGCTTTTCATCCTAGGAGGGCCGGAGCCGCAGCTGCATGACATTCTTTAGGCCGTCCATGACGGAAAAAACCATGGTAGAAGCCAGGGCGAGGAAAATATCGGGGTGTTCCCGGTTACGCTGGGTGATCGGGGCCGAGCGATGCATGTTTCTCTCGTACACGCACACGCGTGGGTGCGAGGCGTTGGGCTCTAACTGAACCCAAGAGAGGCGTTGGGCTCCAATTGAACCCGAGCGATTGCACTGCAGGCTACGCATTATTGAACTCGAGCGATCGACTGATGGGTGTTAACTGAACCCGATCGAGCGATTCCTTCGCTACTGCTGCTAATTGAAGCCGATCGATGTCGCCTCTGGATTAACAGTGAGCGTTGCTGGGGGGGTTGGATGAACAATTCCCGGTGGGGGTGGATGAACAGGACTCCGTGGTGTTGCCTCTGGATGAACAGTGAGCATTGCTGGGGGGTTTGGATGAACAGTTCCCGTTGGGGTGGATGAACAGGACCCCGTGGTGTTGCCTCTGGATGAACAGGACCTCGATCGATCGAGCCGGTTGGGGCTGGATGAACAGGACCCCGTGGAGGGCTGGATGAACAGGACCACCCCGTGGAGGTCAGGATGAACAGTCGACGGTGGAGGGCTGGATGAACAGTAGCCCGTGGAGGGGTGGTTGAACAGGAGCCCGTGGAGAGGGCTGGTTGAACAATAGCCGATGGAGTAGCGCGCGGTGATGGCTGGATGAACAGGAGCCCGTGGATGAATAGTCGAAGGTGGAGGCTGGAGGAGGTCGACGGTGGATGAACAGTAGCCCGTGGAGGCTGGAGGGGGTCGACGGTGGAGATGAACAGTATCCCATGGAGTCCCATTTTGCATTCCGATGAACACGATGATGCATTCCGTTCCGACCCAGCCGGTTGGCTCCCCATGAACACGCCGACGATGCTGTTTCTCCGTTCCAACCCAGCCATGTACACGAGCCCTGGCCGTACGTATGCGCGAGTAGGCGTTCGAGACCCTGCCCGTATGTACGTACGTGGCCGTATTTTCTTTCTTGCACACTGGCTGCTGTATGTATGTGTACATGCTACATGCGTGCCTCTACTACGACATGTGCACACCTCTACATCGACTAGTACGTACGTACATGTTCGCGACCAGAATGACAACGCTACGTACGCTTCAACCAGGAGGGTCCCGACTGTCAGGCACTTCCTTGTGTGCGAAGATGTAGCTGGTGGGTCCCAGCCGTCAGGGGGTGAATCGTATTTTTGCCCGGACGCACTTCCTTGCGTGCGAAGATGTAGCTGGTGGGTCCCAGCAGTTAGGGGGAAACACTTTTTCGCAAAATACGGTGGCCCGTCTGGTGGGTCCCCGCTGTCAGGTGGAGGAATAATTATTTTGCGCGTAATAAGGAGGCACTTCCTTGTTGCGGCCATGGACCCAGCTGTCAACCTCTCCATGTACAGTCCACGTCCGATGGAAGTCGTTCCTTGACCACGTTGACCACGCCACGCCGAGAGCACCAGGGCGGTGGATGACGGCGAGGCCTAGGAAGGGGACGGCGCGGATCCGGGGAAGACGAGGTAGTGGATGCCCACGTGTAGAGGAGTATGAGGGTTCACTGGTTCGCTGCGGTGTGAGGCTGCCATCGCTGCAGAATAACAGGGGGTGTGGGTGAGTAGAGGGATGGCCTGGCCAGCGGTGGGAGTAGTAGGGGGTGGTGAGGCCTCCGCCGCATCGCAGCCGACCACGGGAGGCAGGAGCACGAGGCACGACCGGCGCTGGTTTTGGCAGCTGGAGCAAGAAGACCAGAGGTTGAAGAAGCACTACGGCCGTTGGATGGACATCGTACGGTCACTGGAGCTATAATCGTGCATATTGACTAAGTTGACAAAGCCCTCTGTCCCCGTCAACTTAGTAGGCCCACAAGTCAGCCTGCAACTATACTGGGTCCTAGCTAGCAGGGGGAGTATTCATTTTTTTTGTGCGTAATAAGCAGGCACTTCCTTGCATGCGAAGATATAGCTGGTGGGTCCAAGCTGTCAGCGGCGGTAATGTTTTTTTCATGAAATACAGAGGCCCTTTCGGTGGGTCCGAGATGTCAGGTGGAGGAATCATTATTTTGCGCGTAATAAGGAGGCATTTCCTTGCGTGTGGCCATGGACCCTAGTTGTCAGCCTCTCCATGTACAGTCCACTTCAGATGCATGTCGGTCGTTGCGTTGACCAGGCCGCGCCGAGAGCACTAGGGCGATGGACGACGGCGAGGCCTAGGAAGGGAACGACACGGAGGCAGAGAAGACTCGGTAGTTGTTTCCCATGCGGAGGGGAGTACGACTGTACGAGGGTTTACTGGTTCGTCTACCATCGCCGGAGAATAATAGCAGGTGTGCGTGAGTATAGGGATGGCTAGGCCAGCGATGGGAGTACGATGGGGCGGTGAGGCCTACGTGGCAGCACAGCCGGCCGCGGGGAGGAGGGAGCGGGCAGTCCCGCCGGCGCTTGTTTGAGCGCCTGGACCAGGAAGAGCAGAGATTGAAGAAGCACGACGGCCGTTGGATGGACTTCCAACAGTCACTGCTTGTGTGTCAACTTTTTTTAGGAAAGCCTCAAATTTGTGGAAAACATCATACAACTCATCTACCATTATTTCTAATAATTTACAGCCCATTTGCTAATTCTTAAGTTTTTTTTTGGAGCCCATATTGTTTTTGTTAGCATTACAACCCATATTGTGGCCACGGTTAAAAAATTATACGAAATTTTGCATATTTTGGTGCGGTCCGAACTGTTTTTAATCCCGAAATTTCGAGTCACATTCAAACTGATTTTAAAAATAAATGTATATCAATATAAAATCCAACAAATTGTCCATGCATAAAAATCAATGCAATTTAAAATCTCAAAATGAAAAAAAAGAAATTTGAAACTAATTGCCGGTTTGATGTGTTTTAAAAATGTACAACCCATTTCTCATTACCGATAGGCCATTTTCTCGGCCAGCCGAATGAAGCTCTCCTCGTCTTGAAAGATTTGCAGCCCAACAGGCCTGACAAAGCGACTTACTTGGCAAATCACAAAAAAATTAGGCTGTGGCCGTGGACCAAGCTGTCAGCCTCTCCATGTACAATACTCTTCCAATGGAAGTCGGTCGTTGACCACATTGACCATGCCGCGCCGAGAGCACCAAGGCGGTGGACGAAGGCGAGGCCTAGGAAGGGGACGACGCGGAGCCGGGGAAGACGCGGCAGTGGATGCCCACGCAGAGAGGAGTACAAGGGTTCACTGGTTCGGCTGCGATGTGATGCTGCCGTCGCTGTAGAATAACAGGGGGTGTGGGTGAGTGGAGGGATGGCCTGGACAGCGGTGGGAGTAGTATGGGGGCGGTGAGGCCTCCGCGGCAGTACAGCCGGCCACGGGAGGCAGGAGCAGGCGGCACGACCGGCGCTGCTTTGGGCGGCTGGAGCAAGAAGACCAGAGGTTGAAGAAGCACTAAGGCCGTTGGATGGACATCGTATGGTCACTGGAGGTAGAATCGTTCATATTGACTAAGTTGACAAAGCCCTCCGTCCCCGTCAACTTAGTAGGCCCACAAGTCAGCCTCCCACTGCGGTGGGTCCCAGCTGGCAGGGGGTATTCATTTTTTTGTGCGCAATAAGGAGGCACTTCCTTACATGCGAAGATATAGTTGGTGGGTACGGCCTGTCAGCGGAGGGAACGTTTTTTTCGCGAAATACAGAGGCCCTTCCGGGGGTCCCAGATGTCAGGTGGAGGAATCATTATTTTGCGCGTAATAAGGAGGCATTTCCTTGTGTGCGGCCGTGGACCCAGCTGTCAGCCTCTCCACGTACAGTCCACTTCCGATGGATGTCGTTCGTTGACCATGTTGACCACGTCGCGCCGAGAGCACCAAGGTGGTGGACGACGGTGAGGCCTACGAAGGGAACGACACGGAGCCGGGGAAGACACGACAGTGGCTGCCCACGTGGTGGAGAGTATGAGGGTTGACTGGTTCGGCTGCCCTCGCCGGAAAATAACAGGAGGTGTGGGTGAGTAGAGGGATAGACAGGCCAGGGATGCGAGTATATGATGGGGCCGTCAGGCCTGCCCGGCAGCACAGCCGGCCACAGGAGGCGGGAGTAGGCGGTTTCGACGGTGCTGGTTTGGGCGGCTGGGGCAGGAAGATCAGAGACTGAAGAAGCACGATTGCCGTTAGATTGACATCTAACGGTCTAACGCTGGTAGAGTCCATTGTTGACTAAGTTTCTTTTTTGATAAACCTTGTGTACTTATGAACTTAGTAGGCCCACAAGTCAGCCTCCAAATCTGTGGCAGACAAAATAGAGCCCATTTGCTATTTTTTAATAATTTGCAGCCCATTTGCTAATTCTTAAGTAATTTATTACAGCCCATTTTCTGCCCAGGACCACGGTCAAAAAGTTCAACCTTATTTTGCATATTTCGGTGGAGTCCGAACTTTTGTAATCCCGAAATGATAAACATTTTTTAAGAACTTATTGATTTGCCAAAAAATTGTTTTGTTTTTGTAAGCAAATAAGACGTGGGACAATGGAGTTGGTTTAAGGGAAAACCAGTGGTAAAAAAATCAGCGCTGGGAGGGAAAACAACAACAAAAATAAGGATGTAAATATGAAAAGGGAATTTTATGTATTTTCAATATAATGATGCGTGTATATGAACTAGTAAAACCATAGGTAGAGATTAGAAAACAGATGTAGGACATGTGTTTCAAGAGGAAAATAGAACTGTGCTGTGTGTTTGATTTAGTAAAAAAAGTGCGTGCGAATGTTGTAAGACAAAATATAACTAACCCTGGCGGGCCAGAGGCCAATACATACCTTGTTGGGGATATTACTACTGGGCATAAACCGGCCAGGAGTAGCCGGATTAACTTGATGAAGATTAGAAGCCCGTGAAGACATGAAGATGATGGCGCTTTACGAAGGCCCAAGGCCCAGAAGTGAGTTAATACCTGTAGATGTAAACCGGCTTAATCATATAACTTGCTTTGTAAGATAGGAAGTGTAGAGACCGAACCGGCGATGTTTATGATCCGGCTTCGGGACTCTGTAAACCGACGGGCTCCACCCATGTATATAAGGGGACGACCCGGCAGCGGTTCAAGGGACAGTGAAAGTGCAACTATCCCTAGGTGGTTTTGGTAATTCATAACAACATATAGCTCATTGAGCTAATGCTATTCCAAGATGACTATTTCAGGAAAGCTCAATGATTGGCATGGCATGGATGTGAAAGTGGAACCCTCAAAATGCTAAGGACAAATGATTGGCTCAAGCTCAAAAGCTCAAGACTCTTCATTTTATATTTTAGTGATCCAAGATCACATTGAGTCTTTAGGAAAAGCCAATACTATCAAGGAGGGATGAGGTGTTGCTTAATGAGCCTCTTGCTTCATGTGCTTAGTGATATGCTCCAAAACCCTCAACTACTTTCCCATATCCACATATGACCTAAACCCTAAGCCAAACTCGGTCCTACCGATTCTTTCTATCCGGCGCCACTGAGTTTCACTTGTCATAAGCCACTGCCAAACCCTAGCAATTCGGTTCTACCGATAGGGATCTCGATCTCACCGAGATGGGATTGCAAACTCTCTGTTTCCCTTTCATAACTTTTCGGTCTCACCGAAAGAGCGAATCGGTCCCACCGAGATTGCAATGTAAATTCAGTGTTTCCTTTTTGTAACTTTTCGGTCTCACCGAAAGAGCAAATCGGTCCCACCGAGTTTGCCTGACCAACTCTCTGGTTAGCTAATTACCAAAATCGGTCTCACCGAGTTTGTGTAATCAGTCTCACCGAGATTACGTTATGCCCAAACCCTAATCATATCGGTCCTACCGAGTTGCATGTCAGTCCCACCGAAAATCTATAACGGTCACTAGGTTTACCTTTTCGGTCCGACCGAGTTTGTTGATTCGGTCCCACCGAGATTGGAAAACTGTGTGTAACGGTTGGATTTTGTGTGGAGGCTATATATACCCCTCCACCTCCTCTTCATTCGTGGAGAGAGCGATCAGAACATATAAACAATTCCAACTCATACGTTCTGAGAGAGAACCACCTACTCATGTGTTGAGACCAAGATATTCCATTCCTACCATATGAATCTTGATCTCTAGCCTTCCCAAGTTGCTTTCCACTCAAATCTTCTTTCCACAAAATCCAAATCCTATGAGAGAGAGTTGAGTGTTGGGGAGACTATCATTTGAAGCACAAGAGCAAGGAGTTCATTACCTACACACCATTTGTTACTTCTTGGAGAGTGGTGTCTCCTAGATTGGCTAGGTGTTACTTGGGAGCCTCCGACAAGATTGTGGAGTTGAACCAACGAGTTTGTAAGGGCAAGGAGATTGCCTACTTCGTGAAGATCTACCGCTAGTGAGGCAAGTCCTTCGTGGGCGATGGCCATGGTGGGATAGACAAGGTTGCTACTTCGTGGACCCTTTGTGGGTGGTTGCTTCTTCGTGGACCCTTCGTGGGTGGAGCCCTCCGTGGACTCGCGTAGCCGTTACCCTTAGTGGGTGGAGCCCTCCGTGGACTCGCGCAACCGTTACCCTTCGTGAGTTGAAGTCTCCATCAACGTGGATGTAGGATAGCACCACCTATCCGAACCACGGGAAAAACATCCGTGTCTCCAATTGCGTTTGAATTCTCCAAACCCTTCCCTTTACATTCTTGCAAGTTGCTTGCTTTACTTTCCGCTGCCAATATACTCTTTGCATGCTTGCTTGAATTGTGTGATGATTGCTTGACTTGTCCTACAATAGCTAAAATCTGCCAAGAACTAAAATTGGGAAAAGGTTAAGTTTTTATTTGGTCAAGTAGTCTAATCACCCCCCTCTAGACATACTTTCGATCCTACAGACAGACAACAACTCGAGAGCCAGACAAAGAGGATTCGCTCCCTGGCCTTCAAAACCCTAGCAATACCAATCACAACTAGACGTAGGCTTTTACCTTCCTCGAAGGGGCCGAACTAGTATAAAACTCCCCGTGTCCCCTTGTCCGGTTTAACCCCTTTAAGCTAACCCGTTCCGATGGCTCCACGACTAAGTCCCTTAACAAGGACATCTGCCGTGACAAACCCATGATAGTTGGCGCCCACCGTGGGGCTATCGCACGATGGTTTCGAGTTCTTGAAGGGCAGCTTTGATGGACTCAAGGGATACGCTGTGGGCCGGATGATGAAGAGTCGTCGCGGCAAGCTCTACATCGACAACGTGGGATGGGATCCCGAGGCCGATTCAATTGAATATGGGTACCGGGTCCCCTTTGGTGGGATTCACGTCTTCATCGGCAAGATTGGCGAACCGGCCCCTGAGCCGGACACCTGCACCGACATCATCGAAACGGCTCAGCGTACAAGTTCTTCGCCGGTTCAGCCCGTGATGAAACACGTCTTCGTAGGTGCTATCCATGGAGCAAAATACGAGGACGGACCAGCGTCCGATGGAGAAACCATTATCTGTTCTGATGACGAGTCTTCTGGAGAAACCGAATCGCTCTATCAGTTACAAGATGGCCGGATTGGTGGGGGATCCGAGGGCAACAGTATTCCGGACCTCCCTGATCTGCCAAACCGGGCCGCTATCTTCATGGCCGGTACACAGTCACCGCCTCGCTCATCAACTGCTGCAGCAATGCTCTCCGGGTCAACAACGGCCACACCAGCGGGGGCAGGAAGCTCTGCGCCGCCCCTAGCTCAAGTCTTGTCTGACTTGTTTGACGCTTTGGCAGCATTGATGGCCGCAGAGGTGGATGCAGCAGCCAGGGACCAGCACAACCCAGAGATTGCAAAGGTAAAGGATTAGATAGCCCAGGCTAAAGCGGACCTAGCGGCGGAGAACGCTAGGATGGCTACAGAACGGGCTGAATTGGAAGCACAGGCCTACCGGATTAGGCTGGATCAGAACGCTTTTGAAGAAGTCCTGAGAAGAAGGTACCGATCGCATCTCCCATTGGGTTATGAGCCGCGAAATCTCTTCAACACACCAGGAGCAGGAGCTAGTCACCAGCCGGTACTGAACCGGGCGGAGGCACCAGGAACGGGGGCACCGGTTCAACCGCACACGATGGACCCACCTCATCAGAACAACATTGTGCCACAACATGTACCGACACCTCCTGGGCATTATTCCAACCCGTTGGACAATATTGTGGCCGCCGCTTCACGCCTGGCAGCCCTCCCAACTGACGGCGAATCACCAGTTGCGATTGAGGCACGTCGGGCTAGAGACCTCCTTCAAACGGCGCTAAACCAGCAACAGGCATACTCACACAGTCGGTAGAGGATTCATTCTACTCCCTATCCAAGCCGGAGCTACAACATACACGTGGAGGATGAACCGACTATGTCAAGCAGCGCACGTCGCCGTAACTCGCGCGAGGGCACAACCCGGCAGGGGGAGGTGCTAATGCACAAGATGTGGTGGATCATGGACGCGCGCATTGGGAGGCCGAGTTAGCAGCTCGACACGGAGCGCATCAACATACTCCGGTTCACCCTACCGCTTCAATAGAACCAGGGGTGGTCTTCAGTTCCTTAGGGGTGCCATGTCTCACCCCCGCTTTGCGTAATGTGAGACTGCCCAAGGATTTCAAAGGACCTCGTAAAGTGCCCAATTACACTGCCGATTTGCAACCAGAGGCGTGGGTTGAAAGTTACGAGATGGCAATGGAGATGCTGGACATGGACGAAGCGGTATGTGTCAAATACTTCACCATGATGTTGGAGGGAACAACTCGTACTTGGTTAAAGAGCTTACCAGTTAATTCTGTCGGATCATGGGCCGATTTGAAGCACCGGTTTATCCAGAACTTCAAGGATACTTGTAAGCAACCGATGTCAATCGTGGATCTGTCCGCTTGTGTCCAAGAGGAAGGGGAGTCCACGACCCATTGGGTCAAGCGGGTCTCAGTAATTTTGCACTCATCGGATTGTATCAATGCAGATACTGCAGTACTAACGTTGGAGGGCAATTGCCATTTTCTGTCGCTCAAACAGAAGTTAGGAAGGCTCAAACGTCACTGCAATGATATGTCAATGCTCATGACCGCTTTGGTTAAATACGCCAATTCAGATAATACCAAGGACCCGGATTCAGAGGAGGACAAACCGGGGAAAGGGAAGAAGAATGGCAACACCAAGGGTCAGCAGCATAATCCGGCATGCCATGGGAACAGTGGTAAGCGCAAGGCCGACAACAGCTTGGACTTTGTAGCTAACACCAATGCCCAAGAGAATGGCCAGCGCCGCAAGGGCAAGCATCCCCAGAGGGGCGGAGGTTCAAGCCCCAATTTGGAACGCCTGTTAAATCAACCCTGTCCAAAGCATGGATCAAAGGAGAAGCCCGCATCGCATCTTTGGAAGGACTGTTATATCATGCGGGATTTCAAGAACTCCAATATGTTCCAGTATGATAATGGCCCGCCCGGAGGTTCAGGAGGTGGTTACCACGGGCCGGGTTACGGAGGTGGCGATTCCGGTTTAGGGTTTCAAGGCAACCAAACCGGACACATCAATCAAGGGCACCAAGGCAACCAGGGAAGTTACAACCATTAGGGGAACCAGCAGCAGCAGTAGTCGGGTTACCAGAGCAATCCCACGCAGCTAAATAGCGGGCAATATCATGTCTTCACTACTAGTTTGTGTAAGCGTGATCAGAAGCTTCACAAGAGGGCAGTAAACTCTGTTGAACCGGCAGTGCCTCAGTATTTGCGCTGGTCTGAGCAACCCATTTTGTCGAGTAGAGAGGATCACCCACCCCGGGTTGACAATCCGGGTCACTTGGCCCTGGTGGTGGCCCCTCAAGTTGGGGGGGTACAAGTTCACCAAAGTGCTCATGGATGGGGGAAGTAGTATCAATACCCTATATTATGATACATTCCGCCGTATGGGGTTGACAGATAAGAATCTTAAACCGTCAAATACCGTTTTTCATGGTGTGGTGCCTGGTAAATCTGCATATCCGGCAGGCAAGATAGCCTTGGAGGTGGCTTTTGGAGATGACTATGATTCAAGGTCAGAAACATTGACTTTTGAGGTGGTAAAAATCAAAAGCCCGTATCACGCCCTGTTTGGGCGGCTGGCTTATGCTAAGTTCATGGCAAGGCCATGTTATGTTCATCTACAGCTTAAAATGCCAGGTCATAAGGGGACTATCACAGTACATGGAAGCAGAAAGATTGCTTTGGAGTGTGAGGAAGGTGATGCGGCTTATGCTGAGTCGGTTTGTGCCACGGAGGAGTTGAAATTCTATAAGGAGCAAGTTGATCCGGCAGATATGACCTCTTTGAAAAAGCCGACTACGGAACATGATCCGGCGTTGAAGTTCAAATTGGCTACAAACACTAAGATGATTGATTTTGTTCCTGGCGACTCATCCAAGCAATTCAACATCAGCGCTAACCTGGATCCCCAATAGGAAAGCGCGCTCATCGAGTTCATCCGTGAGAATCGGGACATCTTTGCATGGAAACCTTCTGACATGCCAGGTGTATCAAGGGAACTCGCTGAGCACACACTTAACATCGATCCTAAGTTTAAACCGGTCCGGCAGTTTCTCCGCCGCTTCAATGAAGAAAGGTGTAAGGCTATCGGTGAATAGGTAGCTCGGTTGTTCGCCGCAGGGTTTATCGTGGAAGTCTTTCATCCAGAGTGGTTGGCTAATCCGGTGCTGGTTCTTAAGAAAAACGACACTTGGCATATGTGTGTGGATTACACAGATTTAAACAAGGCTTGCCCTGCAGACCCCTTTGCCCTCCCTTGCATTGATCAGATAATTGATGCTACGGCAGGTTGTGACCGTTTGTGTTTTCTGGATGCTTATTCTGGTTATCATCAGATCAAAATGGCGGTAAAGGACCAGGAGAAGACAGCTTTCATAACTCCCTTTGGAGCTTTCTGCTATGTCTGCATGCCCTTTGGACTCAAGAGTGCCCAGGCAACTTATCAGCGCTGTGTTCAAAATTGCCTTCATAAGCAGATTGGGCGCAATGTTCATGCATATGTGGATGATACTATGATAAAGTCCAGAAAGGAGGAAACATTGATAGATGATTTGAGAGAAACCTTTGACAACCTTCGGGTTTACAAGATGATGCTCAATCCGGAGAAGTGTGCCTTTGGTGTCCCGACAGGCAAGCTCTTGGGTTTTTTGGTGTCAAATAGAGGCATCGAGGCTAATCCGGAAAAAAAATTCAGCGATCACATCTTTGGCTAAACCATCGTGTATTAATGACGTTCAACGTCTGGCCAGCCGGATTACAGCTTTGAGCCGTTTTATCAGTCGTCTCGGGGAGAAGGCCATCCCTTTATATCAGATGCTCAAGAAAACAGATAACTTTGTCTGGAGCGAGGCAGCTGATAAAGCGTTCGAGGATCTGAAGAGGCAGTTAGCTGAATCGCCCGTGCTTGCAGCACCGATCGATAAGGAGCCATTATTGCTATATGTGGCTGCTAATGCCCGAGCTGTTAGCATGGCTATCGTGGTGGAGCGCAAGGAAGTTGGTAAGGAATATCTGGTTCAACGACTGGTTTATTATATCAGTGAGGTGCTCATTGAGTCAAAGCAGAGGTATCCACATTGGCAGAAGCTGGTGTATGGAGTGTTTATGGCAAGCCGGAAGCTTAAACACTATTTTTAGGGCCATCCCATCACAGTGGTCAGTTCAGCCCCTCTAGGGGATATCATTCAAAATAGAGAAGCAACTTGCCGGATTGCTAAGTGGGCTATCGAGCTTGGACCTCATGGACTCAAATACATACCCCCGCACAACGATCAAATCCCAGGCACTCGTGGACTTCATCAATGACTGGACGGAGTTACAAGCACCTGAAGAGAAACCAGATAATACATATTGGACTATTCATTTTGATGGGTCCAGACAGTTGGAGGGCTCGGGGGCTGGAGTCATACTAACCTCCCCACGAGGTGATAAGTTTTGTTATGTCCTCCGTTTAATGTTCCCTTGTACTAGCAATGCAGCTGAATATGAGGCTTTGCTCCACGGTCTTCGGATGGCTAAGGAGATGAACTTAGGCCGGGTTAAGTGCTTCGGGATTCAGATCTGGTGGCTCAACAGGTGTCTGGCACTTGGGATTCTAAGGAACCACTCATGGCTGCATATCGGCGAGAGGTGGACACAGTGGCTGGTCACTTCAAGGGTTATCAGGTGGACCATATAGACCGGCAAAAGAATGAAGCGGCGGACGCTTTAAGTCGTCTTGGTTCTCAGCGTAAACCGGTTCCGCCAAATGTCTTTCTTGACGTACTGCATAATCCATCAGTCAAGGTACCAACAGAAGAAGAGTTGGCTATTTCGGATCCGGAGGCTCAATTGGTGGCAGCTCTGCACGTCATACCGGATTGGACAATCCCATATCTGGCTTACATGAACCGGGGTGAGTTACCAGACGATGAAACATTGGCTCGACAGATAATCCGACGTTCCAAGTCCATGACCATACTCAACGGGGAGTTGCATCATTACAATGTTTCAGGAGCAATTCAGCGTTGTGTTTCTCCTCAAGAGGGTTGTGAGATTTTGCGAGAAATTCATGAAGGAGATTGCGGTCACCACGCCGGTTCAAAATCTTTGGTGGCTAAAGCTTTTCGTCACGGTTTTTACTAGTTGACAACGCATGCTGATGCGGAGGATTTAGTCAAGAGATGTGACGGTTGTCAAAAATTTGCCCGCCGTGTGCACATTCCAGCTCAAGAGCTGAGGATGATTCCAATAACTTGGCCGTTTGCAACTTGGGGGCTTGATATGGTTGGACCCTTCAAGCGATCCAAGGACAAAGACCCTCCTGTTAGTAGCAGTTGATAAATTTACCAAATGGGTGGAGGCAGAACCAGTCAGTAAGTGTGATGCGGCCACGGCGGTTAAGTTCATCAAAAAGGTGATATTCCGATTTGGCTTTCCACACAGTATTATAACTGATAATGGTACTAACCTGTCAAAAGGGGAGATGGAGGAATTTTGCCAACGTGAGCACATCCAGCTCGATCTAGCATCAGTAGCTCACCCCCAGTCTAATGGTCAAGCCGAAAGGGCAAATCAAGAAATTCTACGAGGTATCAAACCCAGGCTTATGATTCCTTTAAAGTGGACACCGGGTTGTTGGGTTGAGGATCTACCTTCTGTGTTATGGAGCATCAACACCACACCCAATAGGTCTACGGGTTACACACCTTTCTTCATGGTTTATGGAGCGGAGGCAGTTCTTCCTAGTGACATCCGTCACGACTCGCCCCGTGTGACAGCCTACGTTGAAGCTGATAATGAGAAGGCACGTCAAGATTCCCTGGACCTGTTGGATGAAGAGCGTGATCTTGTAGCAGCACGTTCGGCGATTTATCAACAAGATCTCCGACGTTATCACA
This sequence comes from Triticum dicoccoides, assembly GCF_002162155.2. NCBI lineage: Eukaryota > Viridiplantae > Streptophyta > Magnoliopsida > Poales > Poaceae > Triticum > Triticum dicoccoides. Next base: position 494,703,705 of record NC_041388.1, on the reverse strand, counting down.
GCTGCCGGGTTAAGACCAGAACCTTTCAAGAAGGTGATTTGGTGATCCGGCTCATCCAGGATCAGACTGATATGCACAAGCTATCCCCACCTTGGGAAGGACCCTTTGTGGTCAGCAAGAATCTGCACAACGGGTCTTACTACCTCATTGATGTTCGAGAGCACAAATACTCACGTAAATCGGAGGAGGAGACCAAGCGGCCATGGAACATAGCTCTTCTTAGGCCTTACTATACTTGAAGCCATAGGCTCTTCATATGTACATGTTTATGACGATGTATATATATCATATAATAACCCGGAGCCTCCGTAACAGCGGGGTATCTGTTCTTTTTACATCCTGTGTGTGCTTACAAGAGTTTACTGACAAAGCAGAGTTTTTTGTTAATCCGGTCTCAGCAGCCGCACGGATATAAAGAAAATTACTAGGGGGCTTGGTCATATCTGAACCATAGCTACACCTCTTGATCGGTTTGACACCACAAAGGGATATCACTAGGGGGCTTGGTTGTTATCACACCATAGCTACACCTCTTGATAGGCGTTTAAGCCACGAAAGAAAAATATGTGGAGCCAAAGAGAGTGTTGTACAAAGCACAACCTCAAACATGGGCACACACTGAGCACAACTCACAAAGTTACTTGGGGGCTCTTTTTGCAAAGCAACAAAGAGTTTGAAAGGACCCTTGTAATTGGCTACCAAGCCATGGCTTGGAAGCCTGGTGTATTCACCTAAAACCCCGGGTTAACCTGCCTTCATCAAGTAAGCCACTCCTGTCCAGGTAATCCTGGTATGACCCGCCAAACGTTTGACAAGTCAATCTTTTACAGACCCTGAACTTGTGAAAGTTAAAATGACGATTGGTTAATTGGAGGCCCATCTTAAAAGGCTTTGTTAAATGGTTTAACTCAGAGGCCTGGCAGCGCATGAAAAGCCTCGATTTGGAGCCTGGCAGCTCGTAAAAAGCCTTGCATATTTCCTTTCTGAGGTTTATTTGTTGAGATTCATAAGTGTCTTTTGATAACCCGGCGTCCTTGACCCGGCTTGCCTTTTAACTACAAGTTGTCAGTGCATGATCAGTTATAAACCGGTGTTCATTGTCCCGGTCTGGTTTGACTAAATAACTAGTGTTATAAAGAAAACCCGGTGATTGTTATGTCCCGATACAGTTTATTATCATAATCCGGCATTATAAGGATGGAGTTATCATCACTCCGGATTGGTGTTAGCACCTTTACCAAAACAAGTTGGTCAACCAACAAGGTATGTTGCACATATTACTTTTTATACAAACAACTTTGATCATTCATCTAAGTATTGTATATATATATTGAGCATCGTAACCCGTCTAGTGGTAAACCACTAGGACACTTTGCAAGTTTTTGTATTCAGGAACGAAACTATTCCTGAGCTATGCATAAATATATCCCAAAAGATGGAAAAAGTTGTCACGAGGTATTACAAAACATGCTCGATGGCATGGCAGATAACAGAGTTTTGGCTATCCTATTACAACAAGCTTTCAAAGCGGCTCCAATTGCATAATTGTTTTTCAAAGTATCGACACACAGTAGCCAGTAAACCGACGACCGGTTTAAGACGCTTCGTCTGGACGGTTTGATGGTTGAGGGTCAGTTGGTGTGGGCACTTCTTCATCCCTCCCCAGACGCTGGAAATCAACCGTCGACCAATCGATTCCATTTAAAACTTGAAACACTGCCTCTTCATGGATAAGATTGGATGGATTAATATCAGGAGCATAAGTGTGCTTATGAATCGGAGGCACAAGTTCTTCAACTTCATGGATTTCTGCAGGTTGTCTTTTCCCTTCAGCGTCATAAGCCGGTTGAAAATGGGACAAGTCTGTGTCTTTGGCCAGCTTGCTGGCTATTGGCCGCATCTCTTTGGTCAGCCGCCAGAGGTCATCATTGTCGAAGTCTGAACCGTCCTCCTTCACGCCTGGATATCCTTTAATGATGTCCGCCGCTTCAAGGTCTAGAATCCAGGCTTTGGCTTGAATAAGTGCGGTTAAAGCTCCTGCTCTGGCAACTGCCTTCTTCAACTCGGCAATCCGGGCTGGTAACATGGCCAGCTTCTCAAGTGTTTCTTTTATCAAGGTTGGGGCCGGTTTGTTGTAAGCCCCCGTGCAGATACCCCGCTGAGACCCAGAGTACAAATGTTCGATCAAAGTATATGCCGCTTTGAGCTTCATGCACATGTCTGTTCCAAGATGAGCAATCCGGGTGCCTGTCATGGTTTAACATCAGCAGTCTGATCAATGATAAGATTCCATGAGTTGCACCAAATATATAAAGGAGATACTTACCAAAGATAGCAGAAGTCATAGCGTTAATTTGCCGTTTCAAACCAGATAGTTCTTCCACAACTGGTTTCAGGGCAGCCTTGGCGTCTTCAGCACTTTTTATTAAACCGGATTTTTCGATTTCCCAATCAGCACGGTCCTTGTTGAAAGATTCTTTCAGTTTTTCCATTGCGGCAGGGCTTTGGTCAGCTCCTCTTTGGCTTTGGCAGCTTCTTCTTGTTGTGACTTCACATTCTCTTGCAAGTTAGCGTTTCGGGCGTCTCTATTCCTCAGATCAGCCTGCAACATTGAAGATATATCAAACAACAGGATATATATGTTCTAAGTACAAAGCGTATAACAAGTTATGCACTTCATACTTGGGGGCTAATGCCTATTTGCTCTAAAGTACTACATTTTATACAAGTCTCCAGAACAATGCAAGCATTATCCTGGACACTTGGGGGCTCATGTACGTCTGTTCTAAAACGGATGCATGGACTAAAACCCGGATTAACTTGCCAAGTTAAACCGGCCTTTGGGGGCTATGCCGCGGAAAGCTATCTAATTGTTTAAAGATAAGTCTTGGTTCTTATTAGAGACCTGACATTTTGAGGATCAATGATGAGAAACTTAAAATGCTACACAGACCCGATTTATGATTAACATCATAAAACAGCCCTTGGGGGCTACTTGGGCTAGTATTTCAACTTTGAATTAACAAACAAAGGGAGATGAAAATACCTCATATTGCTCTTTCATCAAATTCACCAAACCGGCTTCATAGTCCCGGTTTGAGTGCAAGCGGTTCAAGAAGCCAGAGTGAAGCTCTTCAGCGTTGAGATGAGCATAACTTGCTAAATCACTACTCCATTTGCCTTTTTCCCTAGCAGCCCGCTCTTCTTTGGCACTATGTTGAGCTAAGGCTATGGGATGGCCAGGAGAGCTGTGGCCCATTCCAGTAATAATAACGTCATCTCCTTGGCCTTCAGTGTTTTTGGCTGGTGATAATGGAGTCTCAACATCTCCCACCGGACTAGCCCGATTTGGCTCTGCCGGGTTGGTGTTAGGCGCGGCAGGCTGAACATCTGTTGGTTCATCAGTATTTTGTCCTTGAAGGGGCGGTTCATCAGAGGTGGCTTCAGGATGAGGGCCCTCCGGTTCACAAGTTTGTTCCGGTTCACCTCTTGGTTCTTCTTCTTCAGTGGCTGGGTCTTCATACGGATTGTTGACCCGAGCTTTCTTGCTGGGTCTGGCTTTGGCTCTGCAGACAAAATTAGAAAGAGGGTTAACATTTTATTCCAGATTTACAACACATTGAGATGAAAGGTTACAAAGCTTACCCAGCCCCAATTTTCAAAGGGGGGAGTTGAGTTGCTGTCAATTCACCAGAAGATGAGGGAGGTGTCACCTGATAATTCGAATCGGACAGATTAAGAGGTTGTCTGAAATAACCTGCCTTGGGGTAAGAATTGTCAGGAGTAGGAGAGACCTCAGACCGGCGCTTTCGAACCGGGGTGTCAGGTAAACCGGTTGAAGTAACCTGTTGGCCACTGTGCCGGGTTGTCCGGCAAGCTTCATGCTGCTGAGTCTTCAAAATAAATGTTGGATCCAAATGAGCAAGAGGATGAGAAAAGCTTACTTTCCGGACTGCTTGACGGGTTTTTTGTGTTAGCTTAGAGTCTGAACTGGAGGAAAGGGCAATTACCTCTACATCATCAGCTTGACTGCCTTCTGCGTCCTCCTGAGGAAGATCATTGTTAATGAGATGCATGAAAAGGGAGCCAACTGATTCAAGTTCTACCTCAACTTCCGGATCATCAGTTGTTTTCCGTTTTGACGTCCGTTTGACGGCTTTGGTTTTGGGGCGAGAAGGTTTGACCGCTTTATCCCCAGTTGGCTCTACTGCTTTTTCTACGAATTTCCGTTTCCAGAAGGGATCATCACCCTGTACATACATACGCAGAAGAAGGATTACAAGTTGAACAAATTAAAGATATCAAGGATGAAAAGGAAGTATAGTACTTACAGCAGGCGGTCTGTTCTTAGTATAGAAGGGGTTCAGTCCGGTTTGACTACAGACTAGTTCCGATTCATTCAAAATCTTCTTTACACCTTCAGTGACTTCTTCAATAGTTATTTGAATATTGCAATGGCGTTGAGGGTCTTCAACCTCACCGGTGTACTCACACATTAAACCGGGACGTCGGCTTAGCGGCAAGATGCTCCAAGATATCCAACAGCGCACGAAATCAACACCTGTTAAACCGTTGGCCATGAAAGCCTAGAGTTTGGCGAGTTAAGGGTCATATTTCGCCCTTTCTGCAGAGCTTAAGCGTTGTGGCATTGGATGGGTGTTGGAAAGCCGGTGATCACGAAAGCCTGGGAGGGGATTCTCATCTTTAGGGGACGTATCTCGGCAGTAAAACCAAGTCTGGTTCCATTCCTTTGGATGGCTGTGCAGTTTGGCATGAGGAAATTCAACTTCTTTCCGCTTTTGAATTGAGACACCACCAAGTTCAGTGTTGGGGCCATTTACAAATTCTGTGTGCTAGTTTAAGTGAAAGAAGTCCCGGAATAGCTCCGTAGTTGGTTCTTCCTGTAAGTACACTTCATAGAAGACCTGGAAGTTACATAGATTGGATACTGAGTTGGGCCCGATGTCTTGAGGATGGAGTTGGAAATTGGCAAGCACATCTCGGTAAAACTTTGACCCTGGCGGTTTGAAGCCACGGCTTATGTGGTCAACAAAGACCACCACCTCACCCTGCCTTGGGGTCGAAGGATTTTCTGCTCCTGGAACTCGCCATTTAATTTCAGTTTTCTTAGGCAAGGAGCCGATGCTGACCATATCGTTCAATTGTTCCTCCGTGACACGGGAACGAGCCCAGTTGCAAGCGATAAATTGCTTGGCCATTGTGGAACAAACAAGCTGGAAACAAAAGGCCGGTTTATAAATCACTCAGGATGACATACAAGATGCAATGGAGTAAAAGATATACTCATATGTGAAATTGCATAAACCGGAGATCAATGCAATAATAGATAACAAGGCAGTATCAGAACATGGGTACCCAGACACTGTTAAACCGGAGTATAACTATGGAGGTAAAGGGCTCCTCCGGTTTAACAGAGGGCTAATGGTATTGATTTCTATGCAAAGTTAAACCTTCTATATTGGTGTGAGGAGTACAAATCTAAAAATACCTAAGTAAGGGGAAACAGATCTCACAGGTTTATATAAAAATTTCGGATCTAAGGGAAGACAGAAACTGGAATATATTCAGGTTCAAGCTTCCGGTACTTAAATAGTTCAGCCGATTCAGATAAAGAAGTTCTTGATATAATGAGGGAGTTTAATGAGGAGAATACGATTATGGCTACAGTCGCGCAAGAACAACAGGTCCAGCCTAGCCTCGAATGCTACAGATAAGAAAAGAGAGGAGCAACATTGAAGTTTTTCGATGAACTCCGACGAACAGTGAAACCCTAAAAAGATAAGATCTGGGGTGGAAGTAAAAGAGGTTACCGGTGTCGCAAGAACAACGGAGGGAAGCTGCGGTTTTCTGGTTTGATCAGGGTGATGCAGCGGTCGACGGTGAGGCAGAGGCGAGGCTTGTTGATGGCGGCGGCGCTCAGGAGCAGAGACTTCGCGAGGAAGAAGAAGGGATGAAGGGGTAGCAGGAAAGAAAGGAAAAAGGGTCCCCTGCCCCTGTTTATAAGGCGAAATGATACAACGACAAGTGCGGGAATCGAGGAGCTCAAAAAAATGGATAAGTAATAATGGTGTCGCCTCGTTGACTGGAGATGCGTTAATGAAGGTAATCTTCAGCTTTAATGAACAGATGATGTCAGGGCGGTTTGTTAAAGGTCTGGAGCATGACGTCACGGCGGTTTACAAGATCAAGGTGAAAATGTAAAGGAGGAATCTTTTCTAAGTGATGGAGATTGACATGAACCAGTTCAAACCAATCTAGGGCCTAATGTTGGGGATATTACTACTTGGCGTAAACCGGCCAGGAGTAGTCGGATTAACTTCATGAAGATTAGAAGCCCATGAAGACGTGAAGATGATGGCGCTTTATGAAGGCCCAAGGCCCAGAAGTGAGTTAAGACCCGTAGATGTAAACCGGCTTAATCATATAACTTGCTTTGTAAGGTAGGAAGTGTAGAGACCGAACCGGCGACGTTTATGATCCGACTTCGGGACTCTGTAAACCGACGGGCACCACCCATGTATATAAGGGGATGACCCGACAATGTTTCAAGGGACAGACAACAACTCGAGAGCCAGACAAAGCGGATTCGCTCCCTGGCCTTCGAAACCCTAGCAATACCAATCACAACTAGACGTAGGCTTTTACCTTCCTTGAAGGGGCCGAACTAGTATAAAACTCCCCGTGTCCCCTTGTCCGGTTTAACCCCTTTAAGCTAACCCATTGTGATGGCTCCACGACTAAGTCCCTTCACAAGGACATCTGCCGTGACAAACCCACGACATACCTACTGGATCTTTGTGCCCCGTTGTCGTCATGGGCTGGGCCTGTTAAAAACAAAACGAAGCCTGGGCAGTCTACAGCCTAGTTGAAACTTGCTCGACCTAAAAAAACAATATACGTGCTCAATAAATGAGAGAATTCTGCAAGTACAGACTAATAAGTGGGATGCAGCAGGGATATTGTTTTTTCATCGTGATAATAAGAGCGTGCACGTGTTTCGAAAAATTTGGAGAATTGGGAATTCAAATGATAGGTGCTTATGCTACCCATCAAATAAAAACCAGGTGCCTGAAAATTCGTTTTGAAAAAAAATGATTCAGCTTTATATCCACATCGACCCTCGACATGATGGTTGGAAGCAAATGCCAAGTTCATACCAAAAGATCGTTAACAACAATACCAACTTGCGGACAACAAGGTAGTACAAGTACCAATACCAAACTAACTTATAATCTTTTTACTCCTGGCCCTAGTGTTTGTTTGGTAGAAAATCTTGCAGATGACCAGCTCCAGCTCCTTCTCTTGCTCTAGGTCCCCGAGGTGGTACTGGTGCATCACCCAGTTGGTCCTCTGCTGGTCAAAGTTCTTGTTGGTGTGCAACACCAGAACCTTTTTGTTGCCCGTCTGCCGGCCGTTGACTATCACCGGCAAGGTATTGCCTGTGTTGTGCCACATCGCGTGCATGCCGCACTCCGACTGTATCTTGCGACGCGTCCACTGCCCCTTTTGAACGCCCTGGAATTGCGCTGGAAGAAATGCTTGCTTAGGCCACTTAGTGTGATACCTGCAGTATTGTCGAATACAGGTTTTGGTGTACGCAGTTGGCATTTTCATAACATCTTTGGCATGTTGCAGTCACTTGTTTCACTTTTTATTAACTGTCAAATTGTAATTGCTTCACCAGGTCCGCGTCTAAAAAGAAAAATAGAGCTATAAAGAAAAGGAATATGCTTGTGCAAGTAGACGGCCGGTCGGTGTCTTACCTAGAAGTTTTCAGGATGGGTGTAGCATATGCTGTGCTCGCTGTCAATGGTTGGTATGAAAAAATCGATGAGAGGGTGAGATCTCGCGCTGTCAACACTCACTTTGGCCTCAAGGTGCTCGATTAGCTCCTGATCCGGGGATCGAACTTGACGCCAGCCGGCAGCACTGGCCAATCCTTCTTCGACTTGCATCGGTTAATTCCAGTTATATGGTACTCAATGTATGATCAGTCGACTGTTTTAAGTGAATGATGAAAGATTTTGACAGATAAGTGGTACTCCAAATCTGAAGTTCAGAATACCCGAATGCGCCGCCGGGATTCTTGTGTCACCTCACGCGCAGCGTGTTGTCACTTCAATTCAATGTGTGGACATGATGAATAATTTGACCGACATATACTAGTACTGCTACTATACTACTTACTAGTCGTATTTAGTGTCACATTTTAACCATAGGTTTAACTAACAAGTACGCACTTGAAGCCTAATTGATATATATATATATATATATATATATATATATATATATATATATATATATACTGCACAACATCTCCATCATCATTATCAGTACATCCTGCGCAGGTGAGTTAGGATGCACTTGATCCCAGAAAGGTATCTATCCTTCAAACCAGAGGGGTGCTTCGAACTAACAACATTACATAATATCCAACAGAAGAGGGTCGTGCTACAGCAGCAGAATACATGGCTCAGTCTAGATATCAATACGAATCAAGTTCTGCATATTTTCTGTTGGCATGAACCACATCGCCGCATGTCGGGTTTGCAAAAGCCATCCATCGCATGGAAGCTTGATGCCTTTCACACACTGAAGATTATCTGGCAACAAGCTGTGTCGACGAATCTCTGGATATGGTGATTCATGAAACCCATGGTATGATATGTAAACACAGCCCCCCTGGCGAATGGAAGTTTCATAGCACGGTAATCATCGCTGGTGATATGATCGATGATTGGTTGGATGATCGGATAATTGAGCCTGAGGAACATGGAGTGGTTGCCGAGGCTATAAACCCGCCTCCAGTTGAATACGCCTGGCCCAACGGAGCTGGGATCTTTCTCGAACACGAAGCAGCCATAGCCATCAATGTCACGAACGCCCCAGGCATTATACTGCATGTGGTTTGATGAAATGGTTTGGTCAATTTGGTACATGCAAATGAGCATCAAATGACCACCATCAGCTGGACGAGCGATAAACCACCACCCATCGGCTGGTATGATTCCAGGTCCTGGAATCATGAAGGCCAGCGCATTTGTGTCTGCTGCAACAATTCAAATTGGAGACCAAAAGGACAAAAATAAACAATCATGTTCAGAGTATGTGTAATTAAGATTATTATAATAGTGACACATATCATAGACAGAGAATTGCAATGCCGTGGTCATAATCATACCCCAAGTTAAAAAAAAATAAGCCAATGGCTTTCATATTCTAGCAATATATCATGGTTCAAACATCATGTAACAATGAGAGGAAAACAGATATGACAGGGCCTACTCATATTCTACCATAGCACTTACTACAGTTATCATATCTACTCTATTTTATAACATGCGTTGTTATAAAAATCCTGGAAATGAGAGTAACATATAGCAATCATGATATTATACTCATAATATCTATTCTAACAATCATTAGATACCAATTGTTCTCATATCAACTCTAACAATAACATGTGTGGTCATAAAAATCTAGGAAATGAGACGAACATATAGCAATGATGTGGTTATAGACATACTATATATATTCTAAATGTGTAACAATGAACAGGCAGTCGTATTCTTAAGGTAAAGATGATATGAGATAGAACAATTACACGACGATAGATTCCACCAGTATAGGCAGCCAATCTGTGCGTCGACCGCATAAACGATGCCATCGTGCACTATAGCATCAGACAGAAGTGTTGGGTAAAGAGGATCGACAATGAGACATAACCATGTATGGCGACCGGATTCCAGATAGACTAATCCCATGTTGAACACGGCAATGAGCTTGTAATCCATGTATTCTTCTGATGGTGTGGGCACTTCATAGATTACAACCTTCAGCAAATAGAGGTCGAGCCAAAAGCTCGACGCGTCTCGTGCATAGTAGGTAGGAGTGTCCGACGAGCCACGAGGCTGGATGGCGGTGGTATCCAAAGATGGAAGGGTGATCTCTCGCTGGGTGTAGATATCCACAAGACGCCACGGACTACTAGATCGGTGGATGAGGACGATCCAGTTGGCCTTCATGCCCGCCCCATAGTGGCCGCGAATGAAGGACAGGTGGACGGGTACTGGTAGCATGTTGAGGGGCACCACGACAGCCTCTGTAGGATCGTCAAGTCGGTGTCTGGGCCACCTGCGAGGATCGGACATCAGCAAGCAGGGTGTCTTGAAAAGAGCCAGCCGGTTGCAGACGAGTAGACGGTACAAAGACACCGAGCATGCGGCCAGACAGACGGTGCCGAGTAGGTCCATACGATTACAGATCTGCTCCAAGAGAACATCGGGGAGGGAATTCCAATCGTGGCTCTGCGTGTCAGTCGGTTCTGCCATTGGGGTTTTCGGTGCCTGCGAGCCAGCGGTGAAGTGGATTCGGGCGGGCGAGCGAAGAAGCCTCTCCTTGTGTGGCCGAGCAATGAGCGAGGGGATATGGTACGCGCGAGCTACCAAGGAAGATAGCGCGGGCGGGCCAGCAAAGAGCGGGGGCAAATGGTGTGCGGCCGACGATAGGGAAGAGAGGAGGAAGAAGAAGAGAGGAGGAAGAAGAGTGGAAGACGGGGAAGAAAGTGCATTAAATCTCAATTCTACTACTACTACCAGGATATACCATCATTCGGAGTGTAAATAGTTACACCGATGACATATGTGTCTACCACAAGAGGGCCCATATGTCAGTTAATGGAGGACAGAAGAGTGCTCTACTGGCAAACATGATGGCAGTACTGGGTAAGGCTGATTTAGTAACACCAACACGCTGGTTCAGCTTATTAATTAAGTGTCCCATCTGCTGCAGCGTGTATTGTCACTTCACTGCGAAGACTAGTTGAATAGTTCTCTCTGACCGAGATGGGGAATAATGGACCGCGAAGACTTCCTTTCTACATTATCCCTATGCCTCTACGCTCACTTCACTCATTTTGCTCCGTACGTAGTCACTTGTTGAAATCTCTAGAAAGACAAATACTCCGTATTTGGGAACAAAGGGAGGATTTTACTCCGTATTTGGCAACAAAGGGAGGATTTTACTCCGTATTTGGGAACAGAGGGAGTATCACCATATGGAGGGAACAGAGGAAGCTTGAAATATGAACATGTCAATGGGAGGGAGTAAGCCCCATGCATGCATGCATGCAACATGCAACACTCACACGTACACATGGACGCACGCAACACTCACGCACCCATGCGGCACACAGCACACGACGCAACACACACGCTCACGCTCAAGTGCTCAACCTACTCCCTACGTCCGTGAAAGACTGTACATTTAGAGATTTACACATTGACCAGGGCATAATTAACGACCAAAAGTAGCAGACTTATGTGTGCATGCGACCATTGAGAGAAGAAGATTAAATGAAGGTCGTTGCATGCTGTAATTAAGGATAGACATGTAGCCTATACCTAGAGCACAAGTTGGTGCATTAGTCAATCAATATCGATTTAGATTAAAGGCTAAATGCATTGGAAGTGTAGATGTACTACACTCTTTGTTTTTTAGCAGATTCTTTGCTCTGCCAACTGACGGGTGGGACCCAGAAACCAGGTGACAATTTAACCAGTCAACAAAGTGCCATGTTGACTATGTGGCCAGTCAGTAGGGTGCAATACCGTGCTCTACGATGAGCTAGTGATCGTATAATCACCGCAAAACTATATATAGTGACCGTAAAGAGCGTATTGTTACATACGTTGACTGCCAGTGTATTTTTCTCGTTTCAAATTAAGCCATATTAACCAGAAAGGACACATTATGGACTAGTACTAGTACTGCTTTGATGTGTCCCGTCAACTCGCCGAACAGGGAGAAGCTTGCTTACTACACCTCTCCCTCGCCCACGCGCGCGATGGTTCGCAGGACGAGGAGAGGGTTTTGACTACAACGCCCTCTCCCTCTCCCTCTCCCTCGCCCTCGCCCTTGCGGTGGACGTGTAGCAGTTCAATCGGTGTCAGATTGCCAGAAGCATAATGTGTATTGTAGTATCATCATTGTTGGACCTTCCGAAGAGGCGAAGAGCCAAGTGCAAGGTTCACACGAGTACGAACTGTTGAACCTCCCGAAGAGGCAAAGATCCAAGCGCAAGGTTTTATAGGAGTTGTCGTCCTAGTAGGAGCGTACTACAACTATAGCGAATGATGCTACTGTATGATGCCGCCACGTCACGTATATCCAAAGTTGTGCCACCTTTTTTTCTCAAAGAGCATGTTGGATCCCGTGCAACAACCACACAAGTTGCACGTACACATAACACATTTACTAGTAATAAATTCTAAAGGACAAATGCCAGTATGCCACACAAGTTCATCTCCAATTAATGTGATAAATTTGTGCATGACTAGTCTACATATATTCACAGCGCTACCGTTCACAATTTACCGTACTCCACTTATACATTATAGATGGGCTACATGTCCTCCTCTAGGTTCCAGTCCCAGGTGTTCTTCATGGATGGCACGATCCATAGTGGTGGGCAACGGGAATCATTATCGCATCTTTCTAGTCCGGTTCCACACAATGGAGACTCATCCAAGCTGAAGCAGCATAAATCAGGGATAGTGTGTCCCAGCATTCGTTCATCCAGCGGTGCGCACTGAAGACGCAACCATGCTTCATGAACAACAGGCCTTCCATGTCATGCACGAAAGGTGGCATCCACTTCACAATGGGGTAGTTGTCCCCAATGAAAAGTGAGTACTCTCCAAGAGTGTTCCTCAGCACCCACGTAGCATCACGGGGGTCGAACTCGGCGCCGTTCATCTGGTACACACGGCATCTTAGATCTGGACACATGGTGACGTACATAGTCAAGGTCCATGCATAATAATGTTGTGCTCAAATATGGCGGTCAGTAATACTGTGCAGCAAATAGTACTACTCCGGTATAGAGGAAGTAAAATAACCTGCTTATTATATATAGCCACTCTTGGCTACATGGATGAGATAGTAAGACATGGAAAAACAAAAATGGTGGCAGCTAGTGGGTAAAAAGTACTCCAAGGTAAAGAAGTACTCCTACTAGTACGTAAGTAGAGTACTAGTACAACAATGAAAGAGAAGGCGGGAGGGTTAAAAATGGAATACCTGGGTAGATGGTGACGTCCGATCGTGGTAGATTGGGTAACGACTACTAAGATAGTTGATCCCAATATGCCAAAGTCATCTACAAGGTTCCAGGTTCGACCGAATTACGGATGCAAATGCACATCCAGGATCGGCGATCTTATTTTGATCGCGGGATGACTGGTCCCTGCAAAATAATGGAGTACCGTTAGGGATGCAAATAATGGTTTGTGCATTCCGTTTGTAATCTCCCGTACCGTAGGATGGCAACCAGATGAAACAAGTCCCCTGGCTTGTCACTGCAAAGATGCAGCCTAGATGGCGCACGGCGTCTTCGAACATGTAGGGGTACAAATCTGCCGCCGCCAACATGCGCCAGCCTCTGCCGTTACTGCCTCTTGCATTGATGGCAATCCTTATGTCGAACACCGCAATGAGATAGTAATCGTTGCAGCCATGTCGCTTTGTTGGCGGGTCCGCAATTGCTATCTTCTTCAATATCATGTAGGCATCATCATACGTATTCAAGCCCAGCCAGTCCGGAAGGCCGATCCCAATGGTGGGGAAGGGGTCTACCTGAACGGCCGCACTGTTGTGGATGTTGTGCAAAATGATGGTGGTATCCGACCGGAGGTATGCAAGCCAATCTTCGTTGGCACCAACCCAGACCTATATATAAGACGGTGGGCAGCGGAGAAATTACTGGATGGAAATGGAATAACTAAGTACTACATGATCAAAGTCCATTACTGACCTACTCATCGGACAAAATCCGACTACCTCTCAACGTCGGCAACTCTAGCGGAGTCAACGTGCAACCATGGACAGGGAGCGGTGGACTGTTCGAAGGATTGTCCCATAGAAGAACTTTCCTTAATTACAGCATGGAAGACCAACAAGCATGGCCTCTTCCCAAGCCTTTTTAAGCACCATCTTGAAAAAGTTGGTGCAGGAAGCACCGAGTCTTGCGGTGGTGAGGACGTCAGAGCGGCGTGCGATTTATCCTGGAGGATCGTCGTCCAAGGTCTCCTAGCCTCGACGAGGAGGATAACCACCTGGCGAATCCATGGGAGCAGTGACGAACTGCCTTCTCTTCGGGGGGAGGGGAACTAGCAAGGAGGAGATAAGAGCGTAGTAACTGCAGGGCCTCGTCCCTTCCAACTGTAGATTGTTCCTTAGCAAAGGGGTGAGGCTATTATTTACTACTAGTACTAGCATTATGGGACATTATGGGATTGCATTATACTATAAATAATAGCACTAGTAAGAAATTTTTGGCACTAGCTAGTAGTTTTTGGTGTGGATTAAGAAATTTTGGGTATGTTTTTGCTATTTTTTGTACACGCCAACCAGTGTCAAAAAACGTCTTGCATTATGTGACGGAGGAGTACGTACTCGTACTATAGCAGTACTAGTACTACTTTCTCAACTAGTAGTGCAATGCACTATACTTCTAGTATAGTGCACCAGTTTTGAACTCTTGAATCTCAGGGCCAAGGAGCTACAGTTGGAAGTGGAGGGTACTACGTACTGTTCTCTAGAACCATCGTTGTACTATAAATGCAGGGAAAGTACACCTGCGTAGTGGCCTAGTGGGTACTCTCGGTGCTCTATTCAGCAGCTCCTCTCATGTAGATGGCCTACTCAGCCGCTCCTCTCACGCACACACTAGTAGCCTGTTTATCAGCGATGGTTACTGCGGGGGCAGAACATTTGAGTTATTTGATACAGCGAGACTAGGCTTTTCGCTTCCATTTGTGGAGGTGTAATGGATCTCGTCGAACTTTGTTAGTAGTTCCTTCTTTATGAATGAGGTGAAGCAAAGCTTTTGCCTCCGTTTCAAAAAAAACACGTCAAGAGGAATTTCTTTTATAGTAGAGCCGATAATTGAGTGAAGTCCATGCGTGCAACGCCACAAGCTACAGAGTAGTAGTAGAGAATTTTACGTACAGAGCCATATTGCATAGTTCCCAATGCCCCTCCAGGCTTTTCCGGCTCCTCGGGCTTAATTGGGAGGCGCTAGTTTAAATATGCTAGTACTAGCTGATGAGGAAGTTGCAAGCGAGGTGCGGCTAGGGCGAGCACGCAAGCCACGAGATGCTGGGTAGGAAAACCCGTTCACGTGGCTAGGCTAAGTGCACCCAGATTGTGGTGCCGCACGTCTGTTTGACTTCAAAACTCAAACTACCCATGTAAAATATTGGCTCGCAGCGAAGTTACTATTTAAAAAAAGGCTGCCGTGCGTTCAGCCGAGATCGAACCCACAAAACGAGGTATACACTCCCGCGACCACTAGTAGTACTCGTTGGAGTACAACGCAACCTAGAATCGCCTTTTGTCGCTAGTAGTACATTGTTCCTTACAACAAACCCCTAATAATGCAAGAAATCACTAATAATGCCAAGAAACTACTACCACTTGCATACATGGCAGACTTAAGATAAGACTACCTTATCAACCATTGTACATGCTCTTACCAACCAGCCCTACCAAGAAATCACTACTCTACAAAGTGCCGTTGTAGGCATGTTTCAACCCATGGCCCTGTTTGGATACATTTGTTGTCAATCTAACCCTGCCATCCTAACACCACTATGGTTAGAGTTAGTTCAGGGTTAGAATCTAACTCTGACTTAGAGTATCCAAACAGGGCCCATGTCGCCCATTAAGTCAACGCCTTCTATTCTACCAAGCGTTATGACTTGTGGGACCTACATGTCAGTCTGCACAAAAATCCCCGAGTGACCTCCTACCGCTGGCCCGTCCACCTAGTCATCCTCGGCCATGGGACGCAGCTACCGCCGCCGGTAGAAGGCGAGGTCAAAACCATCGGCGGTGCGGAGCCCATCTTGCGGCAGCCCGGATGCTAGCTACGTCCGGCGCTCGCGGCCGCTAGCTAGCCAAGATAGCTCCGTCCAGCTGCTTGTCTGCAAGGTTTGCTAGCTAGATTGGCACGGCGGCGCGGCGGCTTGCTCGCGCGCGCCGTGCTAAGGCCAGCCATCTGGCTCGAGCGAAGGCGAGCGTGGCGGCTTGCTCGCTCATGAGTCACGCTCGGGCCAGCCTGCCAACCCGTTTGGAGGCCAGCGCGGCGTCTGGCCCGTCTGGTGGAGCGGCGGCCAACTCGCTCATCACCGGCGCCACCGACGAACACGCATCAGTACTGTTTGAAGTGATGTTCAGAAAAAATAATGATTTGAGGGGGAATAACAGTATAGAAGGTCAGATGTGGGTCCCTCGTGTCAACCGTCAAACAAATTGTGTTGGTTTAAGCTGCCTCGTCAGCACGGACGTGTGGGCCAACCCTATCATAGATGGGTTTAAACTAACCTAATTGGTATGTAGTAGTTTTTGGCGTGGATTAAGTAATTTTGGGTATGTTTTTGCTATTTTTTGTACAATAGATTCTTCCTAGGGCTGGTTCAAAGTGGTAGTTTTTTGTTAAATACTCTACATATTGTAAGTAGGAGTGAAAGTTAAGCTTTGGAACCCAATAAGCAAGGCTAGTTACATAGTGCATATGTGTACATGATTGAAAGTAAATATCAACCATGAGTGACTAATATCTTGATGGAAAACTCGAAACTATGGAATACTAGGGAAAAAATTGCATGGTTGGAAATACTAGCAATGTTCATGTGCGTTGCAATGAATCATAATTAGAATAATACTTATTCACAAACTTGATACAAAACACTCTAATTTTGATATACATATATCACTAGAGATATATTATGTTTCAATTAGAATATATTCCTTGGGCTGTTTTGGTGAGGTCAGGGAGGGATGTGGTTGGTTTTAAGATACTAATTATGGGTTTTTCTGCAAATTGGTAGACAAGTGGGATGTTTGTGAGAAAAGGCAACAACTTACCTCATAGTCGTTAGATGTAGATCTAATGGTCACAAACGACGGATGGCAGACACACCATCATCACCAACTTAGTCTTCTGTAGGAGTACTAGCAAGATCCGTGCATTGCACGGAACATCAAGATGCATTTTTTTATAAAAACACTCATTGTGATTGACCCATGCGAGAGTAATCCCATGTGTAAAAACTAATGATATCTCGAGAAATAGGATATAAGGTGAATAGGAGTGGGGCGTGGTGGTGATTGGTGGTCGGACTGAGCGGAGGCATGGGGATTGACGACGCCAGCAGCGGCCACCAGACCAGTTTGTTCCAAAGGCTTCCTTTCTTAATTGCTCAACAATGAGGTTGTTGGAGATAAGGATGAACGAGGAAAGGCCTTGTCTGCAAATGTGGAGAGGGGTGCGGGTATCTTTTAGTTTAATTTCCATCAGTCAGATATAGATCAGACGGTCTATATTGCAAGATGGAATGCTTACCATCATCACCAACTCGGTTTTTTATAATTGAAGAAATATAAGTATGGAGATACAAACGTATTATCGATACTTGTTTCCGTAAAGTAGCATCTACATTCTATTCAACGCCTCAGCATGTGAGGCCTTAGCACAATGACTTCTCGACTGTGTAAAACAAAGGTTTTCCAGTCGCCGATAAGGATGGGGTGACGGCGGCGTGCTTTTTGGCTTGCTCTAGTCCTAGTAGTCATACTAGGTGGTCTAAGAACGTGTAGATTTATTATTTTTCACGTCTCGTGTTTGCCATACTGCAACGACTGTTGATGAATAGACGGTAAGTTATTCACGGGGAAACCCTTGTTGAGCGTGTTTGTGTGAGAGAGAGATAGTGTGCGTGTATGATATGTCTAGAGACCGAGGCAATGATAACAGATTCTTTGTGTCTATGTGTGTGGAGGATAGAGAGAGACATGTACATGGGGCTTTGTGTTGTGTAACGTGGAGACACATATACATAATTAGAGAGTGAGTGTGCGAGATACACATGCGGGCATGGGGAGAGATGAGGATCTAGATTAATGGGTGTTTGTGCGCGCGTTTGTGTGTGAGAGGGAGTGTGTGTATGTGGAGTAGAGAGACCACTAATGATGTAAACCTAGTATAAGGGAAGGGGGAATGGTGTTACATGTGTAGTAGCGGGATAGCATGGGTGCGGGCGGGGGGAGCAGACTATTTGGAAGAGACATCAATTGTGTGTGGGAGAGGGGTGTGAGAGCGAGCGAGAGAGAGAGAGAGAGGAAGAGAGGGGGCGAGAGAGGGTCCATAAATGGCATATAGATAGGGAGACAATGTTGATGTTGTTTGAAATTGGCCTATGTACGGAGACGCAAGGGAAGCGAGTCATCGTGTGTGTGATAGGGACTTCATGAGAGATCTAGAATAGATGGTGTAGAGAACAATGTGAGAGATCGAGAACGATGATACATTAGGGAGCTATGGAAAGAGTCACGACATATATGTATACAAGGGAGGAGCTAGGGCGGGTCCGCATGTGGGAGAGATAGAAAGAGGAGAGTGGTGCACAAGGAGATAAAGTGTGCTTGTTTTGCAGTGGGGGTGGTGTGTGAGGTGAGTGTGCGAGAACCACATAACTAGGGTGATAGACATTTGGGGGCGACGTTTTGTGTGTATGGGAAAGATACACTCTACATAGTGCGTGTGCTTGGGAAAGAGAGATGCCGGGAGACCTAGCTAGAGAGTGGGGGAAGAGATGTGTGCATGCCCAAGAGACAAAGTGATAGAGACCTATATTGGGGTCCGGACTTTAGAAGAGAGAGGGGTGTTAATGTGCTCGTGTGTTGGTGTT
>NC_041388.1:494597422-494684401 GCF_002162155.2 Triticum dicoccoides | reverse complement strand
GGGGGGGCGATGAGGGGGGAGGGGGGTTGGCTTCAAATAAAGAGTGAGGTGTCTATATTTGAGGGACTTTAGCGTAATTGACATATACATGGTCAATAGTGTGTGCACTCAAGGTTGATCAATTTGTTTCACAGTTTGGACTATGAGATAACGATACTTTTGAACATGCGTGATATACTTTGATGTACCAGAATTACAAACCTAAGATTGGAATTTTGGAATTCAACTCCATCATTAGCTTTTGTAATTCATTTAAACGGAGGTACATTTTTAAGCCGGGATTTCGTGATTTCAAATTCATATATCAAACCTAGATATATACACGTACGGGCATGTCCAAACTTTATAATCATCCACTTTATTCATACACATACACATTTTTGCTTTCGTCATCATATTTAGGATAAACACATTTGGAATTTCATTTGAATTGGACCATATGATGGTATTTGCTTGTAGTAGCTCAATGATCCATATTTGAATTGAATGGACAATCTAAGTTTCGAGTTGGAGACATTGATTTTCAAAACTTGCACTTTTTTGCGTGCAAAACAAACAAATTCTCGACCATGATATCCTAGTCGGCCGTACAAGAGCATAATATAATTTTAGGCGCCAAAAGCTTTCAAACTTCCCGCTCATATCGAAATATCTCGCGCCCAAAAGTTTAGCCCTGCGATATTCCTGTTTTACCCCTGCCACATGAACGAAAAAGGGTTGCTTTGGTAACTCCATTGTTTTCCTCTCTTTGCCCCCAACATTCTTCCCCAGAGCCCCTCCCCTTCCCCTCCCCGACCCCCAACCACAGCAAGCCGCCGAATCTAGTCCTCCGCCGTAGTGGTGGACCTCACACCCCGACGGATCTACGTTCCGCACCTTGGAACCCCCAACTGCCAACTCACCACTTCACCGGAGCCGCTTCAGCGACTGGCTTGTACACCGCTCCAGATCTCCTTGACCACCATCATGGTCTACCGCACCAGATCTGCTTAACCGGCGCCCTCGTCCACCATAGTGTAGGCCCTTCACTGACTCCCTCGTCCGTCCCTTCGCTGGCCCTTCATACAAGCCCTCGTCCGCTGCAACAGATCCGCCTCACCAAAAGCACTGTACAAAGCCCGCCGAAGCCTTCGTCCACTGCACCGGACCCGCTCCATGGACGCCATATTCAACTCCACCGGCCCTACTTTACCGAGGCCACAACCTCATCAGGTTATTTCGATCTGTACTCCTTTGGTTTTTCTCTTTATCATGCAACTGTTCACTTACCACAGATGAGCTTTCTTGTATGTCGACAGGCGCCGCAACCGTAGCACCGGAGCCGCTTCAGCGACGACGACAGCCGGCCCAAACTCAACCGCAACATGAGCACCATCGACGATCATTAGCTATCAAGTATGCCAATGATACCCATACGCCGCCAAGAATCAGGTACTATTATCCAACGGCCGGCGCCTACGTTCACTTTCTTAGCATAAGCACAACACCTTTGAATTTCTTCAAGGCATCATTCAGTTTTTCATGAGACGCGTTATTCTGCTTGCACCTGTAGGGCCATACTTCTAGCAGTGAACATGTTACATGTGCTAAATTACATACGAGTGCACATATAGTTAATATGCTTTAGTTTTGTCCTAAGTATTACTGTACTTCCTAGATATCACTGCCTACTATTTTACTTCTTGCATGCTATATTTATGATAATGGTGTTGTTCTGATGCCACCTGTTGGTTCCATCAGACTGATTCATGTTCTCTATGCTTAATTACACATTAGCAAACTAGCATGTGGTTCTGCTGGTTTTTGTTCGTTTTACCCTACATTTTCTGATGCTAGCTATTGCACCACTGCTACGAGCCTCTGTTCATTAATTTTGTGTGTGTTCTAGATCTTCCCAAGTTGCATGACTAATTTGATGCTTCTATTAATTATGGAGCTGCCAACCCCATCAAGCAAAATATTTGTTCTTTTGGGGCTAGCACCTTGAACAAGCATAAAAATAGAGGGAAGCGGATATATTGTCGTGTATGCACACACCCTTCTTTCATTAGTTTAGATGAACCATTGATGATCAATTCGAACCAGTGCATGCGATTAAAATTAATTTTAACTAAATAGGGGGTGCAGAATAAACTAATACAAGTAGATTTGCAACCACGAGATGCTGAGGATATCTTCAAAGAACATTGCAACAGCAGCGAGGCTTCACAACAACATATGTTAAGCCAGTGTGTTTTAGTATATGTGAAATGTAATGTGTGTGGTCTGCTTTCTTGGCTTGTGCCCTCAACCTGTAATCCTATAGAATAACAAATAGTTTAGTTGTCTGCTTTGTTGTATTGCTTGATTCAAATTCTTGTTTGTTACTTGTTACGCTATACCTGAGTTGGACAATATGTCAGCAGTGCCTGCTGTACTATCGTAAAGAAATGCATGCCTAGTTCATTTGAGTCCTTAACTTTTCCTCTGAACTTCATCGCAAGACTATCTTCGTAGTTTATATGAGGCCACACTGTTAAGTGCTTTCTCAGATTATTTCAACTGCTTAGATGCCTTGGCAACTTAAATATAGCGGTGGTACACTCCCTTTCAACTAGGGATGTCAACTGGGTCCCGTTTAATCCTGATTAAAGTCCACTAGTGGTATGATAGTTCAAAAGAGTTTTTTGTTTTTTGAGGAAAATGAACCAGGGAGCTAGCAAAAACTAACTAGATGGGACTGGCGGATGTCGTTTATTTGCCACTTACATCCCTAGTTTCATCTTACCGTTTTAATTTCTTTTCGGCTGATGCTGCTTCGAACCATTTAAGTATAGCTTGCCATGATCGGCAATAATTCGTATGTCGTTTACCATGTAAGCTTACTTCCTAGATCATGCGGTAACCATCTCTTACTTATGTCCAGTGGAAACCTTTCAGGATGCCGTTTAGACTAGGACACAATGTACAACCCCAGAATCTATTTGTGGAAGCAGTGCGCCATCCATGTTACCATATGGTAGGGAGTTCAGAGGCAACACCGCCGGAGAGCAGTCTGAGCACATATATTATAGTTCTTGAGGCTCTACTAGAGGCAGAAAGAGATGGTGTGGCTGCCATGAATGAGGTAATCTCGATCTTGAAGCTGGAAATTATGCAATTAGTTGCACGCATTATGCAAGCAACCCAAGAATTGGAGGAAGTAAGAATGTTGCATTTGAAGATGGAGGAGGTCCTGCTGCTTCTGCTATCTGAAGCCCAGGGTAATCCCAGTTCTTCTTTATATAGTAGTTGAAATTGTCATTATATTATTGTACTTGCATGTTGTGTCATGTATCTGAATGGATTATGTTGTAAGACCCCTATGTTGTCCATGTGTAGTAATGATCCGAATTTTTTAGGTGAGGTAATCCTCAGTACGTGTATGATTGACATAAGATGAACTGTTTTTTGTGTGAGAATATTGTATTGTATGAAATAACTGTTTGACTCAAAGTGTATCCAACCTATTGAATTCGAAGATCACGGCATTTCTAAATCATAATCATATATAAAGGTGGAATAAATCTTTTTTGTGGTTTTGAAGAAATAAATAACAAAATGTAGAATTATCTGTGGATATTCGTAGTCGAATAAAAATTGGATTTGGATTTAGTTGCCAGGGCCCAGGGCGAACGTGAATGCTAATTCTCCCAAGTTTTGAACGAAGCGACTAAACACCCACTATCATTTGTGGGCTGCCCGAAGCAAGTGTTTGCGAGATGGAAATTACTGTCTACCCCTGACACTTGACATCCTTATCGACCGGATTTACACTGCTGACAATAGAGGTAGACTAGTAACTTCAATCAGACATGGCACGACGGCTTCTGAGCCCATTCAGACACGATGGGCGCCAAACGTGGGCGGCAAAACACATTTGATTCAAGCTCGTCCGAAAGACATGTGTCTCTCCCTCCATTTCCCCATTCATCCATGGTGGGCGGCAAAACAAACTCTCCTCGTCCGAAATCGATGTAGGCTAATATTTTAAATAGGGGCTGATGTGTAACTTCCCTTAGACGTGACACAACCGCCCTACCTGTCAGCCCCGTTCATACACTGTGAGCGCCAACCGTGGGCGGCAAAACACCCTCTCCTCGCCCGAAATCGTTACCGGCAAATATTTGGGAGATGCAAGATTACCGTCCTATCCCCAACCGACGTGATGTCCGAAATTTTAAATGGGGGATAAGTTCGTAACTTTCCCACATTTCAGACAAGCGTGTCCCAAAGTTTGAGATCTCCCTCCCCCTCCCCCTCCATTTCCCCATTCATACACCGTCGGCGCCATGACAACCTCCCCACTACGGCCAGCCTCCTCCGTCCGCCACCCCATCCTCCACCTTGCTGGAGCCGCTACCCCTACCCCGTCGTCCACTGCAAGAGATGGGCGTCTCTCATCCACGACGTCGGACCATGATCCTTTCATCGCGTCGTCTTGCTTCATCGGCGCCGTCGTCCACTTTGCCGTTGCCGCTCCTATGACCGCCTTGTCCACGGCAACAAGATTTATCCCCCAACCCAGCCATCTGCCATCTAAAGTCTTCTTCCCCGCCGTCGACATCCATCGCACCCACAGCACCCTCAACGTATCAGCAGGGGCCTACACGGCGTCGCAAGAGAGGTGGTACTCTTCCATATGTGCTTAAGTTATTGATCTCATCCAGAAAATAGATCTTAAATTGTTTACTGTACTTTTCATGTCCGTACCAAATCGTAGTGGCTAGTTGAATGCAAACATTGGTTGCGAAGTAGCTTTGACCGGTTTGCACCTTCAGATCTGCCATGTCACGGTCACTATACTCGTAAAGCTTATGGTTTCCCCCCTTTATATTCACTACCATCATCGTAGGTGCTTCCCTGCTTCGTGTCATGCTAGCACTGCTCCTCAAGACCTCAACCCATCAAGCGAAACAACATGCCACTCATAATTCCAAAGCTTACGTGTTGAAATACGAATCTGATATGATGCTCATATTACTAAAACAGAGAACGTTTAATTGGTCACCTAATGTTCCTATATTCATTTTGAAAAGCATGTGCGCCACCCACTGGTCCAGCTAGTTCCACTTTCCTGATTTTACTCTTGATGCTTAGGGTTTTCCCCTTTTATCTACTCTACTATGATCTATGTAGGTGCTTTCTTTCATACTAGCATTACTCCACCCTTCAAGCTAAACAACACAACACTCAAAATTCCAAAGCTTAGTTGTTCAAATATGATTGTGATATGATACTGATATTAGTTAACAGACACATTTAATTGGTTAGCTAAAGGTCCCACTTGAGTTTCCAAATGCATGCCACGACATATAGAGAGACAGCAGAATTGCATTTCTTTGTCACTTGTTGACTGTACTTTCTTGTCCATACCAAATCTTGTTATTTCAAAGCAAATATCGGTTGCTAACTACCCTTTGCGCGGTTTGCAGCTTCAGATGTGCCATCCCACTGCCACGGTCAACACTATACTCATCATGCTTATGGTTTCCCCATTTTATGTTGACCACGATCAGCCTACGTGGTTCGTGTCATAATAGCATTGCTCCACCCATTGAGCTAAACAATCTTAGTTGTACAAATTCAAATATGATATTATGCCGATATTAGTAAAACTAAGAGATGTTTAATTGGTCAGCTAAATGTTCCTACTTTAGTTTCGAAATGCATGTGAGCCACATATGGAGAGACTGGAAGGAATAGTATTTCTCCGTGTGCTCTGGTTCATCATTGGTCGCCAACAGACATTGTATAGAAAGACTTGTAATATCTTCAATCTGCTTGCTCTTGTGCTCTTCTTTAAGATGATCCTCTTCTCTTGCGTTCGACTGGTCAGGTCGAGTTATTCTCCCTTAGTATATTTTGAATCAGTCAGGTCAGGTCGACTTGTTCTTCTTTACTATATGTTGAAGCTGTCATCTGCGAAGTATCATCACTTGTGGAGCTCTCATATTTTGAGTAGTAGGCCACATTATATTAATGCACACACCAAATTATAGCATGCATGTCACCTCTTAGAAGAATTGCAGAGATAGCACAAAGGGGTTTACAGGGAGGAAGTATTGGATTAGAATCACTTCTGCATTACAAAGATAAGCTCACTTGTTTTTATGTTTTCATGCATGTCAGGTATTGAACATTATCAAAATGAATATGAGAATGGGAGCATGAGAGGAATATTGCGGAACAATCCACTAGCTAACAAACTTGGCATGGTGGAGGATGGCCTATCTTATTCACCCATCAAGGTGCATGCTCTAACTTGGCAAGGTTGTATTGGTAGCACATATTGCATCTGACCTCTTGCATTACTTCTACTTTGTTACACCATCTGCTTAGTTTAAGCATCATATATGAGTATATGCCATACCTATCCATTTTCTGTACCTATTCCATGTGTCGTCATACTATGTTTTTCCAGTCAAATGTTGTTCTTTCGTAATAGATGTCCAAAAGGAAGATGGTGATTGCAGATCCTCAAGGAGTACAAACTAGGTATTTGGAAAAGGTAGTGATACCTTGTAGGACCTTGAAGTAGATGTGCCTAGAGGGGGGTGATTAGACACTTAATGCTAAAGTTGCAATTTTTAAGCTTTTTCAGTTTAGGTGGAGTTTAGGCATAATTTCAACATTCACAATACATATCAAGCAAGCATGCAAGAGTATATGAGCAGCGGAATGTAAGGCATGCAACTTGCAATAATGTAAAGGGAAGGGTTTGGAGAATTCAAACGCAATTGGAGACACGGATGTTTTTCCCATGGTTCGGATAGGTGGTGCTATCCTACATCCACGTTGATGGAGACTTCAACCCACGAAGGGTAACGGTTGCGCGAGTCCACGGAGGGCTTCACCCACAAAGGGTAACGGTTGCACGAGTCCACGAAGGGCTCCACCCACAAAGGGTCCACAAAGAAGCAACCACCCACAAAGGGTCCACGAAGAAGCAACCTTGTCTATCCCACCATGGCCATCCCCCACGAAGGACTTGCCTCACTAGCGGTAGATCTTCACGAAGTAGGCGATCTCCTTGCCCTTAGAAACTCCTTGGTTCAACTCCACAATCTTGTCGGAGGCTCCCAAGTGACACCTAGCCAATCTAGGAGACACCACTCTCCAAGAAGTAACAAATGGTGTGTAGGTAATGAACTCCTTGCTCTTGTGCTTCAAATGATAGTCTCCCGAACACTCAACTCTCTCTCATAGGATTTGGATTTTGTGGAAAGAAGATTTGAGTGGAAAGCAACTTGGGGAAGGCTAGAGATCAAGATTCATATGGTAGGAATGGAATATCTTGGTCTCAACACATGAGTAGGTGGTTCTCTCTTAGAACATATGGGTTGGAAGTGTAGGCTTAGTCTGATGGCTCTCTCCACGAATGAAGAGGAGGTGGAGGGGTATATATAGCCTCCACACAAAATCCAACCGTTACACACAGTTTTCCAATCTCGGTGGGACCGAATCAACAAACTCGGTCGGACCGAAAATGTAAACCTAGTGACCGTTAGAGATTTTCGGTGGGACTGACATGCAAATCGGTAGGACCGATATGGTTAGGGTTTGGGCATAATGTAATCTCGGTGAGACTGATTACACAAACTCGGTGAGACCGAATTTGGTAATTAGCTAACCAGAGAGTTGGTCAGGCAAACTCGGTGGGACCGATTTGCTCTTTCGGTGAGACCGAAAAGTTACAAAAAGGAAACACTGAATTTACATTGCAATCTCGGTGGGGCCGATTGCATATATCGGTGGGACCGAAAATATTGCAATAGGTAACAGAGAGTTTGCAATCCCATCTCGGTGAGACCGAGATCCCTATCGGTAGAACCGAATTGCTAGGGTTTGGCAGTGGCTTATGACAAGTGAAACTCGGTGGCGCCGGATAGGAATAATCGGTAGGTCCGAGTTTGGCTTAGGGTTTAGGTCATTTGTGGAAGTGGGAAAGTAGTTGAGGGTTTTGGAGCATATCACTAAGCACATGAAGCAAGAGGCTCACTAAGCAACACCTCATCCCTCCTTGATAGTATTGGCTTTTCCTATGGACTCAATGTGATCTTGGATCACTAAAATGTAAAATGAAGAGTCTTGAGCTTGAAGCTTTAGCCAATCCTTTGTCCCTAGCATCTTGAAGGAGTTCCCACAACCTTTAGTCCATGCCACTCCATTGTTGAACTTATCTGAAACATACTAGATACAAACATTAGTCCAACAAGAGATATGTTGTCATCAATTACCAAAACCACCTAGGGAGCACTTGTGCTTTCAATCTCCCCCTTTTTGGTAATTGATGACAACATACATCAAAGCTTTAGATAAAGATATAAAGAACAACAAGTAAAGCTTTGGAAGGACATGTAACAAGCATAGGCTCCCCCAACATGTATGCACTCGTGTAAATATGAAATATAGAGGCATGTGAGAGCATAACCATGACAGAGTAGGCAATGTGTTACATGTATCTTGGCCATATGCATCAGAGCAAAAGATTATCAAGGAAAATACCTTCATGCTCATGAGTCCTTCTTGCAAACAGTATGTACATAAGCAAGAACTCCTCATACTCATGATTTTGATGCATATACTTACCTTGTGGTCTTGAGTTGGCTTAGGATGGAATGAACCTGCACAAACAAAGTTAGATAACACAGGTACATCCACTAGCCAGAGCAAACAAAAGAAACCACAAGAATGCCAAGACCGGGATGACATGTAGAGAGTGAGTACAAGGTACCACATTGGATTCAACATGTCCCCAAGAATAAAGATATGCAATGAATTTGACTGATTTCTTTCCCTTAGGTGTCTTGCTCCCCCTGAATCTGACATGGGATATTGTGAGAAGATAGGGAACAGAAAATCAGAGCTGAAAGATATGAATAGAACTTAATTCAAATGAGTACATATGAACATGTCTTTCCCCCAAAAAGACATGTGGCATCTCTCCTCTTGAACATCAAGCATCTGGGATCCTTGAGTATTCTCTCCCCCTTGGAGATTTCTTTCTCCCCCTTAATATATGGGATCCTTGAGTATTCTCTCCCCCTTAGTACTTTCTCCTTTGTAGGTGATAAGCTTTTGATGTGATATCTCTCTCCCTGATGATAAGCTTTGATGTGATCTCTCTCTCCCCCTTTGACATCAATTTCCAAGAAGGTTTTTCCTGGAATCCGTCGAATAGGTTTGGTCCTTGAGATTCAGCACAAAGCAGTGAATAAAACTGTGATGCTTGTAGAGGACAAAATTCATTGAGTGGAGCTGGATCAGAAGAAATATAGAATATGTGGCAAACTGTTTTTCCTGTTGCAAAATCGGTGGCACCGAGTGGCATGTTTCGGTAGTACCGAAGGGATTCGGTTGGACCAAAAATGACAATTCGGTGAAACCGAGTTCATCACAGAGAAAAACACTTGTCACCTCAGCTCACTAGTCAAGTAAGATCTCACAAAGATTTGTAATGAATTAGCTGAAAGATTTGCAAGGAATTTGATGCAGAAATATGCAGAACAAAAATCAAAAGGAAAAGAGTGAAAGTTTCTAGATGAAGTTTTTTTTGTTTGAAAAAGAAAGAAACAAATATGCAAGGGATAAATGCAATAACTCAGAAAAGAACACAAGAGAACTTCATCTAGAATTGGGCGGTGACATAGTCACCTATGTTAGAGTATATTGACTTAGGAGTCAAGTGAGGACACTTGATCGTAGGTCATACTCATCGTTTAAGCTCAAAATGGGGTTACCATTTTTCGTTTAAGCATCTTGATGTATTCTCATCTTGTTAAGTTGCTTTGACTCATGTCTTGGAGTAAAGCTTCTCTAAGATGGAATAGCATACCTTGGGTGGTGGTGTGGTTCTTGCACATGTAGTTGAACTTGTCTGGGTGCTCAAGGTTGATGTAGCTCATCAAGAGTTGGGAGCACCACTTGGAGTTTGAGTTCATCTACCTACATGGGTTAATTCTTGCAAGGAAGAGCACTTGTGTATCCAAAAATGACAATCATGAAGATCAATCATAGAATTTGTCAAAGGATATGTTTTAATGGTTTTGTGCTTCCTTGTCTTCAACCACCATTGTGTAGAGTCTTGGTGATGTAGAGATTGCTCAAGATGTGAGTGAGTCGCAATCTCATGGAATTAGATTCAACCAAGCACCTACATGGGTTAGACAACATGCAAGGTGCAAATATATCCAAGACATAAGATAGTTATCATAAGAGATATATCATGGATTAGTCATAAGCTCATGTCTTGCATGTATCCAATGGAGTTTCTACTCCAAGTTCGAAGCATCAATGATGTTCAATTCTCCTCTCAACCTGCAAAACACTTTCTCATCAAGTGGTTTAGTAAATATATCCGCTAATTGCTTATCAGTGCGAACGTGCTTAAGATTAATGTCACCCTTAGCAACATGATCTCTGACGAACTTCAATATGCTTAGTTCGAGAATATTGTACAGGATTATGACCAATTTTGTTAGCACTTTCATTGTCACAAAGCAGTGGAACATGTTTCACATAAATCCCATAATCTTTAAGAGTTTGGGTCATCCAAAGTAATTGAGCACAACATGAACCAACGGCAATGTATTCCGCTTCGGCGGTGGATAAGGATACCGAATTTTGTTTCTTGGAAGACCAAGACACAAGAGATCTACCAAGAAATTGACAAGTACCCGAAGTGGACTTTCTATCAATCTTGTCTCCAGCATAATTCGAGTCGGAATAGCCAACAAGATCAAAAGAAGACCTCTTAGGATACCAAATGCCAAAATTTGGTGTATGGATTAAATATCTCACTATCCTTTTCACAGCCTTAAGATGACATTCTTTAGGAGCAGCTTGATATCGTGCACACATGCACACACTTAGCATAATATCGGGACGTGAAGCACATAGGTATGACAATGAACCAATCATAGAGTGATAAACCTTTTGATCAACCGGTTCACCATCTTTGGTCAAATCATTATGTCCACTAGTAGGCATGGGTGTAGACATACCTTTGCATTCTTGCATATTGAACTTCTTGAATAAGTCCTTGGTGTACTTTGTTTGAGAGACAAATGTACCTTCCTTAGTTTGCTTGATTTGCAAACCGAGAAAGAATTTGAGTTCACTCATCATAGACATCTCAAACTTCTCTGACATTAGCTTTCCAAACTTTTCACTAAAGAGAGGGTTAGTTGAACCAAATATGATATCATCAACATAAATTTGGCATACAAATAGTTCTCCATTAACCCTTTTAGTAAAAAGAGTAGAATCAATTTTACCAATTTCAAAACCACTTGTAGTAAGGAACTTGGTCAAGCATTTATACCATGCTCTAGGAGCTTGTTTAAGACCATAAAGAGCTTTGTGAAGTTTGTAAACATTATTTGGTTTCTTAGGATTGATAAAGCCGGGAGGTTGTTTGACATAAACTTCCTCCTCTATTTCACCATTTAGAAAAGCACTTTTAATGTCCATTTGGTACAAGGTGATATTATGGTGATTAGCATAGGCAAGTAAGATGCGAATGGACTCAAGTCTAGCAAGGGGAGCATATGTCTCACCATAGTCCATACCTTCGACTTGTGTGTACCCTTGGGCGACGAGACGTGCTTTGTTGCGAACCACTTGTCCATCTTCATCTTGCTTGTTGCGAAACACCCATTTGGTACCAATGATGTTATGGTTGTTGTCGGGCTTCTCAACCAATGTCCAAACTTGGTTTCTCACAAAATTGTGTAGCTCTTCATGCATAGCGTTTATCCAATCCGGATCTTCCAATGCTTCTTCAACCTTCATAGGTTCAATGCTAGAGATGAATGAATAGTTTCCACAAAGTTAGCTAAACGAGTTTTTGAGCGAGTGATTCTCCCGGTTTGTATATCATTGAGGATTTGCTCGACGGGATGATCTTTGGCAATTCTTGCTCGAACTCGTGAGAGCTTTTGCTTGGGTCTTTGTTGAACGTCTTCTTCATCTTGTTCTTCTTCTTGGCCTTCTTCATTGTTGACGTCGTCGTTCTCTTGTCGTGGTGGAGAAGGAGGTTGTTGATGTTCGTCTTGATGTATTTCCTCGTCTTCTTCATCTTGGTGTGTCCCACTTGTGGATGCTTCCGTGTCGATTCTTGGTTCACCTTGTCGTGAAGTAGAAGCTTCCACTTGGACGGATGAAGTACTCTCCTTCACCTCCGTTGGACGAATTTTGCCAATGGACAAGTCTTGAATTGCTTCTGAAGGGTCTTTGTCTCCTACATCAATTGGCAATTGCTCTACTTGCGAGCCATTAGATTCATCAAACTTCACATCTACCGTCTCTTCAACCTTTCGGGTGAAATTGTTGTAGACACGGTAAGTGTGAGAGTTTGAGCCATAACTGAGTAGAAAACCTTCATGAGATTTAGGAGCAAACTTTGAACGACGATGCTTATCAAGAATGTAGCACTTTGAGCCGAATACTCGAAAGTATCCAACTTGGGGTTTGTTACCGGTGAGAAGCTCGTATGCCGTCTTGCCGAGTAGCTTGTGAAGATATAAGCGATTTGTTGCGTGACAAGCTGTCTCAACCGCTTCTACCCAAAAGTGCTTCGGCGTCTTGTATTCATCAAGCATCGTTCTTGCCATTTCGATGAGCGTCCAGTTCTTCCTCTCAACAACTCCATTTTGTTGAGGTGTGTACGTAGCCGAGAACTCGTGTGAAATCCCTTCTTCGTCAAGAAAGGTGTCCACATTTGCGTTCTTGAACTCCGTTTCGTTGTCACTCCGAACCTTCTTGATCTTCGCATCAAACTGATTTTGGGCCTTCCTAGCAAAGTTTCTGAAGATCTTCTGGACCTGCGACTTGTCATTAAGAAAGAACACCCACGTAAATCTTGAAAAATCATCAACTATAACTAGACCAAAAGAATTTCCACCGAGACTCTTGTAGGCGTTGGGACCAAAAAGATCCATATGAAGTAGCTCGAGTGGCCTTCTTGTGGTCATGATGTTCTTCACGGGATGTCTTCCTCCAACCTGTTTACCTGCTTGACAAGCACTGCAAAGTCTATCCTTATCAAATATGACATCGTTAACCCCAAGGATATGATTTCCTTTAATAAGCTTGTCAAGGTTTCTCATGCCAACGTGACCTAGTCGTCTATGCCACAACCAACCTTTTGAGGATTTAGCAACAAAGCAAGTTTTAGGTTGTGCCTTTTTAGAGAAATCGACAATGTAAAGATCACCTCTACGCATACCCGTAAAGACCATTTTATGATTGTCTCGACGAAATACTTGGCAATCTACTTCAGTAAATAGGACATTCAAACCGAAATTAGCAAGTCTAGATACTGAAAGTAAGTTGTAGCCAAGAGATTCAACGAGCATGCCATTTTGAATGGAACTATCATGTGAGATGGCCACCTTACCAAGGCCAACCACTTTACCCTTTGAGTTATCACCAAAGGTGACATATTTTCGAGGGCCGTCATTTTCAGCAAGCTCACAAAACATCTCTTCATCTCCGGTCATATGATCAGTACATCCACTATCAAGAACCCATTCCTTTCCTCCTGATTCATATCCCCGAAGATTTTCCATTAGACCAAAATGTCTCATTGCATCATCAAGATCGAAGTCACTATCATCATCATCATCATAGTATCCATGTTCATCATGATCTTGTGACTCATCATTTCCTAGAGAGGGTAATTCATTAGATAAATGATCATCAAAGTGGTCACTTTTATGAATTCTTATAGCTTCGAATATGATATCATTAATGATTTCAACATCTCCTTTAGCATGCTTAAGATTGGTAAGTTCAAATAGACAATTACCAAAACTAGGATCACTAGAGTTCATCTTACTCAAGGCAATAGATTTATGGAGAATTTCATCCAAAGTTTTCAAGGAATGATCGGGAAATCGTTCCTCAAGAAATTTCCATATAGTATGGGCACAATTAAGAGTAGGCAAACTAGCAATCAAATTTTTGGGCAATCCTCTAATGATGAGCTCAATAGTTCTAAGATTGCGAATCATGTCAATATCTTCATCTAGGGTAGGATGCAAAGGATCAATATGAGGTGCACAAGGACTAGCAATATACTTGTTCAAATGATATTGATTGAAGATTACAAGCATCTCATTTTTCCACTCATGAAAATACTCTCCATCAAGAATAGGCACTCTATGTCTAAGACTCCCTAAAGTAGACACATCCATCTTCCTCCAATGGTGATTAAACCAAGGCAATGGAGACCAAGGCTCTGATACCACTTGTAGGACCTTGAAGTAGATGTGTCTAGAGGGGGGGTGATTAGACACTTAATGCTAAAGTTGCAATTTTTAAGCTTTTTCGGTTTAGGTGGAGTTTAGGCATAATTTCAACATTCACAATACATATCAAGCAAGCATGCAAGAGTATATGAGCAGCGGAATGTAAGGCATGCAACTTGCAAGAATGTAAAGGGAAGGGTTTGGAGAATTCAAACGCAATTGGAGACACGGATGTTTTTCCCGTGGTTCGGATAGGTGGTGCTATCCTACATCCACGTTGATGGAGACTTAACCCACGAAGGGTAACGGTTGCGCGAGTCCACGGAGGGCTCCACCCACAAAGGTTAACGGTTGCGCGAGTCCACGGAGGGCTCCACCCACAAAGGGTACACAAAGAAGCAACCACCCACAAAGGGTCCACGAAGAAGCAACCTTGTCTATCCCACCATGGCCATCGCCCACGAAGGACTTGCCTCACTAGCGGTAGATCTTCACGAAGTAGGCGATCTCCTTGCCCTTACAAACTCCTTGGTTCAACTCCACAATCTTGTAGGAGGCTCCCAAGTGACACCTAGCCAATCTAGGAGACACCACTCTCCAAGAAGTAACAAATGGTGTGTAGGTAATGAACTCCTTGCTCTTGTGCTTCAAATGATAGTCTCCCGAACACTCAACTCTCTCTCATAGGATTTGGATTTTGTGGAAAGAAGATTTGAGTGGAAAGCAACTTGGGGAAGGCTAGAGATCAAGATTCATATGGTAGGAATGGAATATCTTGGTCTCAACACATGAGTAGGTGGTTCTCTCTTAGAACATATGGGTTGGAAGTGTAGGCTTAGTCTGATGGCTCTCTCCACGAATGAAGAGGAGGTGGAGGGGTATATATAGCCTCCACACAAAATCCAACCGTTACACACAGTTTTCCAATCTCGGTGGGACCGAATCAACAAACTCGGTCGGACCAAAAATGTAAACCTAGTGACCGTTAGAGATTTTCGGTGGGACTGACATGCAACTCGGTAGGACCGATATGGTTAGGGTTTGGGCATAACATAATCTCGGTGAGACTGATTACACAAACTCTCTGAGACCGAATTTGGTAATTAGCTAACCAGAGAGTTGGTCAGGCAAACTCGATGGGACCGATTTGCTCTTTCGGTGAGACCGAAAAGTTACAAAAAGGAAACACTGAATTTACATTGCAATCTCGGTGGGGCCGATTGCATATCTCGGTGGGACCGAAAATATTGCAATAGGTAACAAAGAGTTTGCAATCCCATCTCGGTGAGACCGAGATCCCTATCGGTAGAACCGAATTGCTAGGGTTTGGCAGTGGCTTATGACAAGTGAAACTCGGTGGCGCCGGATAGGAATAATCGGTAGGTCCGAGTTTGGCTTAGGGTTTAGGTAATTTGTGGAAGTGGGAAAGTAGTTGAGGGTTTTGGAGCATATCACTAAGCACATGAAGCAAGAGGCTCATTAAGCAACACCTCATCCCTCCTTGATAGTATTGGCTTTTCCTATGGACTCAATGTGATCTTGGATCACTAAAATGTAAAATGAAGAGTCTTGAGCTTGAAGCTTTAGCCAATCCTTTGTCCCTAGAATCTTGAAGGAGTTCCCACAACCTTTAGTCCATGCCACTCCATTGTTGAACTTATGTGAAACATACTAGATACAAACATTAGTCCAACAAGAGATATGTTGTCATCAATTACCAAAACCACCTAGGGAGCACTTGTGCTTTCATACCTGTTAAATCAGATAGATCAGCAGCCATAGAAAACACAGGCCCAACTGTAATAGACTTTACCCCTTCTCCAGTGGCCAAACCCCTATTAGAACTGCTAACAACCCATCGTCAGGTATTGTCTATGATATCAATTCAAAATTTGAACTCCTAAATTTCTGCATGTGCCTTACCTTCTCTCTTGTATGAAAACTAATTTCAGATGAATCTCCTTGCTCAAAGGATCATAGGATCTCACGACAATATTGGGCTCTGCATTGCTCTTGTCAGTACCTCTTGCCCTTTGTCAGCATACTTACACTCATTGTTGTTTGATTATGTAGCATCACTGTAAAGGTTCGCTTCTTTATCCTCCCTTTTCTTGAAATTATAAGCTCTATATTTACTCTTAGATAAATGTAGAATTAACACAATGGTTATGAAGTTTTGGATTGCTCATGTAAGTACCTGTTGTCATGCACTCCCTCTGTATCGAATTAATTGTTGATCAATTGGATGTATTTAGAACATAATAGTGCTAGATACATCCATTTGAGCGACAACTAATAACGGACGGTGGTGGTATTACTGTACATGCATCGCGAGATAGTTGATTGTCTAGCATTACTCTGCATCTTATCTGCCCTGCCCTCCACTTTCTCCAAATTATCATATCTACATTTACTCTTAACAAAATGTTGAATAAAGCCAATGCCACTGCACACGTTGATGTCTGCATTCCTCTTGTCAGTACATTTTGCCTTGTAACGCTGTACTTAATTAATTGCTATTTGATTATGTATCATCAGTCTGCACCTGAGCTTCATTATCCTCTATTTCTTCCAATATTATTTGATCTATATTTAGTCTTTGCAAAATGTAGAATAATGGCAATGCTTATAAAGAATTTTCTTTGGGGAATTTATTGAATTATATTTCCATCAACCTGGAGAAGGGCTTTGTCCAACCCGTGTTAACATGTAATGTAAGTTCATCCTTCTCAAGCCTTCAAACTTTGTTCTAGTATAGATTTGGATAGGCATCATTTCCTCCACTGCTATTTATATCTGATTGGATGTTTGCAACAACTACCAGTTTTAAATTGTAGTTGTAAAAACATGTTCCTTATGCAGAATAGATCCATTTATTTGCTTATATAATTGTGAAACATGTTACGTGTCTCCTTGTTTCTCTTCCAGAGTCGTATCTCTTATGCCAGGCAGATCTTTAGGAAAGATAGTGAGCCAAACCATCTTGAGGACAGCGAGATGACCCCAAGGTCCTGTCTTGATGAAGACAGTGAGTTGAAGCTACTCACCAGCAGGTGTGAGACAACCTCTGTGCAGTCGCTGCCTCAATCAGTTCGACTTCTTCAGTCTCAACTTAAAGCTGAATGGCTTGCTTCAGCTCAGCTCCGACTTGAAGTCAAAGATGTAATGAAGATGTCAGGGGACTGCCTTGCGCACTATGGTGCCATACAGCTAGGGATGAAGCATCTATCGTTGACACAATTGAGGTCTCATCAGCTTGTTCGGCTGCCTACGGGGCCCGAGCTTCCCAGGTCTAGTGCCTTCTGAAGTGCTCTCAGTTTTGTAAATTCTTTTGTCGGCGCGTTTATATGCACTGGTGGCGACCTTTGATGCCCAGTGTATGTAATCCGCGGTCATGTTGTGTTTTATTATCACCGGTAGCGAACTTTGATTCCCAGTGGATGTAATATGCCGTAATTTCTTTGTTGTATAGTCTAGGTTTATTCGTTGGTCGGCATGCTGTAATTTAGGCCTGAAGGTTCAGTGGATCTCAGTGTTGTCGGTCTTCAGGCCAGCCCGTTACTCATATGGGCCAAAATGTGGGCCTATAATCATCTTGGGCCATTAGCAGGTGTAAACCTATAGTAGTTTCCTGCCTTTAACAGGCCATGGGCTACATATTTACTGTAGTGACACTGGGCTTCCTACGGGCCATAGAAACAATGGGCCTTCTATGGTCCGTAGAAACAATGGGCCTTCTACGGGCCGTAGAAACAATGGGCCTTCTATGGGTCGTACCATCAATGGGCCTTAGACAGGCCGTATGATCGATTAGCCAAACATGGGCCAAAAACAGACCGCATTATGGCCGTAAACGGGCTAGAGTTGGAGTCCTCCGTTCATGGGCCGACCATAACGGGCCATCGTTAATAGGCCGTATTTGACGATGCTATGAAAACGGCCCAACGTATTAACGGGCCATAAACGGGCCGACTGTAACCACGGGTGGAATTTGGCCCACAAGCAGAAAATGGCAGTAACGGGCCATAAGTAACCGAATGCTGGAAATGAGCCCAAGAATAAATGGGCCCTGAGAAGGCCGAAAGATAACATGGGCTGCAAACGGCCCAATGGATTAATGAGCCGTTAATGGGTATAAAGTGATACACTGTTCAGTACTGGCCAGTTTCACCATGGGCTGTTAATGGGCCAAGAGTTACAAAGGACCTCATATGGGCCGAAAGACATCATGGGCCATACATGGGCCGAAACTTAAAATGGGCTGGAATCATATTGGACGGCCTAGATGACGCTACTGGGCCTAATTCAGATAGGTCGTAATGGGCCCTAGGTTAGTGGGCTGTAAATGGGTTATATGCGAATAGGCCGTTAACATGCTTTCCGTGGGCCAGCCCGCCACCTTTTGACCAAGTCAAACGGGTCAGCCTTTTCACAGGAATGGGTCTCTGTTCGGTCGTGCCACGTGTCGACGTATCATAGGCGCCTTCGGTCCAATGAGTGGATGGCATCTGTTCCAACGGTGAGCCGACACGTGTTTCCTCCAGCCAATGATGATTTTACACGTGGAAAATCCCAATTGGTCGGGGCTGTTAGCGGGTTATCGGATCCAAAATTGGACCCGATAGCTTAACGGCGTTCCATTATGGTGGATGCCACGTGTCGGTCACCCTTGACAAAAGCACCTCTGTGACGCACGATTTATCATCATGGAAGTGGACACTTCCGTGATGATAATTTTGGTAATGTCATGTAACACTTCTACGACAGCACAAGTATGACTATCTTGATTCTGTCATAAAATTGTCATGGATGTACATGCATGATAGAAAACGTGACCTACTGTGACAAACACGTATCATCACGAAAGTGTATTTTTTTGTAATGCAAGACATTGCGCCAAATCACTCCTTAACCTTGGTATGATTTCTGGATCGATCACCTTCTAAGAGATTGCATTGAGGAATGCATAAAGCTTCACAATGGCTAATCGAACGTTTTTCGGTAGAATCCCCCTCAATGCAACCGGAAGCACTTGTGTCATAATCACGTGGCAGTCATGAGACTTTCGATTCTGGAACTTTTTCTCTGCCATATTAATTATTCCCTTTATATTCGAGGAGAAGCCAGACGGGACCTTCATACTGAGCATGCATTCAAAGAAGATTTCCTTCTCTTCTTTGGTAAGCGTGTAGCTGGCAGGACCTTCATACTGCTTTGGAGGCATGCCGTCTTTTTCGTGCACATGTTGCTAGTCCTCCCGTGCCTCTGGTGTATCTTTTGTCTTCCGATACAGGCCCAAGAAGCCTAGTAGGTTCACGCAAAGATTCTTCATCACGTGCATCACGTCGATTGCAGAGCGGACCTATAGGTCTTTCCAATAGGGTAGGTCCCAAAATATAGATTTCTTCTTCCACATGGGTGCACGTCCCTCAGCGTCATTCGGAACACATAGTCCGCCGGGACCCTTTCCAAAGATTACTTGTAAATCATTGACCATAGCAAGTATGTGATCACCAGTACGAACGGCGGGCTTCTTTCAGTGATCTGCCTCGCCTTTGAAATGCTTGCCTTTGTTTCGACATTGACGGTTGTACTGGTACAACGAGGTGCTATACAAATGGTTTTTAAACCCTTTCCGTGACGGCATTTGGAACCATCGCCTAGTGAGTGACGGCGATAGGGGGGTCCTTCCCACATGACCCAGAAACCGTTGGGGATATGCGTTCCTAGCACACACGCTCGGCAAAATGAGGTCGTGTGCGACCGGCATGCGCTCAAATACGGAAATACGTATAGTAGAGCTAAAAAATACAATTATACAGGCGGAATTGTTTCCTATCACAAGTACATCCCACACACTCAGTCCCCGCTAAATGTTTCCATTCGTATGTACATCTCACACAGTCGCTCCAAGGAAAACGTTTCCGTTCACAGGTACACCACACACAATTTTCCCCGTTAAATCGCTTGTGATAGCGTTGCCATTGCACACGATATTAACAATTTTATCATTTGCATTAGTGAATGCACCACACACGGTGCGTAGAAGAAACTGTGTGGCAAAGGCTGTCCATATCACACAGTTTTTATGTGGTAAACGTTTGCGCAAGGTGGCCTAATGCAAACAGTTTTCAAGAGAAGGTCATGTGTGATTGTTCATTGATCCAACACAGTTTTTTCCTAGAAACTGTATGCGTTGCCTAAGTTCATCGCCCATAGTATTTTCTCAATAACCGTTTGCAATAGCAGAACCCAATTAGCAGGCTAATTCGCCATTAGCAGGCTAAATGCCCTATTATTAATCTAATTGACATTCATATTAAGCACATAATATATTTCATTTCCATATTAAGGAAGCATGATTTCATAATTGAAATACATCAGAGTCCAACATGATATAGCTTCAGCACTTAGCTACCCCATTACACAACTGCACCAGCACCAAGTTTCACATGCAACATGTAGAACCTTTCGAAATTAGCATCATAGACGGTATATAAACAGATGCATCTCATCTGGAAAACTGCTGAAGCGGAAGGCGAATATTGAGCCTTCATTCATGTTGAAGGTCTTTGCAACTTTAGGCCAGTGCCTGTGGATGATTGACTGTTCGTCCTTCGTCCTCTCCAGGAACACTTCAATATTGAACCATGGGTGTTGTATGAAAACCTTCCTCGCCTCCTCACCATAGAGGTGGTTTGAGAGGTATCATCAGTGAACTGCTTTGGAAAGGCTTGAAAACAAGGATGTGCGTAAATATCTTCTGTATATTGGAAATGGGGCAAAGGAATAAAAGAAGCAAGGTATAATAGTTAGTACCATCTTGTAGTGAACTGATGTCTTCTTCATTGTGCAGCAAAGATCTTGTTATTTTTTGTTGCTAATTTCTTTATCCTAACAATCTTCCTGAGTTTCTTGACTTGATTGATATTCATGGGCAACTCATTTCCCCATGTGCAAAAAGGGTCGAACAGTGGGTCAAAACCTCTGACAGTAGGAACTACATGTGCAAGACCAAATTGTTAAAAACCTAAATATTAGAATAGTTCTTGCAATTGCACAATAATGTGCTATTAGACAATGGACCATGCACGTGCTAACCTCGATTGTAAACCTTAGTGCTTCCCATTGTTTCCCCGCAACACATATAAGGTACTTAGTCTTCAGATTAAGTAAGGGTTCGCATGCTATCAGTAAAATATGTTTATGAAAAATAAGCACATCGCATATTCATCAGATTAATTCAAGCCACATGGAAAACCCATTTATACAAACCAAGCATTATTAAGAACTAGGAAATATAGCACTTGTATATGTTTCTCATGTATTAAGTGCGGCCAAATTCGATTTATTCCTCACATGCACAACAATACAAAATTCTACCCATGACAATTGGACATCGCATTGCAGAATTGAACCAAGCAGTTAACTAAACACCACAACAAATGAACCAAACATTAACTGAGCACCAAATTGCACAATATAACATACTCCGAATAGAAGATTAGACAGTTAACCAAACCAATCATGCTTAACAACTTGGAAATATAGCAATTGTATTTGTTTCTCATGTATTTACTACAGCCAAATTCAATGTATTCCTCACATGGTATACAATAATAGAATGCACCCACAACAATTGAACATCACATTGCAGAATTGAACCAAATAGTTAACTAAACACCACAGCACAAATGAACCAAACGTTAACTAAGCACCATATTGCACAATGTATAACCAAACCAAGCATGCTTGAGAACTTGGAAATATAGCAATTGTATTCGTTTCTCATGTATTTTGTAAAGATATATTCGATTTATTTCTCACATGGAAGACAATA
The DNA here is from genome assembly GCF_002162155.2 of Triticum dicoccoides. NCBI lineage: Eukaryota > Viridiplantae > Streptophyta > Magnoliopsida > Poales > Poaceae > Triticum > Triticum dicoccoides. The sequence goes on along the minus strand of NC_041388.1, from coordinate 494,662,288 downwards.
CAAAATTGCAGCCTGAAGAATTGAACATCACATTTGCAGAACTGAACTAAATAGTTAACTGAAGACGACAACTAATTAACCAAATAGTTAATAAGTGACCACCACACTGCACGACATATAGAACATATACACTAGAGCAACAGATTGCATGGTAAAATTCGATAGCACAATTCACTAGAATTTGTGAAGGAATGGCAGGAGCAGCACACGCAATGGGTAAACCGAGCATGCTTAACCGGCGTAGCTAGCAAATGGAAAGGTGCTCCTCCAAGATCTGGGGGTCGGTACAAATGGCAGCCATCGCAACCTCATTCGCGCGTGTGGCCATGATTTGCTTCTCCGCTGCCAAATGCTCCTTGAGCTCCTAGCTATAATGCGTGCACCATGGCTTAGGGCGGCGCTTATTTGGTGGAGGAGTCAGTGATTTGGGTGGAAGGAGTCGCGCCGGCAGTCGGGGCATGTGGGATGTGGAAGGAGGAGGATGGGGGTCAGGTGTGGATTACCTGTCTGGATAGACGAGGCCGAGCAGTGTGAAGGAGGATCACCGGTGAGGAGGCGGCGCTACAAGCAAGGAGTGAAAGTTTCAAGTTGGAAAGGAAGGCAGAAACAGGGGAAATGTGGCTTTTGGTAAGGAAGGGGGGCCGGGAGGTAGATATTTCTGCGAAAGCCGAAAATTTGGAATCGCTTCAGCGAAAAAACTGGCGCGCAAAGTGTCGTCACACACGGTCCCTTATTCAGAACTATGTATGATATGTGAACATCACAAACAATTCAGATAGCTTAACCCGTGTCTGATGAGTTTGAACGTCAAAATTTTGGTTCGAATTTCCCTGGTTAGAGTGGTCATCCACATCATTGCATATGTCGGATTTCGGGTTCCGGCAAAACCCTTGAGGTTCGAACACTGGGGTGCGCATGAAGATCTCTCCCCCCTCTAGTTCGCACACACCATGATCTCACGGCCTAGCTTGATGAACCCAAAGAACACGAGACACAAGAGTTCATACTGGTTAGGGCCACCGATGTGGTGTAATACCCTACTCCAGTGTGGTGTGGTGGATTGCCTCTTGGGCTGAGGATGAACAGTTACAAGGGAAGAACAACCTCCTGAGGAGAGGTGCTCTTGTGCTTGGTGAGTGTGGTGGCTTTGGTGGAATGGATCTGTTCCAAGATCATCTCCCCCCTCTACGGTGGAGGCTAGTCCTATTTATGGAGGCCCCGGTCCTCTTCCCAAATATTAGGCGGGAAGGGATCCTACAACGGCCAATTTGAAGGGGGACAACTAGTACAAGCTATCCTGACAAAAGTAGTCTTCGTCTGCCAAAGGCTCTGGTGGTGATGCTGTCTTGGGCTCCACAGTGACCTCCGTCCTGCTGTCCTACCGGTCTTGGTCTTGTTGCACTGATATGGAAACCTTTGCCTGATGCCTCGGGACTCCTCGCCTGTGCTTGCCTCTTTATCACCAAACAGGAAACGAGGACACTGCGCGCTGGCGCCCGCCTGGCTCCGGTCGTCATGGCTTGCGTCACACAAACCTCGCGAGGTGTCCCTTGCCTTGATCTCTCCGCCCCTCGCGAGCCAGCCTGGTGAGGCCGCCCCTGAGGAGGTCTTGCGTCGTCCGCCTCATGAGGCTTGGCCCCTCGCGAGGGTCTTGAGTGTTTGCTGGTGAAGATGGGCTGTACAGGGCCGCTGGTGGAGCCACACCGCAGGCCGCAGGCAGGCAAGTCTGGGGACCCTCATTCCCAGAACGCCGACAACATAATTTGGGTACACAAAGGAGACTACAACACACCCACACTTCTTAATCAAGCAGGTTCAGCAATTATACAGATCTAGCTGACCTAAACATTACTCTAACAAATTAAAGACTGGCACTCTTACTTAAACAAAACAAAGAGTACTACTATGGCTGGTGCTCGTCGTCCCCGCAAGCACACCATGACCCCCGCTGCGGCCCCTCGTGGTCGCGGTGGCGCCTCTTCGTGTGGTGGTGGTCGCTCGAGTCGTGGGAGCCCTATCGATGAAGGGAGGCGCACCATGGTCGCGCGGCCGCAGGCCGCACTTCCACTCTGCGGAAGTGATGCCAAAATTCGTCGTGTGGTCGGAGAACCCGACCGGCACTTGGCTTCAGCTCCCGTGCTTCTTTGTCGGCCATCTGCCAGCCACTGGTCCAGGCGGTCTCTGGCTGCAGGCGGACGACTGCTGTAGCAAGGCCTCGTGGGTTGCGGTCAAGGTCTCCGCCACAGGCAACGCAGTCCTGGCCCATGGCTGGCAGACGTTTGCCCACGCGCGCGGCCTGTGCCAGCGGTGCTCCCTCCACTTCAAGTATGATGCCCACGCGACCCTCTATGTGAGGGTGTTCAGGGAAGATGGCCGCCGCGTCGGGTGCTGCCCGAGGACAACGACGGCGGTGAGGTGCTCGGCCTCGGTGACGGCCGTGATGAGAGTGAAGGCAGGCTCGCCCTCGGTGCCGACCATGGCCCGTCCAGCTACGATGACTCTTCTTCCGGCAACAGCTCCAGCAGCAGCGGCTACGACCAGCCGCCATGCCGCCGCACCTACTTCGAAGGTGGCAGCGGGTCGTCTCATTGCCGCGCTTCAGTGAAGCGCGAGGAGGGGTCTGGCTGAGCTCAGGAGAGCGCCATGGGCCCGTCCTTGCGACCTGCAGCGGGAGCACGTGCCACTTTTGTTTCGTTCTTCTTTTCCTTCCTGCATTAAGAGAAACAAGTACGGGGCCCCACTGGGGCATGCAACAACTATGATTTCCAAGAGGTTGTGCTATGTTTATCGCTCTTGTGTTGTGTTGCAGCGTCAATGTTTTATGTACGCGCGTAGGAATAACTTAGCTTGGTGCGCTTGAAGTAGTTTCCGCCTAGCGAGGCGCGCGTTCCCCAATGCCTGGCGAGGCCTCATGTGCTCGGAAGGCGTTTGGGAACTACAAAAATTCAGTTAGGAAATTCTTATTCTTCCAAATCCTGGTTGCAGGCACTGCCGGCCATGACCCAGTGCTTCACATCACGGTACCCGGGGGGCACAGATTCAGAGGGGTGTGCCAACTTGCGAACTCGAGCGAGGGTGCCTTGCGAAAAACAGGAAAATGAAAACACTCACGAGGCCACCTGTCCAGCCCCCTCGCGAGGCTTGCGAGGGAGAGTACGGGTCCAAAAAACGAGGAACCGAGAGCGGAAAAGGAGGCAAAGAGGCAATGGAACTGGGCCAGCAAGGAACACCAGAAAGCGAATTCTTACTAAAAAAAGGTGCAAGCCAATTGCGGAAAGCAAATGAAAAGCCGCGCCCGACACCTAGTCTAGTCTTCTTGTCTTCTCACCAGCGCGGAGCTAAGTGCTGCCACTAAGACGTGGGAGGGAGCCCCTGAGGCCCGAGGGCGGCACTCCTGAGACTACGGGGCGTGTACAACCCCACTCATTAATATGTGAGAGTGTCACGAGCGGAGATCTTCACAGGCACTGGGCCTTGCTTCACAGGCGCCGTGCCTTGCTTCATGGGTAGAACCTCCGAAGGTGCTGGATGTTCCAGGCGTTCTAGATGGGGATCCCATCCTGCGTCTCTAGGCAGGTGGCACCAGGCCTGGAGACGTGGGCAACCCAAAACGGGCCCTCCCACATGGGTGAGAGCTTGTGCAGCCCTTCCCTGGAGAGCACCTGCCTCAGGACAAGATCACCCACCTCGAGCGTCCTGGAGCGGACGCTGCGGCAGTGGTACCGCCGCAGCGCCTGCTGGTACCTTGCAGCTTGGAGCGAGATTTCACGGTGGCGTTCCTACCCCAGCACGAGGTCCATCCCCCGCATGGCGTCCTGCTGCGTTTCATCAAACACTAGGACCTGCGCGGAGCGATGCCTGACCTCATGTGGGAGAACCGCTTCTGCTCCCTAGATGAGGAAGAATGGGGTCTCGCCTGTCGGCCTGGTGGTGGTGGTGCGGATGGACCACAACATGGACTGGAGCTCGTCGTGCCAGCCCCTGCCACAGGCCTCGAGCTTCTTCTTGAAGGTCCTAGTCTTGAGACCCCTCAGGACTTCCGCGTTGGCGTGTTCGGCCTGGCCGTTGCTCCTAGGGTGCACCACGAAGGCGTAGCAGATCTGCGTTCCAAGGTAAGCATAACATGTTTTGAAGAGATTGCTAGTGAACTGTGAGCCGTTGTCGGTGATGATGCGATTAGGGACCCCAAATCGGCTTACGAGGCCCTTGATGAGCTTGACTGCTGACCCAGCTGGGATGGTGCGGATAGCTTCCACTTCCGCCCACTTGGTGAATTTGTCGATGGCGACATAGAGGTAGCGGTAACCTCCAGGCGCTCGTGGGAATGGGCCCAGGATATCCAGCCCCCAGACCGCAAACGACCATGAGAGCGGGATAGTATGGAGGTCCTGAGTCGGCTAGTGGATCTGCTTGGCGTGGAACTGCAGGCCTCACAGGATTTCACCAGCTCGGCCGCGTCGTTGACTGCCGTGGGCCAGTAGAACCCGCTGCAGAAAGCCTTGCCGACTAGGGTGCATGACGATGAGTGGTGCCCGCAGTCTCCGCCATGTATGTCAGCCAGCAGCTCATTCCCCTGTTCCCTAGAAATGCATCGCAGAGAAACATCATTTGGCCGGTTCCTGTATAGCTCACCGTCCTGAATGCAGTACGCCGTAGCCTGCCGGGCCACACGCTCTACGTCTTCTTCCTTCTCTGGCAACGTTCCTTGCGTCAGGTACGCCTTGAACTCCTCGATCCAGTACCCCTCTTGAGGCTCGAGCGCTAAGAGGAGGCACGCTCCTGAGGTCGGGCCGCAAGCGGGGGCTCTCAAAGCTGGTGGCTGGGGGAGTTCCTCCTGAGGAGGCATCGGCTCCGCAGGCGGAGGTGCTGCCAAAGGTTTGAAGAGCCGCTCCTTGAAGACGCCAGTCTCTTGGGGTAGCTGCTTGGATGCTCTTTTGGTGATGTCGTCTGCCTCTTTGTTGGTGCCACGAGGCACATGCTAGAGCTCCAGGCCCAGGAATTGCTTCTCCATTTTGCGCACCTCCACGAGGTATGCCTCCATGTGCTCATCCTTTGGCTCGTACACCTTGTTGGAGAAGTTGACAAGGAGATGCGAGTCTCCCTTGATGGTGAGGCATTTCACCCCGAGGGCCACTGCAACCTTGAGGCTGGCGATGAGACCCTCGTACTCTGCGATGTTGTTGGAGACCTTCTCACCCCGCTAGAAGCAGAGCTACACGGCGTAGTAAAGTTTGTCCTAAGTGGGAGAGATGAGCACGGCTCCAGCCCCCGTGCCCTAGCGTGCGAACGCACCATCGAAGTACATGACCCAGCCATCTGGCGCTTCACTCCCTGGCGAGAGGGATCTGTTCTCGCCTGCTTCGAGCTCTGGGGTGTCGGTCCATTCTGCCACAAAGTCGGCGAGTGCAGCCCCCTTGATGATGCTGGTTGTGCTGAACTCCAGGTCAAACACTTGTAGCTCAATGTTCCATTCGACGACCCTTCCTGCAGCATTGGGGCTCCTGAGCACTCTTTCCAATGGGTAAGGTGAGACGACCTTGATGGGGTGACCCTGGAAGTAGTGGCGCAGATTGCACGAGGCCACCAGGAGCGCGAGCAAGAGCTTCTGAGGCATGGGGTATCGCGCTCTCGCATCTCGTAGCATTATGCTGATGAAGTATACTGGATGCTCGACGAGGGTGGGAGAGCCAATGGAGTTTTTGGCTCCCGGGGGCTGAGGCGTTCCCTGTGGGTCCCCAGCTTCGGAGGCTCGATGACCAGCCGGGGCGACCGTTGTCTCAGGAGCATCGCCTTGGTGTTGCGCTACCTCATCCGACTTGGCGTCTCCATTTGGCGGGCCCTTGACCTGGGGCTCCTCTCTGAGGGCCACCAGCGCCGCGCTGGCGGAGTGGGTGTGGAAGACAGGTAGAGTACTAAGGGCTCGAGAGGGCGAGGCGCCACCATCACCGGCAGGATGGTTAGGTATCTCTTGAGGTCTTGAAATGCCAGGTAGGCCTCGGGGTCCACTCGAACGGACCCTTCTTCTTCATCAGCTTGAAGAACGGCAAGGCGCGCTCCCCCAACTTGGAGATGAAGCGCCCCAGCGAAGTCACGTAGCCTGCAAGCTTCTGCATCTCCTTGAGGTTTTGTGGTGGGCTCATGTCTTCTGTTGCCTTGATCTTCTCCAGGTTGGCCTCGATCCCCTTGTGGGACATGAGGAAGCCCAGCAGCTTGCCGGAAGGGACACCAAACACGCATTTCTCCGGGTTGAGCCGCAAGTTCGCCTGGCGCAGGCTCGCGAAGGTTCCCTTCACGTCCCGAATCAAAGTTCTTGCCTCCCATGAATTCACCATAATGTCGTCAACGTAGGCCCCAACATTTCTCCCGAGCTGCCGCCCCAAGGCGATGTGGATCAGTCGCTGGAAGGTCGCTCCTGCGTTGCGCAGTCCGAATGGCATGCAAGTGTAGCAGTATACCAAGCATGGGGTCAGGAAAGTTGTTTTCTCCACATCTTCCACCGCCATCTTGATCTGGTGGTAGCCTGAGAACACATCCAGGAAACAGAGCAGATCACACTCGGTGGTGGAGTCAACAATCTGGTCGATGCTCGACAGCGGGAATGGGTCTTGAGGGCAAGCCTTGTTGAGGTTGGTGAAGTCAACACACATGCGCTCCTTCCCTCCTTTCTTCGGCATGACGACCGGGTTCGCCAGCCACTCTGGGTACCAGACCTCGTGAATGACACCCGCTGCCTCCAGCTTACGGGTTTCCTGAACGATGAAGGACTGCTTCTCCGTGGACTGTTGCCTCGCCCTCTGCTTCACAGGGCGCACGTTGGGGCATACCCTCAGATGATGCTCAATCACTCCTCTCGGGGCCCCAACCAGCTGCTTGGGCTCCCAGGCGAATACTTCCTTGTTCGCCCGCAAGAAGTCCACCAACTCCCTTTCTTGAACTGGGGCGAGGTCGGCGCCTATAGTAAAGGTAGCGCCAGAGGCCCCGTCCGTGTCGATCGGTATCTGCTTCGTCTTGGCTTGACCTTGAGTGAATATCTGCTTCTTCTTGGTCAGCGCAGCCCCCTTGGTTCTGGACACAGCCTTGTCGGCCGGGCATGCTGCCGCTGTGGCCCTGAAGGAGAGCTTGAGGGCCGCCATGGCTTCCTTGGTGTCTCCTGCCACGGTGAGGACACCCTTGCTTCCTGGCATCTTCATTAGGTTGTAGGCAGGATGGGTAGCTACCATGAATTGGGCCAGCGCCGAGTACCCAAGGATGGCGTTGTACGGCAAGCCGATGCGGGCGATGTCGAAGTCGATTAGCTCGGTGCGGTAGTTGTCACATGTGTCGAAGGTCACAGGGAGACGGATCTGCCCCACGGGGTTGGAGGAGCCGCTGCCGACTCCGGAGAAGGGCTTGCTGGGGCGAAGCCGCTCAAGCGGTACGTGAACAAGACTAAAATCCTCTACGGAGAGCACGTTGAGGCCGGCGCCACCGTCGATGAGGGTCTTGGTGACGGCTATGCTACAGATGGTGGGCGTGCAAAGCATCGGGAGCATGCCCGAACCAACGGTGGTGACTAGGTGATCCCTTGAGTCGAAGGTCAGGTCGGCCTTGGGCGCCGCCCAACCCAAGGGAGCCCCTTATCGTATGGAGGCGGCGCCGATCTGGCGAAAGAATGGTTGGTATGATGATCCATGGGAGGCGCCTGCAAGCCACCAAGGAGAGCCGCGACGAAGGGGGGCTGGTCCCCCGAAGCACGCGATGAAGAGGTTGCGCAGCTCCTCCCAGGAGGCCACAGAATATTCCTGCAGGTGGGGGAGTCAGGCGCGCGGCACGCCAGCGAGGGCCATTGGGAGCCAGTTGGACATGACTTTATCGTCGCCCCTAACCTCCAGGACGGCCTCCTCGTATGCCCGCAGAAAGGCCGCCGGATCCGCCGCACCATCGTAACGGGGCGGCATCTCCGGCTTGAACTTGTGCGGCCACCGCACCCGCCGCAAGGCGGGGGTGAAGGCCCGGAGCCCCACGGCGCTGTGGAGGGCGCCCGTCGATCCAGTCGGAGAAGCGGCAGCGTCCATGAGAGCCGGTCGGAGCGGCAAGGCCGTCGGGGGCAAGCCTCGGCGCACCCCTACCTGGCGTGCCAAATATCGGATTTTGGGTTCCGGCAAAACCCTTGAGGTTTGAACACTGGGGTGCGCACGAAGATCTCTCCCCCCTCTAGTTCACACACACCATGATCTCACGGCCTAGCTTGACGAACCCAAAGAACATGAGACACAATAGTTTATACTGGTTCAGGCCATCGATGTGGTGTAATACCCTACTCCTGTGTGGTGTGGTGGATTCCCTCTTGGGCTGAGGATGAACAGTTACAAGGGAAGAACAGCCTCCTGAGGAGAGGTGCTCTTGTGCTTGGTGAGTGTGGTGGCTTCGGTGGAATGGATCTGGTCCAAGATCATCTCCCCCCTCTACGGTGGAGGCTAGTCCTATTTATAGAGGCCCGGGTCCTCTTCCCAAATATTAGGTGGGAAGGGATCCCACAACGGCCAACTTGAAGGGGGACACTAGTACAAGCTATCCTGACAAAAGTAGTCTTCGTCTGCCAAAGGGTCTGGTGGTGACGCCGTCTTGGGCTCCACGGTGACCTCTGTCCTGCTGTCCTGCCAGTCTTGGTCTTGTTTCACCAATATGGAAACCTTTGCCTGATGCCTCGGGACTCCTCGCCTGCGCTTGCCTCTTTAGCGCCAAAGAGGAAACGAGGACACTGCGCGCTGGCACCCACCTGGCTCCGGTTGTCATGGCTTGCATCACACAAACCTCACGAGGTGTCCCTTAACTCGATCTCTCCGCCCCTCGCGAGCCAGCCTGGTGAGGCCGCCCCTGAGGATGTCTTGCATCGTCCGCCTCGCGAGGCTTGTCCCCTCGCGAGGGTCTTGAGTGTTTGCTGGTGAAGATGAGCCGTACAGGGCCGCTGGTGGAGCCACGCCGTGGGTCGCAGGTAGGTAATTCTAGGGACCCCCGTTCCCAGAACATCGACAACATAATTTGGGTACACAAAGGAGACTACAACACACCCACACTTCTTAATCAAGCAAGTTCATCAGTTATACAGAGCTAGTTGACCTAAACATTACTCTAACAAATTAAACACCGGTGCTCTTACTTAAACAAAACAAAGAGTACTACTATGGCTGGTGCCTGTCGATCTTCGCCGCCGCCTCCATGTCGAGCTCGCGCCCAACGGTCTCCTGGGGAAGGGGCTCCATGGCATCCATCGCACCATACTCGGCAAGCATCTCGCCATCCACGTCCGCCATCTATTTGGAAAAGGCCACCATGAGCTGGGCGTGGGCAGCCGCGATCTGGGCTTGGACGGGCTCCGTCGTTGCAAGGTATGTGGTGGAGGAACGGACGGCTGCTTGAATGCTCTCGGCTGTTTCCAACTCTTCGGCCGTGGGTTTCCGAACGTTGTCGGAGAAGCTTTGTTCGATTTGTGCGGTGAACGCCACGAGCTGGGCATGGGCGGCCTCGACATGGTCGTGGGCGGCCTCCATCAGGGCTAAGGCCGCCGCTATGGAACAGACAACTGCTGTGTCGCTCTCGCCAGGTGCTATCCCCGAGGCAGATGTTTCTTCCGCCACCTGAGAAGCAACAACGATCGTTTGGGCTGACTTGGCTGCTCGGTCACAGTTTGCGGCCGCGCTCATGCACCTTGTTATCACGCGCATGGCGGCTGTGGCCACGCTCTCACCGGAGTGGGCCACCGAAGTTGCCCTCACAACGCGGGTCCACGTCCCCATCTTTCACCGGCGGTGATTGAACAGTGAAATGATATTTGGGGAGCGAGCTAGTGTGCTTGACACACCGGCTGTGGACTGTAGCCGACACACCTTCTCCCGTAAGCCATAGGTGTACTATACACCGACGGTGCTCCAGGATATTTTGTGCTGCATCTCACACGGTTGGTGATAATAAACTGCGTGGGATCTACTTGATTTTTCATCTTGATTTGAATTACATAATGGGGTCACAACGACAATGGGCGGTGTTTGAATTGCTAGACCTTTTGTCTCCAGTGAACATGCAACTATATGTGTATCGTAAAAGAATTGGAATTATTCAGGATTCGTTTGGACATTTTATACATTCAATTGGTTTTGTAGCCATTTCAGGTGCACAATTCAAAATTAAACTACATGCACATGCTCCGATGCACCAACATGGGTTGTAAAATCATATATGTGTCCATGGGTTTATTCTTATGTCCCATGCAAGAAATGGGGATGCATTTCGAACACCACGGCACCGTGGCTCTCCGGCAAACATCAATGTATTTGCTTTTGTAATTCTAGTAAATCCAAAAGTTGTCCGAAATTCATGAAACTTGGCATACTATCATGGAGCGGCATCAACATGCCGTGGTAAATTTTTTGTCCCATTTGGGGCAGGTTTGGGTATAAGCTTCTCATAAACCAGACCTTCTCACAACAAGTGTGATGGTTTCGGTAGGGAACGTTTCACCTTTCTGTAAGAAACAATACTCGTTTCCTCTTCTCGATTTCAATTTTTTCCTACTTTCAACATAGAACAGCAGGAGCGTTGTGTCAATTTTGGGGATTTTTCAGGGTTCGCTTGGACATTTTTATACATTAGCTGAGTTTTCTATGCATTCGTGTGCATAATTCAAATTTGAACTACATGCACATGCTATAATGCATATAAATTGGTTGAAAATTCAAATCTGTGTCCTTGGTTGCATCCTTAGGTCCCATGCAAGAAATGGGAATGAATATCAAACACCCTACCACCGTCACTCGGGCGCAAACATTGAGATACCTGGTTTTTAAATTCTAGTAATTCCAAAACTCGTCTAAAATTCATGAAACTTGGCATGCTATCATGGAGCAGCATCAACATGTCGTGGTAATTTTTTTGTCCCATTTGGGGTAGGTTTGGTGATATGCTTCTCACAAACCAGAGCTTCTCACAACAAGCCTGATGGTTTCGGTAGGGAACGTTTCACCTTTCTGGACGAAACGATATCCATTGCCTCTTCTCGATTGCAATGTTTTTCCTAGTGTCAACATAGATCAATAGGAGTGTTGTGTCAACTTTTGGGATTTTTTGGGGTTCGCTTGGACATTTTTATACATTAAATGAGTTTTCTATGCATTCATGTGCATAATTAAAATTTGAACTACATGCACATGCTCTAATGCATATAAATTGGTTGAAAATTCAAATCTCTGTCCTTGGTTGCATGCTTAGGTCCCATGCGAGAAATGGGAATGAATGTCAAACACCCTACAACTGTCAGTCGGCCACAAACCTTGAGATACCTGGTTTTCAAATTCTAGTAAATCCAAAGCTCATCTGAAATTCATGAAACTTGCCATGCTTTCATGGAGCAGCATCAACAAGCCATGGTAATTTTTTTGTCCCATTTGGGGCAGGTTTGGGGATATGCTTCTCACAAACCAGAGCTTCTCACAACAAGCCTGATGGTTTCAGTATGGGAACGTCCCACCTTTGGGGACGAAACGATATCCATTGCCTCTTATTTCTTTGAAAAAAATTCTCATGTCAACATAGAACAATAGGAGTGTTGTGTCAAATTTTGGGATTTTTCGGGGTCCATTTCGGCATTTGTATGCATTAACTGAGTTTTCAATGCATTCATGTGCATAATTCAAAATTGAACTAAATGCACATTCTCTAATTCATATAAATTGGTTGAAAATTCAAATATGTGTCCTTGGTTGCATGTTTAGGTCCCATGCAAGAAATGGGAATGAATGTCAAACACCCTGCCATCGTCACTCGGCCGCAAACATTGAGATACCTATTTTTTAAATTCTAGTAAATCCAAAACTCGTCTGAAATTCATGAAACTTGGCATGCTATCATGGAGCGGCATCAACATGCCGTGGTACAAATTTTGTCCCATTTTGGGGCAGGTTTGGGTATATGCATCTCACAAACCGGAGCTTCTCACAACAAATATGATGGTTTTCGGTAGGGAACGTCCCACCTTTGGGGACGAAACGATATCCGTTGCCTCTTATTGCTTCCAAATTATTTTCTTGTGTCAACATAGAACAACATGGTAATTTTTTTGTCCCACTTGGGGCAAGTTTGGGTATATGCTTCTCGCAAACCAGAGCTTCTCACAACAAGCATGATGGTTTCGATAGGGAACGTCCCACCTTTGGGGACGGAACTATATCCATTGCCTCTTATTGCTTTCAAAAAAATTCTCGTGTCAACATAGAAAAACAGGAGTGTTGTGTTAAATTTTGGGATTTTTCGGGGTTCATTTGGACATTTTTATGCATTAACTAAGTTTTTAAATGTATTCAATGCATAATTCAAAGTTGAACTACATATATAAATTGGTTGAAAATTCAAATCGGTGTCCTTGGTTGCATGCTTAGGTCCCATGCAAGAAATGGGAATGAATGTCAAACACCCTGCCACCATCACTCGGCCGCAAGAGATACCTGGTTTTTAAATTCTAGTAAATCCAAAACTTGTTTGAAATTCATGAAACTTGGCATCCTATCATGGAGCGGTATCAACATGTCGTGGTAAATTTTTTGTCCCATTTGGGGCAGGTTTGGCTATATGCTTCTCACAAACCAGAGCTTCTCACAACAAGCATGATGGTTTCGGTAGGGAACGTCCCACCTTTGGGGACGAAACGGTATCCATTGCCTCTTATTGCTTTCAAAAAATTTCTCGTGTCAACATAGAATAACAGGAGTGTTGTGTCAATTGTTGGGATTTTGGGGGTTCATTTGGACATTTTTATTCATTAATTGAGTTTTCAATGCATTTATGTGCATAATTGAAATTTGAAGTACATGCACATGCTCCAGTGCATATAAATTGGTTGAAAAATCAAATCTTTGTCCTTGGGTGCATGCTTAGGTCCCATGCAAGATATGGGAATGAATTTCAAACACCAGGGCACCATTGATTGCCGGCAAAACGTTGAGATGCTTTGTTTTTAAATTCTAGTAAATCCAAAACACGTCTGGAATTCATGAAACTTGGCAAGGTATCATGGAATGGCACCCGACATGCTGTGGTATTTTTCGTGTCCATTTTGAGAGAAGGCGCACTCGAATAACAGCCAACAAAGGCATCTCGAAAAAATAGCTGCCACTTTAATATCTCAAACGTTTGTATAATTCAAACCATGTGCATTCTGTTAACCATTCACGTGATGCCACGTGTCTTGGTTTTAATAGCTATAGGAGGTGCCATGCGGACAGCTGCTTGACTGAATGGGAGGCGTGCGAGCGCAGTCCGGTGCGCAGGTTGATCGAGAGGCGTGCAAGCTGTCCTCCAATGCGTAGGCTCACCAAAAATCGGGCGAGTTGTATGTTGCGCAGGCTCACTAGGAAGTGAGCCCTTTGACTTCCATGGCCGCCCACCTTCCTCTCCATTAATGGCGCCTGAGCCGTTGCTTAATACGGGCGGCCTTACTGTTCGCCTCCCATTCCCCTCCCCCCCGCAGACCTCCACCAACGCCTTGGCGCATGGGGATCATCTGCCACTAGTCCTCAAGTTTGGTGATGTTGACTCTGAGCCGGAGGAGATAGAAAATAAGGAGGAATGGGGCCTCATGGACATGGCCCAGAACGAGCTGGCCACGGTGGATGCTGCCCCCGCTCCTGTCCCAACTCCCATCCCCGCGCCCGCGCCGGCGACCATCCTCGTAGCATTGACGGGCTGGTCGCCGAGCACTATTGTAGAGCTGGAAGCCGCGAGCATCAGCGAGGTCTCCGCGGACCCGCGCGAGCTCATGTACATGCCAGCGCCAGCACCCGTGCCCATGCCCATGTGTGCCCCTCCACCCACCGCGGCGCTGGTCCCCGTGCATTTGGCTGCACCCGCCACGCCCATGTCCGTGCGCGCCCCCCTCAACGGCATGGGACGCCGCTGTCGACCGCTACCTCTCAGCGCCGCCAGCTGTCGTCCTCCCACGCCCCGCCCATCAATCGCGCGACGACATGATGTTTGATTTACAAGTGAAGAACATTTTGTGCTGCATTGAAGACTTCAACAACGGCGTCCCGAAGGACAATAATGACAATGACGGCGCGGCACGCCGCCTTCGCCGCCACCGAAAATAGTTTTTTTCTTGGGTTTAGTATTGTATCTCGATCATATGAATATAAATTCACAGTATGACTGAATGAAAGATATGGTTTGAGCGAACTTGCATTTTCTCTCTTAATGTACAGAATTATCAAATGATTTTCTTTTCAAAAAATGTCAACGGTATTTAAATATAAAACACTCATCGCAAATGTTTTAGTTAGAACACCCGTATGCAAACCGACAGCTTCCCTAGGAAGCCAAGGGAAAATGTGCCGAGTAGGATTTTTGCGGCTCTTGATCGCAAACGTTTTAGATAGAATGCCCGTGTGCAAAGTGAGAGCAGGATTTGTGCATCTCTTCAACGCAAACGGTTCTTTTGGATGACCCGTGTGCAACCACTTACAAACAATTTGGTAAGATTTGTATCTGTCATATTGGGTATGTCGCCATTAGTCAAACTGGAAAGATTGATATTTGTTGATCTAGTAACATTGCCATTTTTCAACCTTGTAACACAGCAATTTGTCAAGAAATGAAGCTAAAAATCACTAGCAGTATCTAATTTTTGCAACTAAAATTCAGTAATTAAGCATATATTTCATTCATAGATTAAGCAGTCGTTATTTATACAAACAGTTCAACTCGACAGCTGAACCGACCAAACTTTCCACCAATTGTTGCCAACCACATACTGAAATAGCTAGTTCTACTTTATATACTAGCTAATTTTAAGTACGTTGTACAGTTCCACCACATCTATAATCAGATAAACAGAACAAAATAGCCCCTAGATACTACTGCTACTACTACGGAGGGGCTTTGTACTACTTCCAGATGCCTCTCCTCTACCGAGCACGCTCAGTAAGAGGTAGAGGAGGAGGAGCCTACCAACGAGCTGGACAACTTCAACATGGTGCCTGCCGCTGCTGCAGCTTCAACGACGCTCACCTCGAATGCCCTATGCCGCTCTAGACGACCCCTCTCGAGGCGGTGGTTCTCCTCATAGATCTCTTGATTCCTTGCCTCTGGGCGGCATGTGCTGCGGCCACGGTGGCGATAAGGCTCTTTGCATGATCGACGAGGCGCTCCTCCTCCTCTCGCAGGCGATGTAGCGCGCAAGGTCAATGACTCATGTGCGGGCATCCACCTCCGCCTCCCGCCTTCGGGCGGCGGTGGTGGAGCGGGTGATGACCCCGGCGGTCGACGGTGGGCTGGCGGCCACGGCGGCCAAGGATGGGGTGGCGGCCACGACCACCACCTTCCTCCTTCGGGCCGCGATGGCGGAGTGGTTGATGGCCATGGTGGCCGGCAGTGGGGTGGCGGCCACGACGGCCACCTCTCGCGCACCTTCGGGCCGCGGCGGCAGAGCAGGAAATGGCCCTGGCTTTCGATAGTGGTGTGGCGGTAACAGCGGCCGGCAACAGCTGCTAACGGGCAGCGGCGGCGGAGCGTGTGGTGGGTGTTCCGCGCACAGCCAACAGGGATGCCACACGCACTACACTACGCCGGGGACTGATCCACCGTCGCGGTGTAGCCTCCCACCTGGAGCTGTCCTCTCATGATGGCGGAGTGGCTGAGCAACGACGACGGACCGATGCCATTGGCGATTGTGGGAGAAGCAGATGAGATAAGCTACAGGGAGGGAGGGGAATGCGACGCAGGACTCGCCGGCCGTGAGGGTTTATATAGCAGGCCTGTAAGCATTGGGATTTTGGGGGATTTCACCGAGTCGGGCAGGAAGCTTGCGCGGGAACCTGCGAGGTTGCGCGGGAACATGCTCACCGACAATTCATTGGCGCCATAGTTTGGCCAAAAGAACGCGCCCGCGCGCTGCACAAGCTTGTGTTGTAAGACGTCTGCGACAATGAGGTGACAAGACGTGTGAGAGGAGGATGAAAGGCCACATACACATATGGTTAATAAAAAAACGCTTTCGATTTAATTACCTACTATACCCCCATCCTGGTTTATAAGTATGATTTAACTAATAGAATACGAATGCATGTCGCCAAAGATTATATACTTGGATTCATATTTGAACATAGTTTCCAATTATATAATTTTTATAACATGCATTAACATTTTGTTGGTTAAGTTTGAGGGAAAAGTATGGCACATAATATAAAGGGGACTATAGACCAAGACGGGGGTAGTAGCACATGGCCGCTCTCTACGCAGCGACGCAACTGTCGGCCGACTTGTAGGTGACCATTTCCTGCATGTTCAACTGCTCTATGCGTGCGGTTGCTTGCGGTTCAGGCGGCCGCGGCGCGCTCTGCTCGCGTCCCGTCGTGCGCGCTCTGCTCTCGCATCCCTCCGGTTGCTCTGCCCTCATCTCTCCACACGTGATGCCAGTGTTTGGGTCCAGCGCATGATCACGCATGTTCGCGTGCATGCGGTTGTGCTGGGTGCGGCGCGACAATGCAGTTACCCGCTACAAAAACTGCCATGCGGGCGCGCCGAGAATACAGGCCGCCTGGCCCCCATTTATTCCTACGGCCATTTACCTTCATCTCTCACGTCACACGAAACAATAAGCACACCCACGATGACACATACAAAGAGGACATCCAGCGGTTCCAATGGCGATCCCCGTGGCTCCAATGGCGCTCCCAGCAGCCGACGACGACAACGGCGGGCAGTTCACCACGCATCACGTAGTGGACACCCACGTGAGGGGGAAGGCCCTCTCAGTGGTGTACACGAATTATCCGGTCTCGGTGGAGAGCTACATCCACACTATGGAGCAGTTCCTTGCCGAGGACAAGTACCAAGTGGCCGGCTTCGACCTCGAGTACACCATCGGTCGTGCCGGGCACGATCGGAAGGTTGTTGTCGCCCAGTTGTGCGTGCGACATGACGTCCTCGTCTACCACTACGACCTTGCCACAAGGCCTTGCGAGCGTTTCTTCGGGTTTATCTATAGCTCCAACTACAGTTTCGCTACGGTGGACACCACCAACGATCTAAAAGCGCTCAAGGTTTCGGGCTTGAAATGCCCAAATCTTGTCAACATCCAGCACCGCTACAAGGTCTGGGGCAGCGAAAAAACAAACTGAACTCCCAGGTTGACCTCGCCTCGGCCATCATCGACCCCTACTACATGAAGATGAAGAATGAGAGCAAGAAGGACAAGAATGCCTTGTGTGGCATGAGAGACTGGATGAACAACATGTCAAGTACGCGGCCAAGGACGCGTACACAAATTACGAGATGTACATGTGGATCGTTGACATGAGGAAGTGTCTTCTTCCTGCCCCAGATGAGGGATCGAGGCACAGAGTAGTGGCGGGAACGTCACAAGAAGTAGATGACTAGACGATCGTCTCTCCTTCTTTAGAATGCATGCAATTGTTTATTGAGGCGTGTGCGAATGACATGTATAGTCACTTATGTAATTGGATGTTTATTTTAGTTATATATATACATGTTATTCTTCTGTAGACAGAGCAAATCACATGGCTTATTAGCAGCAATCGTGTGTGTTATTATTGGTCTTCCCACACATTTCTGATTACGGACCTGTTTGCGCGTATCACACACATATTGTTCAGTTGAACCGTTTCCATTGTGTTGCCTAATCACACACAGTTCATCCTAGTGAACCGTATGTTGTATATCGCACACACCTTCATCTGGATGCCGGTTTCTTTTGTTCATCCTCATCGCAAACAGTTAATTGAACTGAACTGTATGTCCTACATCGCACACACAACTAAAATCTGAACCGTCTTTGATGCATCCGTCATCGCAAATGTTTGCACCCCTTTTGACGGTTGTTTGCACCACCGTTGCGATTATGGCATCGCACACAATTTCGTCGAAGAGTCTCTGATCGTAGTGTCCCGTTTGGACCATCCTGCAGTAGTGTTGGTAGAAGAAATCGACGATGTCCCATGTATTCTTCTTACATTTGTCCAAATATATACTTTCAGTATCATCTAAACAGTGTGTGCATGCATGGTATCCCTTGTTTGTCTGTCCTGAAAGGTGACTAAGAGCAGGCCAATCGTTGATCGTTACAAAAAACAATGCATTTAGGTCAAATTCTTATTGTTTGTGATCATCCCACACACATACACCGTTTTCATTCCACAGTTATAAAAGTTCTTCAACTAATGGCCATAGGTACACATCAATGTTGTTGCCGGGTTGCTTAGGTCCTTGGATGAGCACTGGCATCATAATGAACTTCCGCTGCATGCACAACCAAGGAGGAAGGTTATAGATACCACGCTTAAACCAAACCATACGTTCCTTGCATCACCTGCAAAGTCCCCCCCCCCCACTTTCTCTCAATTTTTCTCCATTGCGACCCGTCAGTGGGTGCTTGATGTCGCTTGAAGTTACGTCGGTATTTCCCCAAACAGGAAGGGATGATGCAGCACAACGACAATAGGTATTTCCCTCAGATATGAAACCAAGGTTATCGAATCGGTAGGAGAACCAAGCAACACAATGTAAACAGCTCCTGCACACAGATAACAAATACTCGCTACCCACGTGTTGAAGGGGTTGTCAATCCCTTTCGGGTAACGGCGCCAGAAATTGGTGCGTGGACGGGAGAAAGTTGTAAATATTGATATATCGAACGCCAAATAAAAGTAAATTGCAGCAAGGTATTTTTGTATTTTTGGTTTAGTAGATTTGAAAATAAAAGGAAAATATAATAGATCACGAAGGCAAATAATAATAGAAAGAGACCCGAGGGCCGTAGGTTTCATTAGTGGTTTCTCTCGAGAAAAATAGCAAATGGTGGGTAAACAAATTACTGTTGGGCAATTGATAGAACTTCAAATACTCACAACGATATCCAGGCAATGATCATTATATAGGCATCATGTCCAATATTACTAGACCGACTCCTGCCTGCATTTACTACTATTACTCCACACATCGACCACTATCCAGCATGCATCTAGTGTATTAAGTTCATGGAGAAACGGAGTAATGCACTAAGAACGATGACAAGATGTAGAAAAGGTCTATCTATGTAGAGATAGACCCCATCGTTTTATCCTTAGTAGCAATGATACATACGTGTCGGTTCCCCTTCCGTCACTGGGATCAAGCACCATAAGATCGAACCCACTACAAAGCACCTCTTCCGATTGCAAGATAAATAGATCAAGTTGGCCAAACAAAACCCAAATATAGGAGAATAAATACGAGGCTATAATAAATCATGCATAAAAGATATCAAAGAAACTCAAATACTTTCACGGATATAAAAAGATAGATCTGATCATAAACTCAAAGTTCATCCGATCCCAACAAACACACCGCAAAAAGAATTACATCATACGGATCTCCAAGAGACCATTGTATTGAGAATCAAACGAGAGAGAGAGGAAGCCATATAGCTACTAACTACGGACCCAAAGTTCTACAAAGAACTACTAACGCATCATCGGAGAGGCACCAATGGAGGTGGTGAACCCCATCCGTGATGGTGTCTAGATTGGATCTGGTGGTTCTGGACTCTGCGGTGGCTGGAATTGATTTTCTTGGACTCCCCTAGGGTTTCTGGAATATTGGGGTATTTATAGAGCAAAGAGGCGGTCCGGGGGGCACCCGATGTGGGCACAACCCACCAGGGCACACCTGGGCCTCCTGGCGCACCCTGGTGGGTTGTGCTGTCCTCGGAGCACCACCCCAGGCACAGCCTTGGCCCATTAGGTGTCTTCTAGTCAATAAAAAATCGACTCCCTTTGGTATTGATTTTCTACGATGTAAAAAACATACAAAAAACAGCAGCTGGCACTTGGCACCATGTCGATAGGTTAGTACCAAAATGATTTAAAATGACTAAAAAATGATTATAAAACATCCAAGATTGATAATATAACAAATGGAACAATCAAAAATTATATATACGTCGGAGACGTATCAGCATCCCCAAGCTTAACCCTTGCTCGTCCTCGAGTAGGTAAGTGATAAAAATAGTATTTTTGATGTGGAATGCTGCCTAACATGTCATATCATATTCTTTTCTTTATAGCATGGACATTTGGACTTTTATATTGTTCAAAGCAATAGTCTAGTTTTGACATGATAAATTAAATACTCAAGCATATCAACAAGCAACCATGTCTTTCAAAATATCAACGCTCAAATAAGCTATCCCTAGCCCATCATGCTCAATCATTGATCCATTCATGAAACACACTCGCATATTAACTACACCAAATGCTCAAGTACGATCATATTGCCTCCTAGTTGGTGCTCTTATAAGAGAGGATGGAGACTCAAATTCAAAAAAATGCATAAAGTAAAAGAAAGGCCCTTTGCAGATGGAAGTAGGGATTTGTAGAAGTGCCAGAGGTCAAAGCGAAAAACTTAGAGATGAAAACATTTTGGGAGGTGTATCCTTCCCACCAACGAAAACGACTTAGAGTTCCAACACTTTCCATGCTAGATATATCATAGGCGATTCCCAAACAGAAAATAAAGTTTATTCCTTTTTCAACCATACTTTCACTTTCTATGGCTAGCCGTATCCACGGTTGCCCTCCATACCAATACTTTCCAAGGAATTTATTATTTGACAATATAAAGTAAATTCATTGTTCATTTCGGGACTGGGCATCCCTAATACGTTTGCCTTACTCTTGTGCAATGACAAGTGAATAAACACTCATCGTGAGAATAACACATCTAGCATGTCAAATATTAGCCACCCGTCACCGCTTCGCGAGCAAAACGAACACACAAAAGAGAAGTTTATTTGGAAAATTAGAGATGGAACATACAATTGCTTCGAACGGCAAAAGAATACCGCATATAGGTAGATATAGTGGACTCATGTGGCAAAACTGGTTTAAAGGTTTTTGGATGCTTAAGTAGTGATCATACTTAGTGCAAAATGAAGGCTAGCAAAAGATTGAGAAGCGACCAACCAAGAAACGAATAATCTCATAAGAGAGCACTAAGCATAATTAACACCGAATAATGCACCACAAGTAGGATATAATTTCATTGCATAATTATTGACTTTCCTGCTTGCATAGGGAATCACAAACCTTAACACGAATATTCTTACTAAATCATATTTACTCATCAACATAACACACATATCACATCATCATATCTCGAAACTATTACTAAGAATCAAATTTATTTTGTCCAGTGATCTTCATGAATTTTTTTATTATATCCTTCTTGGATATCTATCACTTTGGAACTAATTTTCATGTGTTGCTTTTGGCAAGCTCAAACTAATATAAGTGAAGATCATGAGCATAAATTTTCTTTCTCTCAAATTAATTTAAGTGAAGCAAGAGAGAATTTCTTGAAAATTTTACTAACTCTCAAATAAATCTAAGTGAAGCAATAGAGCATTTCTTCAAAAATACTAAAGCACACCGTGCTCAAAAAGATATAAGTGGAGCACTAGAGCAAGTCCATAGCTCATAAAAATTTAAGTGAAGCATAGAGAGAAATTCTAACAAGTCATGACATAATTTTGGCTCTCTCAAATAGGTGTGTCCAGCAAGGAATCAAGACTTAGAACACAAACTAAATCAAGCAAAGACTCATATCATACAAGACGCTCCAAGCAAAACACATAGTATGTGACGAATAAAAATATAGCTTCGAGTAAAATACCGATGGTCGTTAGAAGAAAGAGGGGATAACACTCGGGGGCATCCCCAAGCTTAGTTGCTTGATCTCTTTTGGATAATAGCTTGGGATGCTGGGGCATCCCCAAGCTTAGCCTCTTCTTACTCCTTATTCCTTCATCCATCGTGAGTTAACCCAAAACATGAAAACTTCAATCACACAAAACTCAACAAAACCTTCATGAGATCCGTTAGTATAAGAAAATAAATCACTACTATAAGTACTATATCAAACCAATTCATATTTTGTTATTGCATTATATCTACTGTATTCCAACTTTTCCATGGAAAAAACTCATCAAAGAAAACCATAGAGCCATTAAAACAAGCACACAACGCAAAGAAAAAAGAATCTGTCAAAACAGAACAATCTGTAGCAATCTGACTATTTCGAATACTTATGTAACTCCAAACATTATGAAAAATTAGGACGACCTAAGCAATTTGTATATTGATCTACTGCAAAAGGAAGGGATATTTTATCGCTCTCTGGTTAGAAATTAGAATTGTTTTCGTGAGCGCAAAAGTTTCTGTTTTTTCAGCAAGATCAAACAACTATCACCCAAAAAGATCCTAAAGGCTTTACTTGGCACAAACACTAATTAGAACATAAAAAACAAAATCATAACAGTAGCATAATTGTGCTAACACTCAAGAATAGAAAGCAAAAAGCAAAAATTTTATTCATTGGGTTGCCTCCCAACAAGCGCTATAGTTTTATGCCCTTAGCTAGGCATAAAGCAAGGATCTAAGTTTTGTCATCTTTGGTTCGAGATCCATAAGATGCCCTCATGATTGATTCATATGGTGGCCTAATTCTTGTTCCAGGGAAGTGTTCCATACCCTTCCTCAAAGGAAATTGGAACTTGATATTGCCTTCTTTCATATCAATCATGACACCGGTAGTGTGTAAAAACGGTCTACCAAGAATAATTGGACAAGACGGATTGCAATCAATATCAAGAAAAATAAAATCTATGGGCACATAATTACCATTTGCAAGAATAAGAACATCATTAGTTCTTCCCATAAGCTTTTTAATAGTAGAATCCACCAAGTGCAAATTTAAAGAACATGATTCAATATCGGTAAGACCAAGCACATCACATAAATATTTTGGAAGAGTAGAAACACTAGCACCCAAGTCACACAAAGAAAAGCACTCATAATTTTTAATCTTGACTTTGTTAGTAGGTTCCCATTCATCATGCAGTTTTCTAGGAATTGAAACTTCTAATTCCAATTTTTCTTCAAGAGCTTTCATCATAGCATCAACAATATGTTTAGTAAAAGCTTTATTTTGTTCATCGGCATGGGGTGAATTGATCATGGATTGCAACAAAGAAATACAATCAACCAAAGAGTAACTATCATAATTAAAGTCTTTGTAATCCAAAAGAGTGGGCGCATCATTAGCTAAAGTTTTTACCTCTTCAAACCCAATTTTGTCAATTTTCTCAACAAGATTTTCACCCTCCAAAATATTGGGACGCCTTCTAACTAAAGTTGACTCTTCTCCAGTCCCTTTTTCATCAATCTTAACTTTACTAAACAGGGAATCAATAGAAGAAACACCAATCATTTTAAGATCTTCATCACTTTTGTGAAAGTAATCACTAGAAAACACATTTTCTACAAATTCTCTTTTAGCTCTAAGCGTAGCGGTTCTTTTCTTACTTTCATCCATAGAAACATAGAGAACTTTAATTGATTCATCAACCTTATGCACAAAAAAATTCATCTTGAGATTTTCCACATCATGAGAAATTCTATCAACACTTCTAGACAAATCATCAATCTTATTCAACTTTTCTTCTATGGTAGTGTTCAAAACTTTTTGCGTGTTGATAAGTTCTTTTATATTATTCTCAAGATCAGATGTGTTCCTATTATTATTGTAAGAAGGATTTCCATATGAATTACCATAATTATTAGAGGAATTACTAGGAAAGGCCTAGGATTAAAATGACCTCTATAAGCATTGTTGTTGAAATTATTTCGAGAGATAAAATTCTCATCTATGGCATCACTATTTTGCTCAATCAAAGTAGACAAAGGCATATCATTAAAATCAATAGGAGCACTTTTACTAGCAACCAATTTCATAAGAGCATCAACTTTTTCACTCAAAGAAGAAATTTCTTCAATCGAATTAACTTTTTTACTAGTAGGAGCTCTTTCGGTATGCCATTGAGAATAATTTGCCATGATATTATCAAGCAATTTGGTGGATTCACTCAAAGTAATTTCCATAAAAGTACCACCCGCGGCGGAATCTAAAAGATTACGAGAAATAAAATTCAATCCTGCATAAAATTTTGTATGATCATCCAAAGATTTAACCCATGAGTTGGGGAATTCTTTAGCATCATTTTCATCCTTTCCCAAGATTGTGCAACACGCTCATGTTCAACTTGCTTGAAATTCATGATCTGGGTTCTAAGGGAAATAATAATTGCGGGCGGAGAATACTTAGTGATAAAAGCATCTTTGCACTTATTCCAAGAATCGATACTATTGCGAGGCAAAGAAGAGAACCAATTTTTTGGAGAATCACGCAAAGAAAACGGAAATAATTTCATCTTCACAACATCATTGTCCACGTCTTTTTTCTTTTGCATAATGCATAATTCCACTTAGGTATTAAGATGGGACGCGGCATCCTCATTTGGAGTACCGGAAAATTGATCTTTCATAACAAGATTCAACAAAGCAGTATTAATATCACAAGACTCCGCACTAGTGGCGGGAGGAGCAATCGGAGTGCCAATAAAATCATTGTTGTTGGTATTTGAGAAATCACAAAACTTGGTGTTCTCTTGAGTCATGATGACTACGCAATAAGATTGCACTCAAAAACAGATCCGGCAAGAAAACGGCGAATGAAAAAGAGGGGCCAATAAAACGGCAAATTTTTGTGAAGTGGGGGAGAGGGAAACGAGAGGCAAATGGCAAATAATGTAAATTGCGAGGAGATGAGATTTGTGATTAGGAACCTGGTATATGTTAAAGATCCACCCCAGCAACGACGCCAAAAATTCCTTTTGATGTCACTTGAAGCTACGTCGGTATTTCTTTTTCTCCCGCGAACCTACGTTGAGCTTGGGACAACCCGCGAGTGGCATATGCTCCCCAAAGAGGAAGGGATGATACAACACAACGGCGGTAGGTATTTCCCTCAGATATGAAACCAAGGTTACTGAACCAGGTAGGAGAACCAAGCAACACAACATGAACAACCCCTGCGCATAAATAACAAATACTCGCAACCCGACGTGTTAAAGGGGTTGTCAATCCCTTTCGGGTAACGGCGCCAGAAATTGGTGCGTGGACGGGAGAAAGTTGTAAATATTGATAGATCAAACGCCAAATAAAATAAATTGCAGCAAGCTATTTTTGGTTTAGTAGATCTTAAAATAAAATCCAAATAAAATAGACCGCGAAGGCAAATAATAAGAGAAAGAGACCCGGGGGCCGTAGGTTTCACTAGTGGCTTATCTCGAGAAAAATAGCAAACGATGGGTAAACAAATTACTATTGGGCAATTGATAGAACTTCAAATACTCATGACAATATCCAGGCAATGATCATTATATAGATATCATGTCCAAGATTAGTAGATCGACTCCTGCCTGCATCTACTACTATTACTCCACACATCGACCGCTATCCAGCATGCATCTAGTGTATTAAGTTCATGGAGAAATGGAGTAATGCAATAAGAATGATGACATGATGTAGACAAGATCTATCTATGTAGAGATAGACCCCATCGTTTAATGCTTAGTAGCAACGATACCTACGTGTTGGTTCCCCTTCTGTCACTGGGATCAAGCACCGTAGGATCGAACCCACTACAAAGCACCTCTTCCCATTGCAAGATAAATAGATCAAGTTGGCCAAACAAAACCCAAATATTAGAGAAGAAATACGAGGCTATAAGAAATCATGCATAAAAGGGATCAAAGAAACTCAAATACTTTCATGGATATAAAATGATAGATCTGATCATAAACTCAAAGTTCATCTGATCCCAACAAACACACCGCAAAAAGAGTTACATCATATGGATCTCCAAGGGACCATTTTATTGAGAATCAAACGATAGAGAGGAAGCCATCTAGCTACTAACTACAGACCTGAAGGTCTATAAAGAACTACTCACGCATCATCGGAGAGGCACCAATGGAGGTGATGAACCCCATCCGTGATGGTGTCTATATTGGATCTGGTGGTTCTGGACTCTGCGGCGGTTGGAATTGATTTTTTCGACTCCCCTAGGGTTTATGGAATATTGGGGTATTTATAGAGCAAAGAGGCGGTCTGGGGGCACCCAAGGTGGGCACAACCCACCAGGGCGTGCCTGGGCCTCCTGGCGCGCCCTGGTGAGTTGTGCTCTCCTCGGAGAACCCCCCTAGGCGTAGCCTTGGCCCATTATCTGTCGTCTGGTCCATAAAAAATCTCCGTAAAGTTTCGTGGCATTTGGACTCCTTTTGGTATTGATTTTCTGTGATGTAAAAAACATGCAAGAAATAGCAACATGCACTTGGCACTATGTCAATAGGTTAGTACCAAAAATGATATAAAATGATTATAAAACATCCAAGATTGATAATATAACCGCATGGAACAATCAAAAATTATAGATATGTTGGAGACGTATCAATGCTCTCAACATCCCCTCTTTCTTATGGTCCTCTCTGTGCCATCACATCAACTTGGCATGCTATTTGTTTCTGAACACACGTTTCAACTGTGGTATTATAGGAGCATACTACATCACCTTGGCAGGAACCCTCTTCCTGGGGCGCTCACCGTCAACATCACCAGGGTCATCTCGTCTGATCTTATACTGCAATGCACATCATACCAGGCATGCATTCAAATCCTCGTATGCACCACGGTAGAGGATGCAGTCATTAGGGCATGCATGTATCTTCTGCACCTCCAATCCTAGAGGGCAAATAACCTTCTTTGCTCCGTACGTACTGTCGGGCAATTCGTTATCCTTTGGAAGCCTCTCTTCAATATTTTCAGTAGCTTCTCAAATCTATTGTCAGATACACCATGTTCTGCCTTCCACTGCAACAATTCCAGTGTGGTACTGATCTTTGTATTGCCATCTTCGCAATTGGGGTACAACCCTTTTTTGTGATCCTCTAACATGTGATCGAACTTCCACTTCTTCTTTTCACTTTGGCATTGTCTCTTTGCATCAACAATGACCCGGCGAAGATAATCATCAGGCACATTGTCTGGTTCCTCTTGATTTTCAGCTTCCCTCATTGCAGCATCACCATATTCAGGGGGCAGATAGTTGTCATCATCCTGTTCTTCTTCGTTGTCTTCCATCATAAGCCCTCTTTCTCCTTTCTTGGTCCAAACATTATAGTGTGGCATGAAACCATTCTCAAGCAGGTGGATGTGAAGGGTTTTTGAGTTAGAGTAAGACTTCGTATTCCCACATCTAGGGCATGGACAACACATAAAACCATTCTGCTTGTTTGCCTCAGCAACTTCGAGAAAATTATGCACGCCCTTAATGTACTCGGAGGTGCGTCTATCATAGTACATCCATTGCCGGTTCATCTGTGCGCATTATATATAATTAAGTGTGTCAAAAACCATTACAGAACATCATGAATAGAGAAGTGACCAAATTAATAGAAGTTCATCATCACATTAAAACCAAAGTACAATAGTGATCAAATGTTATTACTGAAAACATAAATACATAAAGTTCATACATAATTCTCATTGAACAACATATAGCTCTCTAGAGCATCTAATTAAACCATACATTGAAACTATGTAAAACATTTCAATGCAACAACAAATACGATCATAATCGCAACTAAGGTAACAATTGATCCAACGGCATGATACCAAGGCTTAGTATGAATGGCATATTTTCTTATCTTTCTAATCTTCAAGCGCATTGCATCCATCTTGATCTTGTGATAATCGACGACATCCGCAAAATGCAACTCCAATCTCATATTCTCCCCCTCAATTCTTTTCAATTTTTACTTCAAGTAATTGTTTTCTTTTTCAACTAAATTTAACCTCTCGATAATAGGGTCGGTTGGAATTTCCGGTTTAGATACCTCCTAGATAAAAGCACTATGTCACGTTGGTCAGCATAATAGTCATAAACACTAAATGAAACAAATAGTTATAAAAGATAATATATATATACCACATCTAAATCATAGACTGGACGAGGGCCGACGGAGGCGGATACCCAAACCATCGCACTATATTATAACAAACAATAATAAAAGTAATAAAATCATACAAGTATCTATCTAAATCATCCAAGTAAGATTTTTTTCTTTTAAAAAGAAGATAAGAACAAGAGGCTCACCACAGTGGTGCCGGTGACGAGATCTGCGCGGGCGATCGACGACGCTGAGGACGGGGACGGGACAGGACGGACCGCCAAACCTAGACAAGTCTTGAGGAAAATGAAGTTTGGACAAGGAGCTTCGAGTGGAGAAAGCTTAAGTGTGGCTCGGGCATTTCATCGAACACCTCATGTGCATAGGAGGTGAGCTAGAGCACCACAAACCTCTCCCACGGCCGGCCAAAAAAACCGAGCAGTGGCTCAGCTCGCGGACAGGGGCAGGGGTATATATAGGCCTCTCTTTCATCCCGGTTTGTGGCTAAAACTGGGACTAAAGGACAACTTTTGGTCCCTGTCGGATTTCGGGTTCCGGTAGACCCTTAAGGTTCGAACTCTGGGGTGCGCACGGAGATCTTTCCCCTACCGACTCGCGCTTCTATGGCTCGCAAGAAATCTAGGCTAGAAAGAAGAACACACAAGGGACACGAGGTTTATACTGGTTCGGGCCACCGATGTGGTGTAATACCCTACTCCAGTGTGTGGTGTAGTGGATTGCCTCAGGGGCTGATGATGAACAATACAGGGGAAGAACGGCCTCGCGAGAGGTGTTCTTGAGATGGTGCAGTGTGTTCTACTTGGTCCGGACCTTTCTCTCTTTCTTTCTCTTCTCTCTTTCTTTCTCTCTGGACCTCTCTCTTCTTCTTTCTCCTCCTTTGACCTCTCTCTTCTCTTTTCTCCTCCTTTCGGGGGCTAGTCCTATTTATAGAGGCCCTGGCCCTCTTCCCAAAAAATGAGCAGGAAGGGCGCCAACAATTGGCCATTTTGAAGGGGAACATCTAGTACAAGTTATCCTGACCAAAGGTGGTCTTCGGCTGCCAAAAGCACTGGTGATGACACCGTCTTGGGCTCCACGGTGACCTCCATCCGGCCGCTCTGCTGGTCTTGGTCTCGTTGCACCGGAATGGTAACATTTGCCCGATGCCTTGGCCTGTGCTTGCTCACTTTGCATCGAAGGGGAAACAAGGACACAGCGCAGGCCAGCGCCCGCCTAGCGCCCGCCTAATCTCGATCATCATGGCTTGCGTCACGGGCTCCTCGCGAGGCACCCTTGCCTTGATCTCTCCGCCTCCTCGCGAGCCTGCCTGATGAGGCTGCTCCTGAGGAAGCCTCCTGTCGTCCGCCCCGCAAGGCTTGGCCCCTTGCGAGGGTCTTGAGCTTGAGCTGATGAGGCTGGGCCGCACTAGGCCCCCACTCGAGCCACGCCGCAGGCCGCAGGCACGCAAGTCTGGGGACCCCTGTTCCTAGAACGCCGACAGTCCCGGTTCCAGCCACAAACCGGGACTAAAGGTGCTGGGCCAGGAGCGAGGCCCATTGATCCTGGTTCATTTCCAAAACCGGGACCAAAGGGGTCAGACGAACCGGGACCAATGGCCCCGGAGGCCCAGCCGGCGCCCTGGCTTCATGAATCGGTACTAATGCACCCTTTGTGTGCCGGCCCCAATTCGACCGTACACTAATCATACACGCAAATGTGTACGATCAAGATAAGGGACTCACGGGAAGATATCACAACACAACTCTAGACACAAAATGAAATAATACAAGATTCATATTACAAGCCAGGGGTGTCGGATTTAGGATTCCGGCAGACCCTTGAGGTTCGAACACTGGGGTGCGCGCGGAGATTTCGCCTTCTACCTACCTGCGCCCCTCCTCCTCGCTAAGATCTAAGCTATGGAAAGAACAGCACAAGAGACACAGGGTTTATACTGGTTCGGGCCACCGTTGTGGTGTAATACCCTACTCCAGTGTGTGGTGTGGTGGATTGCCTCTTGGGCTGATGATGATGAGCAATACAAGGAAGAATAGCCTCGCGAGGGTCTGTTCTTGGCTGGGGGGATGAACTGCTAGGAGGAGTTCAGTCGCCCTTCTTTCTCTCTCTCTCTGATTTCGATCCCTTTCCGATTTCGTTTTCCCGATCCCTCTCCCCTGGGCACGGCTAGTCCTATTTATAGGCAAAGGCCCTGGGCCTCTTCCCAAATATTGAGCGGGAAGGGCGCCAACAATTGGCCATTTTGAAGGGGAACATCTGGTACACTTATCCTGACTAAAGTTGGTCCTCGCCTGCCAAAGGCTCTGGTGGTGACGCTGGCTTCGGCTCCACAATGACTTCCTCCCTGCCTTTGGACTGGTCTTGGTCTCGTTGCACCGAAACGGGTGCATTTGCTTGATGCTCCCGCCTGCGCTTGCTCCCTTTGCACGAAAGAGGAAAGGAGGACACTGCGCGGGCTGGCGCCCGCCTGGCACCCTTGGTCGTCATGGCTTGCGTCACGGGAACCTCGTGAGGTACCCCGCCTTGATCTCTCCGCCTCCTCGCAAGCCAGCCTGATGAGGCCATGCCTGAGGAAGCTCCGTGTCGTCCTCCCCGCGAGGCTTGGCCCCTCGCAAGGGTCTTGGGTCTGTGTTGATGAAGATGGGCCGTGCTAGGCCCCCCTTTAGAGCCACGGCGCAGGCAGGCAAGTCTGGGGACCCCTGTTCCCAGAACACCGACAGTAGCCCTCGGGCCCAAGGCGCGCCCGGACTTGGCCGTGCAGGGAGGCGGAAGGGCAAGAGCGAAGCGCCGCGGGCCCTAACAGCCTGCGGCCTTGGGCGTCGCGTGGCGGTTGATTGGACGTGGGCGTCTCCACTTCCCCACGGTGCCTCGGCAACTGCACGGATTGGACAAGTCCCTGCATGCAAAGCGGGTCATGATTACCTATGATCATGGAGGTCGGCGGTTGGCCTTCGCCGGCCATAAGTACGGAACGGCGCGCGCCCTTCCAGTCCATCCCTTCTTGCTTCTCCTTCTTCCCGGTCCTTGCTCCGTCTTGCTGTGATGGCTCCAATCCGCCGGTTCTCGACGGCAGAGAAGGGAAAGGCTCCCTGAGAGGAACCAGACCCGCTCCCGCCGAAAAAATGGC
The DNA here is from genome assembly GCF_002162155.2 of Triticum dicoccoides. NCBI lineage: Eukaryota > Viridiplantae > Streptophyta > Magnoliopsida > Poales > Poaceae > Triticum > Triticum dicoccoides. The sequence continues at coordinate 494,631,275 of NC_041388.1, read as the reverse complement.
TCGCCCTCCGCGGCCGGGACGAGGGGGCCCATCAGGTGGTGTCGAGGCCCTGGTGCGAGCGGCCACCGCCGGGGTTCCCGCTTCCCTTGTACGCCCACATCGAGGGCTCTAAAGGAGTCGATGCCGATCACCACAGGCGGCGCCGCTGTCGGCGCCGATGGGCCACGAAGGTTTGGGTCGTCCCCCCTAGGGTCCACACCGAGGGCTCTTCCCGAGAGTTCGTGCTCCACGCCGCCATGCCTCCTCAGTCTTGGATTCGCCTTCCTCCCTTCTTTGCCTCCATCATCCCGCAGGGAGAACTCCTAGAGCTTTGGCTGCAGCACGCCAGCTGCAGCACCCTCGCGATCGAGGCAGAGGTCGCGGTCATTGCCCCGGGCGAGGTCTTCATGACTCGAGGCTAGAGCGAAATCACCCGGGTTTGCAGGACAAGAGGCGCCTTCGCGATCCACTTGGAGTACGACGGTGCTTCGGTGATGTTCTTCAAGGTCTTCGATGCGAACGGGCGCCGGCTGGAGTGCTGTCCCGGGAGAGGTGGTCGGGACCCTGCTGCAGCGAGGACTGGGCCCGCCGATCGCTCCCTTGGCGGCTCCTCAGGCGGCGGAGGCGTCGGAGGTTTCAGTGACTCCGGCGAGCTCTTCGCGACTCCGGAGACGAGCGACGACAGCTATGAGCCCCCGAGCCGGCGCCGCTCCTGGAGCAGGGTGGGCTCGTCAGGCCGTCGCCGACTCTGATCTGGATGGGGTTGGCGCCGGTGCTTGACAGCCCATTGTTGATGATGGTGTCTTTTGCAGGGGCGCATGCAGTTAGCGTCCTTTTAGGATCTGTTCCCTGCGAGGAATCAAAGACGCGTCCTGTGGGGGCTTGTAAGGTGCCTGTGATCCTGTTTTGTTAATATAACCCTTGTCGTAGAATTGTGCGAGTTGCTCATTCCGTCTTAGCTCAGTTCTCCCTTTCGAACCTTACGATGGCTTGGTGCTCTGCGCCGACAGGTCCAGTCCCAAGGCAGCTTCAGCCGTCGCTGGTATGCCAGGTCACGATGCCGTGGTCAAGGCCAGGAGGTGAGGGACCCGGGGTCCGGTAAGAGCCCCTGAGTCGCGTTCGGTGAGAAAGGAGAGCAGCGTCGCTAACACGGGATTGCATTAGGTGCAGGGATGGTGCCACGGTAGCTGGTGCTTCCGGGTGGTGACTTATCTCGAGAATTAGGGACCGCTCTCTGGTGTGCCGCCGAGTCCGTGCATCGGCAGACGTGAGGTTGCTTGGCGAGGTCCTCGCGTGTCCCTCCCCTCTCGCCTTTGCTCCCCTTTCTGCTGTACGTCCTCGGGTCCCGGCCCTCGAGCAAGTCTCAGCCGTCGCTGGTATGCCAGGTCACGATGTCGTTGACAAGGCCAGAGGGTGAGGGCTGGAGAGCCAGTAGGAGCCCTGAGTCGCGATGCTCAGGCACCCCCCCTTTAACGTGCAAGCGGTTCGCGTGGATGAGAGTGAAGGAGACACCGCAAGGGCCTCGCCTGACGCAGCTCCTTTAGGAGATCCTGTAGACCCATCATAGAAAGAACGAGGGGTTGCGATGACAATTGACAGTCAGCCGTTGGTTGCTTCCGAGGGGCGATGAGGCACTGAAGGCTTGACGAGGTGGCTCCATGTGGGGCTGCCATGGCCAGAGCTCAGCCACTTAGGTTTGTCGGCGTTGCAGGGACGGACCCATGCGCAAGCGTCGTGCCGTTTGGGAGCAGCTCCGTCAGTTGGCGTTAGTTGAGCGGGCAACTAGGTCAAACACATTAGCCGCGGAGGAGTGGATTCATTCAAACAGATGCTAGGAAGGCTGACATCACTGGGTCAGGCCTGAGCGACTTGGGGATGATGTAGCCCGAGGGGCGCCCCCAACAAAGTAAGCTAGCAACATGAAATAAAAGGGATACATGCCGCAGGGACGGACCCACGCGGCCTGGGAATAATGCAGCCCTGGGGGGCGCTCCCAACTGGAAATGAAACTTGAAAGATGTCACCTGATGATGTTGAGGACGAAGGAGTGTTGGTGTAGCAGACTCGGTGGGTTGTGGAAGCCGATCCTCACGAGCCCCCAGGCCCAGGGGCCTCGAGAGGCTCCGGAGGCGCTGGTGGCTCCTCGCGGACCATCTCCATCTCCGCCAGGGCTGCGGAACGCCTGGCCTCTTGAGCCTCCATGATACCCCTCATGAGGCGTTGGTACGTGGCAGCCGCGTTCGGCAAGCCGTAAGGCATGCGAACGTAGCTGTGGGGTGGACCTTTGCAGCTCCCCACTCGCGAGGGCCAGAGGCGCTCCAGAGAGGCGACTCTATTGAGCCCTGGTATGTCGATGCAGACGCGCAGCCCACCATCCTCGCCTGGATGGGGAGCCACAGCTGGTAGGCGGCAGCCGCCTTTCATGACTCTTGACTCATGTAGCTCCTGAATGGCCTTGCCGATGAACTCCTGAGGGTCTATCTCTCCTTGCCTTACTCCTTCTTGAGGGAAACGTGCTTTGAAACACGCCTCCATGTGGTGCCCAAGCGCCTCCCTCGTGACCTTAGCCAGGTCGGTGGCCCTCCAGGGGAGAGCCCCCGAGCCCTGCCTGAGGAGGGCGCAGGGCGCGCTTTCCTATGCGATGGAAGGAGGTTCCCCCTAGGCAGGCGCGGGCCCTGAGGGGCCTGCCTCGTGAGGGGCCGGGCCGGACGATGTCTTCTTCTTCTTGGGGGTGGTCTCGAGAAGCCTCCTGCTTCCGCGATCCGGGTCTTCCAGTGACGCGGCCTGCAAGGCTCGTTCCAGGGAACACACCGCGTCCTTCTCTTCACAGGGCACCGTGATGACTCCGCCACTTCCGGGCATCTTGAGGATGTTGTAGCCGTGGTGAGTTACGGCCATGAACTTGGCCAGCGCTGGGTACCCAAGGATGGCGTTGTACGTCAGGCGAATGTGAGCGACGTCGAAGTCGATGAGCTCGGTGCGGTAGTTGTCGCGTGCCCCGAAGGTGACAGGGAGGCGGACCTGCCCAATCGGGACCGTGGAGCCGTCGGTGACTCCAGAGAAAGGCTTGGTTGGCTGAAGCTGGCTGTAGGGCTCTTGGAGATTGTTGAATGTTTCCACGGACAGGACATTGAGCCCTGCCCCGCCATCGATGAGGGTCCTGGTGACCACCATGTTGCTGATGATTGGGGAACAAAGCATCGGGAGGACTCCGGCTGTAGCCGCACACTTGAGCTGATCTGCTGAGCTGAACGTGATGGCGCACGCCGACCACCTGAGAGGGCGCGTGGCTTCGAGCTTGGGGAGGACTACATTCACTTAGCGGGCGAACTGCTTGAAGATGCGTTGAGAGGCTGGGGCTTGAGCCCCGTCCAGGATGCAGGCGATCGCGCGCGGCACCTGGAAGCCCCCAGCCCCCTCGTCCTGATGGCGGTCCTCGTTTCTCCTTGGCTGCGGCGGCAGCGGAGGGAGGCCTGCGTTGCCTTGCGGGCGATCCTCACGAGGCTGATCCCTCCAGTCTCCCTCGCGAGGCGGGTCTTGCCAGTGATCCTCGCGAGGTCAATCGCGCCACCCTTGGCGCTGGCAGCGGTCTTCCCAGCGTCCTGCGTTCCTTCCTCCTCCTCGACCGTAGCCCCGGTCACCGCGGTCGGGACGACGGCCGATCCTTCCTTCTCGCACGGCTCGGAGCTCTTGACATTCGTTGGTGTTGTGAGTGTGGAGGTCGTGGTACACACAGTACCGACTGCCCTTGAAAGATTCGGGCTAATCTCTGCCCCGCTTGGTGTCTGGTTCTGCCGCGAGCACGACAGCTCCCTTGTGCTTCACATCCTTGGCCTTGGGCTTCTTCTCTTCTGGGTCTGCAGCAGGCAGCTCGAGGAGGGAGAGACGCCCTTCCTCAGCCCTGGCGCACTTGGTTGCCAAGTTGAACAACTCCAAGGAAGTGCACAGGTCTTCATGCATCGCCAGCTCCTCCTTCATCTTGACATCGCGCACGCCGTCGGAGAAGGCTGAGATGATGGCCTCCTCGGTCATCTTGGGAATCTTGAGGCGTGCGTTGTTGAAGCGCTGGATGTACTTCTGCAGGGTCTCTCCGGGTTGTTGCTTGATGCGGCGCATGTCGCTCACGGCGGGTGGTCAGTCGCGAGTACCTTGGAAGTTGGCGATGAAGCGGGTGCGCATCTCGTCCCAGGAGGAGATCGTGCCTGGAGCCAGGTTCAGGAGCCAGGTGCGGGCCCCATCCTTGAGCGCCATGGGAAACCAGTTCGCCATGACCTTCTCGTCTCCGTTGGCAGCTTCGATGCCTAGCTCATAGAGCTGGAGGAACTCCGCAGGGTCGGCCGTGCCATAGTAACAAGGAGGCAGGTCTGGCTTGAACTTGCTGGGCCACGCGACGCTGCATAGCTCGATGGTGAAGGCACGGCAGCCTGCTGTGACCATGGGAGGCCTTGGGTGGCGGAGAGCTTGGTCTTGCATGTCCCCACGCGCTGCAGCTGGGAGCAGCACGGGGTCTTGACGTGCGGGAGCAGGAGCATGGTCGCGACGTGCTGGAGCAGGGAGCGCCCGGGCAGCTTCTTGCGGGCGAGGGACTTCTTGGCAGCTCTGCTCTTGCCGTGCTGGCACCCGACGGAGCGGGTTCCGCCTAGGGGCAACGCGCCTTGGAGCCATGGCGCCTTCTTGAGGAGGAGGCGGCTGGGGCGCCGCCGGAGCTTCGTCGCCAGCGGGGGGCGGGGTGCGGTGCAGCGGAACGGACGGTGCAGGAGAGCCCCCTGCGGCGCGGACGAGCTCGGCGACGCGGTCGAGCCATTCTTCGTAGACGTCGTCGATGGGACGGTAGCGCAGGAGCTCGTTTGCCGCGATGAGCGCAGCTCGAGCCTCCATGGGTGCGCGGAGCGCGCGGGACGAAGAACCAGCTGGGGTGAGCGAGGGAGTAGCGGTGCGGCCGTCTTGCCGCATGGACGGATGCTGAGACGATGTTGGCTGCTCGTCCCCCGCCGGGCCGGTGGCGGCGTTGACGGCAGGTGACAGGGAACGGTGAGGACGCCCGCCGACAGGAGCCGTCTGGGCGACGCGGGAAGCGAGAGCGGCCCGGCGCTCGGCGCGGGCCCGACGAGCGTCAGACATGGACGCGATGGTCAGAGGAGAACGAGGTGGTGGAAGACGAGTTCCGGCGCACCCCTACCTGGCGCGCCAAATGTTGGATTTTGGGTTCCGGCAGACCCTTGAGGTTCGAACACTGGGGTGCGCGCGGAGATTTCGCCTTCTACCTACCTGCGCCCCTCCGCCTCGCTAAGATCTAAGCTATGGAAAGAACAGCACAAGAGACACAGGGTTCATACTGGTTCTGGCCACCGTTGTGGTGTAATACCCTACTCCAGTGTGTGGTGTGGTGGATTGCCTCTTGGGCTAATGATGATGAGCAATACAAGGAAGAACAGCCTCGCGAGGGTCTGTTCTTTGCTGGGGGGATGAACTGCTAGGAGGAGTTCAGTCGCCCTTCTTTCTCTCTCTCTGATTTCGACCCCTTTCCGATTCTGTTTTCCCGATCCCTCTCCCTTGGGGATGGCTAGTCCTATTTATAGGCAAAGGCCCTGGGCCTCTTCCCAAATATTGAGCGGGAAGGGCGCCAACAATTGGCCATTTTGAAGGGGAACATCTGGTACACTTATCCTGACTAAAGTTGGTCCTCGCCTGCCAAAGGCTCTGGTGGTGACGCTGGCTTGGGCTCCACAATGACTTCCTCCCTGCCGTTGGACTGGTCTGGGTCTCGTTGCACCGAAACGAGTGCCTTTGCCTGATGCTCTCGCCTGCGCTTGCTCCCTTTGCACCAAAGAGGAAAGGAGGACACTGCGCGGGCTGGCGTCTGCCTGGCACCCTTGGTCGTCATGGCTTGCGTCACAGGCACCTCGTGAGGTACCCCGCCTTGATCTCTCCGCCTCCTCGCGAGCCATCCTGATGAGGCCATGCCTGAGGAAGCTTCGTGTCATCCGCCCCGTGAGGCTTGGCCCCTCGCGAGGGTCTTGGGTCTGTGTTGATGAAGATGGGCCGTGCTAGGCCCCCCTTTTGAGCCATGCCGCAGGCCGCAGGCAGGCAAGTCTGGGGACCCCCGTTCCCAGAACGCCGACAAGGGGCCTCGAGGGCTCGAATACAAGCTCGATATACAAGAGTCAGCGGAAGCAACAATATTTGAGTACATACATAAAGTTAGACAAGACTGTCTTAAGAAGGCAAACACAAAACAACAACGATCGAAGAGGCAAGGCCTCCTGCCCGGGACCTCCTAACTATTCCTGGTCTTCGGTTGGCCTCCATGCAGTAGTATCCGTTGGTGGTGGCATCTGGCTCCAGGGATCCACCATCTGGTTGCAACAACCAGAAAGAAGATAGAAGGGGGAAAATGGGTAGCAAAGCAACCGTGAGTACTCATCCAAAGTACTCGCAAGCATCAGATCTATACTAAGTATGCATTGGTATCAAATGGAAGGGTTGTATTTGTGGACTGAACTGCAGAATGCCAGAATAGAGGGGAAGGCCTAGCCTATCAAAGACTAGCTTCTTCAAGCAGCGCCAAGCATCTTGCAGCATGTAGAAGAGTAAATAATAGCATTTTGATTAACCAGCATGTTGTAGCATTAACGCCCAGGGATCCTTCCTCGACTCCCTATGAGAAAGCAATCCCGGAGCCAACATCTCCATCACATATCTCAAGTAACCAGTTCTAGTTGTAATAGACCAGGATACAAGTCTGAACGTCCATTACCGTGGACACGGTATTCAAATAGATAACTTCCCTGCAGGGGTGCACCACGTTACCCAATACGCTTGATCACTATGGCCGAACACACTTTTCTGGGTCAATGCCTGACCTCGGAAGATCAAAATGTTGCAACCCTACCTAGGCTCAGCAGAGAGGTCCCCACTGGTCTACATCCTAAGCACTCTGGGGTTTTGGGTCCATCGCCCGTTGCACTCCGGGTCGTTGCGAGCAGGGCAGACCAGGCACCACCTCTGGGGTGCCGGCCCAGCCGTGCCGCAATGCTGAATTGGACGTCTGACAAAGCTTCGGCTGATACAGCGACACCGAGGCCCATAACTATTCTCGCGTGGTGGTTAGCATGTAAAGGCCAAAGGCCAACTCAGAACAAATACCCAAACCTGTTAGTGCATTAGGGGCTCACGGAGACGAGCATAGACTCACGATAATGTGACCTCGTCGCCCCGTCTCGTGGACTTACAGCAAGGGCCCAGAATGCTCGGCCGTGCCTTGTAGAAAACTCGTGAGTGCTCTACGGGCCTGCCTGACTTTCACATCAACTGGCGGGTACTCCTCAGGGCCGACCTGACTTCAATAATGGTCTCAAGTAAAGTCCAGGTAACCATGTGTCCAAAACATCAAGGGGAAAACCCGAGGAATCACCCTCGGTGGATTCCACTCAATGTAATCATCAAGGTGAACATGGGAGGAATCGCCGCGAGGTCCACACTTGAGAGGTTGCACGACAGAGCCGTATGGGGAATGGTGAAGGAGGAATCACCCTCGTTGACCACGACCGAATAGCTACACCACAGAATTATCATCAGGAGTGCATTACGAGGTATCACCCTCGGCACTCGATAGTATCTCTACAGACTCTAGCAACAAAAGGGGTGTGATGTAATGTGAGGTGTCGGTCTGTGGTCGTCGACCACGTTGATCGAGTCGTCGATGATGAAGCAAGGGTAACAAGGACAAGGTGGGGGTCACTGATTGATCAGTAACCAACCTACACTAAGCAGTTTAGGATAAGCAGGTAGGTAACGATAAGCAGGTTACAAAAGCAGGCTATGCATTAGAATAGGAGCAATCAATTACAGTAGCAAAATCTAATGCAAGCATGAGAGAATGGAGTGGGCGATATCGGGATGATCAAAGGGCGGGGGGCTTTCCTGGAAGCTCCGCTAAAAGGGAAGAAGGGTCGTCATCGACGTAGTCGATCATAGTGGCATCAGCAGTGGTCTTGGGGTCTACCGAAGAGAAGAGGGGGAAGAAACAATAAATACAGAGCAAACAAGTGCAATACTATGCATGACATGACGAAACACGATGCTAGATGTGAGCTAACGCGGTACTACACGATACCGGCAAAGGGGGAAAACATCTGGGAAAGTTTTCCCGAAGTTTGGCGTTTTCGGACAGATGAAATGAAGGGGGACGGTTGCATGTTCGCTATGCTAGGGGCATGTGGCAGACAAACGGACCACATATTCGGAATCATCTCGTTGTTTTGAGCATCTTTCATGTATAAAACAATTTCATCCGAGTTACGGATTATTTTCTATGAATTTCTAAAGTTTTTAAACATTTCTGGAATTATCTCTAATTCAAAATTGGAATTATGACGTCAGCCTGGCATCATCATGACGTCAACAGTCAACAGAGCGTTGACTGGCCAAACAGAGCAGGGGGACCCATCTATCATTGACCTAATCTAATAGGGTTAAATTAACTAATTTAGTTAATTAGAATAATTAAGCAAAGTTAATTAGGTTAATTAATTATCTAATTAATTAATTAATTATTTTCATTTTAAAAATTCTTTTTTAGAAAAGGGGGTGTGGGCCCCGCTGTCATAGGCCCAAGAGGCCTAAGTGGGGCGGGCCTAACGGGTAGTGGGCGCTGGGCGTTCATGCCCGAGGCCGTAGCCAGGCGCCGTAGGGCGAAGGCCCCGGGGCGACGGCTAGAGCGGCGTTAGGGAGGCGACGGTCACGGCGATGGTGCGGTAGGGCAATAGAGGGCGTGTGGTGGCGCGGCTGCAGCGGGCGAGCATGGATGGAGACGGCGAGGCCTCAAGAGGGGCCAGGAGGGCGCTGCCGGTCGGGCCGGACGGGTGGCCAGGGATGCGTGGTCTGGCGGCCACGCGCGGCGGGGGCAGCAGCGCGACAACGGGGCGGCGAGTGCACGGGCAGGGGAGGCCAGGGGCTCGCTGACATGGGCTGCAGAGGCTAGCAGTGGGTCGAGAGGGGAGGCGCACGTGGGTAGGCCGCGACGGAAGCAGAGGAGGGTGGCGAGCGATGCGAGGACCGGCGGGTGCGGCAGGGCACCGCTGGGGGCAGGCAAGCAGCAAGCCCTAGCAGTAGAGCAGCTCGCAGTGACGCAGGAGCAGTGCCAGTAGCAGGCCCACGTGTGCACGAGGCCCGACCAGGGGCTCGGCAAGTGCACGGGTAGGTGAGCCGTGTGTGCAGGCACAGGCAGCAGCGGCGGCTAGCGGGTGCGGGAGCGCAGTTCGGTCGCGTCAACGCTGAGTGCGGGAGCGGCGGCTATGGCGACAGACGAAAGAGGGGAGGAAGGGGAATCGGTGCAGCTCACCGAGAGGGCGCACGAGGGCCTGGTGGTGGGTTTAGGAGCTGCAGTGGGCGTCGGTGTTGAAGAAGACAACGGCGACCGAAGCGGGGGAAGATGGCGATCCGGCGAGGCAGAGGGGGCTCCGAGGTCGAAGAGGTCCATGTTGTCGACGTAGCCGACAACTGCGATGCATATGGACACGCAGCTAGGCCGCGGGGAGGCCTGAGGGCGCGTGGGCGAGCTCGGCCATGGCGACTATGGCGCGGGTGGATCTTGGGAGAGAGAGAGAGCGATGAGGGAGAGAAGGCGAGGCGGAGTGGATGAGAACGGGAGAGGGAATCGAGGGGACGAGGGGGGTTCCTTATCCCCTCTCTAGCAATGGTGAGCTGGCTCGGTGGCGACCATGCCCCTGTAGTGGAACGGTCGGCCGAGACGGCCGGTGGGGCGGGAGAGTGGGTCGTTGGGCCGGTCTGGGGGTTACCTGGGCCGAGGCCCAATGAGGGACGGGGGCCTCTCCCCTTTTTCTGTTTTTTGTTTGGCTTCTCCCTTTCTTTTATTTACTTTTTCCTTTTCTTTTTACTTATTTTAAATTTGAATTTGGAACCAACTTCAAATCAACGCGAGCTTAAAAACAGTAAAAATTGATGACATGGCACCATTAGCATGATTATTGTTGCATAATTATCAGGGCGTTACAATTCTCCTCCACTACAAGAAATCTAGTCCCGAGATTTAGGAGGTAGAAGGAAACAGTGCAGGGTATTCATCACGCAAGCGATCCTTGCATTCCCAAGTGGCTTCGTCTTCAGAGTGATGCGACCACTGGACCTTGAGGAACTTGATCCCCTTCTGACGTGTGCGGCGTTCAGCTTGGTTGAGAATGCAGACCAGATCCTCTTTATAGGAGAGGTCCTGTTGCAACTCGAGCACTTAATGATCCACTGCTCGGATTGGGTCCTTGAAGCAGCGGCAAAGTTGTGACACGTGGAACACATCATGGACCTAAGAAAGGTTCGACGGTAGTTCCAATTGTTATTCCACTTTTCCACGCCTTTCGAGAATAGTGAAGGGACCAATATAGCAAGGAGCTAGCTTCCCATGATCCCGAAGTGGTGAGCACCCTTCATTGGTGTGACTCGAAGATAAGCCTTTTCGCCAGGTTTGATAGACCATGTCTTTATGATGACGGTCATAATGACTTTTCTGACAAGATTGAGCAGTCTTGAGATTCTCGCGAACGATGCGGACTTGGTCTTCAGCGTGTTGGATAATATCCGGGCGGAAGAGTGGACGTTCCCTAGTTTCTGATCAGTTCGGAGGGGTTCAACAATTCCGCCCATATAACACTTCAAAGGGAGCCATCTTCAGGCTATCTTGAAAGCTATTGTTGTAGGAGAACTCAGCATGCGGGAGAGATTCCTCCCATTTCTTTACGAAGGAAAAGACACAAGCTCGAAGCATGTCTTCGAGAACTTGTTTGACGCGTTCAACTTGTCCCTGCGATTGAGGGTGAAAAGCAATGCTGAAAGACAGATGAGTTCCCATAGCTTCTGGGAAACTTGCCCAGAATCTTGAAGTGAATAAACTGCCACGGTCTGAGCTAATAACTAATGGAATACCATGGAGTGAAACAATTCTCGACATGTAGAGGGTTGCCAGATGACTAGCAGGGATCAATTTTTTGACGGCCAAAAAGTGTGCAACTTTAGAAAGCCGGTCAATGACGACAAGAATATCGTCATTACCTTTCTGCGATTTGGGAAATCTAGTGACGAAGTCCATTTCAACATGGTCCCATTTCCATTCAGGAATAGAGATAGGTTGCTTTGATACGACGGCAAACGTCACATTCAGCAACATAGCGAGCAATGTCTTGCTTCATGTTTGACCACCAGAATCTCTGACGAATGTCTTGGTACATCTTGGTGCTACCGGATGGATAGCTAGAGGTCTATCATGAGCTTCTTTCATAACTTCCTGAATCATATCCAGGTTGTCTTTTGAAGGAACGACTAGGCAACCTTTAAAGAACAAGGGGTCATCATCTTCAACAGTGAAGAATGAGGTCCTTCCTTCGGCGAGGTAGCGTTTAATCTTCTCAACTTAAGGGTCATACTTCTGCAGTCTCTTGATGCTCTCCATGAGATCTGGTTCGACAACCAGGGTATTGGGGGAACCCTGGGGAATAACATGGAGGTTCTGATACGTCCATTTTGCATCATGTTTTCTTACTGTTATTTATAAAGTTTTTATCCATAATAATGCTTTTTGCAGTAATTCTAATGCCTTTTCTCTCATAACTTGCAAGGAACACACCAAGAGGGAGAATTCCGGCAGCTGGAAATCTGGACCTAGAAAAGCTACGTCAGGCCACCTATTCTGCACAACTCCAAATAAGCTGAAACTTCATGGAGATTTTTTATGGGTTATTTAAGAAATACTGGAGCCAATAAACACCATAGGGGGCCACCAGGTGGGCACAACCCACCTGGGCGCGCCAGGCCCACCAGGCGCGCCCTGGTGGGTTGTGGCCTCCTCGGCCCACCTACGATGCCCATCTTTTGGTATATAAGTCATTTCGACGTAGAAAAAAATAAAGAGAAGACTTTTGGGACAGAGCGCCGCCGCCTCGAGGCGAAACTTGGGCAGGAGCACTTTTGCGCTCCGGTAGAGCGATTTCGTCGGGGGAACTTCCCTCCCGGAGGGGGAAATCAGCGGCATCATGATCACCAACAACTCTCCCATCTAGGGGAAGGCAATCTCCATCAACATCTTCAACAACACCATCTCCTCTCAAACCCTAGTTCAACTCTTGTGTTCAATCTTGTTGCCGGAACTATACATTGGTGCTTGTGGGTGACTAGTAGTGTTGATTACATCTTGTAGTTGATTACTATATGGTTTATTTGGTGGAAGATTATATGTTCAGATCCATTATGCTATTTAATACTCCTTTTATCATGAACATGTTTATCATTTGTGAGTAGTTACTTTTGTTCTTGAGGTCATGGGAGAAATCATGTTGCAAGTAATCATGTGAACTTGATGTGTGTTCGATATTTTGATAGTATGTATGTTGTGATTCCCTTAGTGGTGTCATGTGAACGTCGACTACATGACACTTCACCATATTTGGGCCTAAGGGAATGCATTGTGGAGTAGCAATTAGATGGTGGGTTGCGAGAGTGACAGAAGCTTAAACCCCAGTTTATGCGCTAATCCGTAAGGGACCGATTGGATCCAAAAGTTTAATGCTATGGTTAGAATTTATTCTTAATACTTTTCTCGTAGTTGCAGATGCTTGCGGGAGGGTTAATCATAAGTAGGAGGTGTTCAAGTAAGAACAGCACCTAAGGACCGGTCCACCCACATATCAAATTATCAAAGTAGCGAACACAAATCGAACCAACATGATGAAAGTGACTAGATGAAATTCCTGTGTACCCTCAAGAATGCTTTGCTTATCATAAGAGACCGTTTTGGCCTGTCCTTTGCCTCATAAGGATTGGGCTACCTTGCTGCACTTTTTTTTACTATTATCGTTACTTTCTCGTTACAAATTATCTTACTATCAAACTACTCCGCTACTTACAATTTCAGCACTTGCACACATTACCTTGCTGAAAAACCACTTGTCATTTCCTTCTGCTCCTCGTTGGGTTCAACACTCTTACTTATTGAAAAGAGCTACTATTGATCCCCTATACTTGTGGGTCATCAAGGCTATTTCTGGCGCCGTTGCCTGGGAGTGAAGCGCCTTTGGTAAGTGGAATTTGGTCAGGAAACATTTATATAGTGTGCTGAAATTTATTGTCACTTGTTACTATAGAAAACAATCCTTTGAGGGGTTTGTTCGGGGTATCTTCACCTCGTCCAAAACCACAATTAGCTACCCCTAAACCTACTGCACCTACTGAAAATATTGAATATAAAATTCCTTCGGGTATGATAGAACAACTGCTAGCTAATCCTTATGCAGGAGATGGAACAGAACATCCTGATATGCACTTGATATGTGTGGAACAAATTTGTGGATTGTTTAAGCTTGCAGGTTTACCCAGGGATCAAGTTATGAAAAAGGTTTTCCCTTTATCTTTTAAGGGAAAATCATTGGCATGGTATAGGCTATGCGATGATATTGCATCATGGAATTGGAATCGTTTGAAATTGGAGTTCCACCAGAAATTTTATCCTATACATCTAGTTCACCATGATCGAAATTATATATATAATTTTTGGCCTTGTGAAGGAGAAATTATTGCTCTAGCTTGGGGGAGGCTTAAGTCAATGTTATATTCATGCCCCAATCATGAGCTGTCAAGAGAAATTATTATCCAGAATTTTTATGCTCGACTTTCTGGTAATGATTAAACCATGCTTGATACTTCTTGTGCTGGTTCTTTTATGAAAAAGACTATTGAATTCCGGTTGGATCTTTTGGAAAGAATTAAATGCAACTCTGAATATTGGGCACTCGAGGAAGGTAAAGAGTCAGGTATTAAACTTAAGTATGAGTGTGTTAAATCTTTTATGGATACTGATGCTTTTCAAAAGTTTAGCACTAAATATGGACTTGACTCTGAGATAGTAGCCTCCTTTTGTGAATCATTTGCTGCTCATGTTGAACTCCATAAGGAGAAGTGATTTAAATATCACTCACCTATTAAAGAAGAAATTAAAAAACCAGTACCAGATAAAGAAGAAACTATACTTTATAATGTTGATCCAATTGTTCCTTCTGCTTATATAGAGAAACCACCTTTCCGTGTTAGGATAAAGGAACATGATAAAGTTTCAACTATGGTTAACAAAAGCTATATTAGAACACCTAAACCCGATGAACAAATTAAAGTAGAACCTAGCTTGCTATGGTTAAAGATCTCTTGGAAGAAGATATGGATGGGCATGTTATTTATTTCTGTGAAGAAGCTGCTAGAATTGATAAACCTGATGGAAAAGATAAACACAGACTTGTTGTTGGCATGCGTGTTATTTCTGTTAAAATAGGAGATCACTGTTATCATGGTTTATGTGACATGGGTGCTAGTGTGAGTGCTATTCCTTACACTTTATATGAAGAGATTATGAAAGACATAGCACCTGCTGAGATAGAAGAAATAGATGTTACTATGAAACTTGCTAATAGAGACACTATATCACAATTGGGATTGTTAGAGATGTTTAAGTCTTGTGTGGGAAAATAAAATACCCTACTGATTATCTTGTTCTTGGTTCCCCACAAGATGACTTTTGTCCCATTATCTTTGGTAGACCTTTCTTGAACACAGTTAATGCTAAGATAGATTGTAAGAAACAAATTGTGGGTGTAAGCTTTGGTGATGAGTTTCATGAGTTTAATTTTTCCAAGTTTAGTAGAAATCATCATGAAAAAAATTGCCTAGTAAGGATGAATTAATTGGTCTCAATTCTATTGCTATACCCCCTAATAATCCTTTAGAACAATATTTCCTAGACCATGAAAATGATTTACATATGCATGAAATAAATAAAGTTTTCTTTGAACAATGTCCTCTGCTTAAACATAATTTGCCTATTGAAACTCTTGGAGGTCCTCCTCCACCTAAAGTTGATCATGTGTTTGAATTAAAACAATTGCCAGACACTTTGAGATATGCTTATCTTGATGAAAATAAAATATATCCTGTTACTATCAGTGCTAACCTTTCAGAACATGAAGAAGAAAGATTATTGAAAGTTCTAAGGAAGCACCAGGCTGCCATTGGATATACTCTTGATGATTAAAAGGGCATTAGACCCACTCTATGTCAGCACAAAATCAAGATGGAACCTGATGCTAAACCAGTTGTTGATCACCAACGCCGGTTAAACCCAAAGATGAAAGAAGTGGTAAGAACAGAAATATTAAAACTTCTGGAAGCAGGTATAATCTATCCCATGGCTGATAGTAGATGGGTAAGTCTTGTTCATTGTGTCACTAAGAAAGGAGGTATTACTGTTGTTCCTAATGATAAGAATGAACTTATTTCACAAAGAATTGTTACAGGCTATAGAATGGCACTTGATTTTAGAAAATTAAACAAAGCAACTAGAAAAGATCATTACCCTCTCCTTTTATTGATCAAATGCTTGAGAGATTATCAAAGCACACACACTTTTGCTTCCTTGATGATATTCTGGCTTTTCACAAATACCTGTTTCTCAACCTGATCAAGAAAAGACTAGTTGTACTTGTCCTTTTGGAACCTATGCTTATAGACGTATGCCTTTTGGCTTATGTAATGCACCTGCTATCTTTCAAAGATGCATGGTGGCTATATTCTCTGACTTTTTGTGAAAATATTGTTGAGGTTTTCATGGATGACTTCTCTATTTATGGGAAGTCTTTTGATGATTGTTTAAGCAATCTTGAGCGAGTTTTGCAGAGATGTGAACAAAGAAATCTTGTCTTGAATTGGGAGAAATGCCACTTTATGGTTAATGAAGGCATTGTTTTCGGTCATAAAATTTCTGAAAGAGGTATTGAAGTGGACCAAGCTAAGGTTGATGCAGCTGAGAAAATGCCATGTCCTAAGGACATCAAAGGTTTTCGTAGTTTCCTTGGTCATGCTGGTTTCTATAGGAGATTTATCAAAGACTTTTCTAAAATTTCTAGGCCTCTTACTAATCTCTTGCAAAAGGATATCCCTTTTGTTTTTTATGATGATTGTCTTGAAGCCTTTGAAACGCTCAAGAAAGCCTTAATATCTGCACCTATTGTTCAACCACCTGATTGGAACTTGCCTTTTGAAATTATGTGTGATGCTAGTGATTATGCTGTTGGTGCTATTCTAGGACAAAGAGCTGATAAGAAACTGAATGTTATTCATTATGCTAGTAAAACTCTAGACAGTGCTCAAATAAATTATGCTACTACTGAAAAAGAATTCTTAGCAGTTGTGTTTGCTTGTGATAAATTTAGACCTTATATTGTTGACTCCAAAGTAATTGTTCACACAGACCATGCTGCTATTAAACATCTTATGGAAAATAAAGATGCTAAACCTAGACTTATTCATTGGGTTCTCTTGTTACAAGAATTTGATTTACATATCATTGATAGAAAAGGAGCTGAGAACCCCATAGCTGATAACTTGTCTAGGCTTAAAAATGTGCTTGATGACCCACTACCTATTGATGATAGTTTTCCTCATGAGCAGTTAGCTGCAATAAATGTTTCTCATAGTACTCCTTGGTATGCTGATTATGCTAATTACATTGTTGCTAAATATTTACCACCTAGCTTTACATACCAACAAAAGAAAAAAATTCTTCTATGATTTAAGACATTACTTTTGGGATGACCCACATATTTATAGGGAAGGAGTGGATGGTATTATTAGACATTGTGTACCTGAGCATGAACAGGGACAAATCCTATGGAAATGTCACTCCAAGTCTTATGGAGGGCATCATGGTGGAGATAGAACTGCTCACAAGGTATTGCAATCTGGATTTTATTGGCCTACTCTCTTCAAGGATGCCCGTAAGTTTGTCTCTTCTTGTGATGAATGTTAAAGAATAGGTAATATCGGTAAGTGTCAAGAAATGCCTATGAATTATTCACTTGTTGTTGAACCATTTGATGTTTGGGGATTTGATTACATGGGACCTTTTCCTTCCTCTAATGGCTATACACATATTTTGGTTGTTGTTGATTATGTTACTAAATGGGTAGAAGCCATTCAAACCAGTAGTGCTGATCACAACACCTCTATTAAAATGCTTAAGGAAGTTATTTTCCCAAGGTTTGGAGTCCCTAGATATTTAATGACCGATGGTGGTTCACACTTTATTCATGGTGCTTTCCATAAAATGCTTACCAAGTATGATGTTAACCATAGAATTGCATCACCCTATCATCCTCAGTCTAGTGGTCAAGTTGAACTTAGCAATAGAGAAATAAAATTAATTTTGCAAAAGCCTGTCAATAGGTCCAGGAAGAATTGGTCTAAGAAATTAGATGATGCACTTTGGGCTTATAGAACAGCATATAAAAATCCAATGGGTATGTCTCCTTATAAAATGGTTTATGGAAAAGCTTGTCATTTGCCTCTTGAGTTATAACATAAAGCATTTTGGGCAATCAAAGAACTCAATTAGGACTTCAAACTTGCTGGTGAAAAGAGGTTATTTGATATTAGCTCACTAGATGAATGGAGAACCCAAGCTTATGAAAATGCAAAGTTATTTAAAGAAAAAAGTTAAAAGATGGCATGTCAAAAGAATCCGAAAGCGTGAGTTTAAAGTTGGAGAATATGTTCTTTTGTACAACTCTCGTTTTAGATTTTTTGCAGGGAAGCTCCTCTTGAAATGGGAAGGCCCATATGTCATTGAGGAGGTTTACGGGTCTAGTGCCATCAAAATAAATAATTTCGAAGGTACTAACCCGGAGGTTGTCAATGGGCAACGAATAAAGCATTATATCTCATGTACGCCTATTAATATTGAAAGTAATATTATCCAAACTTTGACACCGGAAGAGCACATAAAAGAGTCCTTCCGGAACACTCCAGAATCATGAAAATAAGGAGGTACGTGATACTGTCAGTAAACGGACTCAGAAAAATCTGCAAAAATATTTTCTATCAGTTTTGGTACATTTTAGAATTTTGGAAATAAAGAAACTCCCAGGAAGCGTCCCCTGGTGGGCACAAGAAACCAGGGCGCGCCTGGCGCGCCCAGGTGGGTTGTGCCCACCTAGAACACCTCTCGTACTTCATTTTTATTCCGTATGCTTGTCCTGCAAGATAAAAACTCTATATATACTTCCCGAACCTGTTAACCACCGTATCGGGGAGAAATCCTCTGTTCTCTTTTCTTGCTGTTTTCTGCATAGTTTGAGAAATATGGCCTCCCAAGACTCTAAGCGTGAGAGCTATGTTGTTGATCTCATCACAAATCCCAAGTCCTACGGAGATGAGGGGCACTATAGCTGGACCTCCGAGGAAGAAGATAATGAATTGATTACTTCCCGGTTTAAGGATGAGAGCATGGATGCGTTATGTAAGAGGATAATAAAACTCGAGATAGATAATTGTGAGTTGATGATGGAAAATTATATTCTCCGTTAGAAGCTGGAGGAAGAAAAAGGGGAACCCCGCACTTTCTCACCACCACCACTGCCATGGAAATCTGAGGACAAGAACTCTTCTTCTTCACCACCACTAAAGGAGAACTGAATATCAGGTATGGAACTCCCCTTGGCTTCCGCCAAGCTTGGGGGAGGTGCCCCGGTATCGTATCATCCCACTATCTTTTTGCTTTTACTTATTTTAGTTCGATCTTTTGCCTAGATGAAATAAAGTTTAGTTCGATCCTTTCTTCTTTGAGAGTTGCTTACACTGGTACAATGCCGTCCTAAACAAATGGTTTAAAACCCCTTTCCGCGACGACATTTGGAATCGGGGCCAAGTGAGTGTGGGCGATAGGGGGGTCCTTCCCACATGACCCAGCAATCGTCGAGGATAGGCCCTCGTGGGACCCAGGTTGGGGCCATGTGCGATCAGGCGAGGCATGGTAACCCAATCATTTCCGTAGGTATGTACATCCCACACGGTGAATCCCAGAAATCATTTCCGTAGGTATGTACATCCCACACGGTGAATCCCTGAAATCATTTCCGCAGGTATGTACATCCCACACGGTGAATCCCAGAAATCATTTCCGTAGGTATGTACATCCCACATGGTGAATCCCAGAAATCATTTCCGTAGGTATGTACATCTCACATGGTGAATCCCAGAAAATCATTTCCGTAGGTATGTACATCCCACACAGTTCTTTGTGTGGAAACGTTTGTGCAAGGTGGCCTAACGCAAACAGCTCGCTGCCAGAAGCCGTGTGTGATTGTTCGTTGATCGAACATGCCTACTTTCTGAAACCGTGCGGGTTGTTTGAGTTCATCGCCCACGGTGCTGTCTGAGTAACCGTTTGCAATAGAAAACCCCAATAAGCAGGGTAATTAGCCTATTATTGATAATCCATGTACTAATCAAACTGATATTTCTTATAAAACACACTAGATATTTCGTATCCATATAAAAGCAACCAGGATTTCATAATTGAATTACATCATATAGCTTCGGCACTCAGTTATGCCATTACACAACAGCACCAAGTTTCACATCGCTGGTGCTTGTCGGTCCTAAACAAACGTTTTAAAACCCCTTTCCGCGACGGCATTTGGAACCGTCGCCAAGTGAGTGTGGGTGATAGGGGGGTCCTTCCCACACGACCCAGAAACCGTCGGGGATATGCCTCCAGGCACACATGTTCGGCAAAATGAGGTCATGTGCGACCGGTGAGCACCCAAATACGGGAATACGTACAGTAGAGCAAAAATACAATTATATGGCGAAATTGTTTCCGGTCGCAAGTACATCCCACACAGCCAGTCCCCACTAAATGTTTCTGCTCGTATGCACATCCCACACAGTCGCTCCAAGGAAAACGAATCCGTTCACAGGTACATCACACACAATTTTTCCCGTTAAATCATTTGCGTTATTGAATGTGTCACACACGGTCCGTAGAAGAAACTGTGTGGCAAAGGTTGTCCATCACACACAATTTTTATGTGGTAAACATTTGCGCAAGGTGGCCTAACGCAAACGGTTTTCAAGAGAAAGTCGTGTGTGATTGGTCATTGACCCAAGACGGCTTATTCCTAGAAACTGTGTGTGTTGCCTGAGGTCATCGCTGTCGGTGTCAAAACCGGCGGATCTCGAGTAGGGGGTCCCGAACTGTGCGTCTAAGGTCGATGGTATTAGGAGACAAGGGACACGATGTTTACCCAGGTTCGGGCCCTCTCTATGGAGGTAATACCCTACGTCCTGCTTGATTGATATTGATGAATATGAGTATTACAAGAGTCGATCTACCTTGAGATCGTAATGGCTAAACCCTAGAGGTCTGGCTTGTATGGCTATGATAATGAGTGTCCTATCAGAACTAAGTCCTCCGGTTTATATAGACACAGGGAGGATCTAGGGTTACACAAGGTTGGTTACAAAGAAGGGAATCTATATATCCGGTCGCCAAGCTTGCCTTCCACGCCAAGGAGAGTCCCATCCGGACACGGGTGCAGTCTTCGGTCTTCGTATCTTCGCAGCCCATCAGTCTGGCCCATGTCTAGCAGGCCGGACGCCCGAGGACCCCTTAGTCCAGGACTCCCTTAGTAGCCCCTGAACCTGGCTTCAATGACAAGGTATCCGTCGCGTAGTGCTGTGTTCAGCATTGCAAGGCGGGTTCCTCCTTCCGAAGTCCAAAGTAGTCTTCGGACGAATTGATCGTGCCCGGACCTGTAACACACAACCGCAGAGAGTATTGTATTCTACGAATCCAATATGCTGATTACTTTTAGTAATGTGACATCATGTTTCTCGGTCATTATTTCGAACTATTTCCCGTCCTGCCGTTCCACGTTTCGGGGCGTGGTTGTCATTGACACGTCTTGTCGAAGCAGAGATCGTGACCCATAATTGCGGGATTCTCATTAATATGAGCGTGGGTAACCCAACCGTCCTGCGGGAAAGATTCCTTAGGAATAGGCAGGTTCTTAGGCTTAGGAGGAGGCGCCCAACACCCGTTGCCTTTATAAAGGAACTAAGGGCCCTCTTTTATGCCAAACCTCTCCTCAGCCTTCCCGACCTCGAGTTCTTGCACCCAAGGTTCGACTTCACCGTTTCAAGCCTCCCATCATGTTCAGACCCAGCTCCCAAGGCCGACGGGTGGCTTCCTCTGTTACAGAGGAGGATATCGCAAAGCTTCGGGCGGCCAGATATTTGACCGTGGAGGTCCACCACAGGCTTCCTGCTCAAGGGCAGGTTATTCTGACCCCCAAATCTAGCAAGAGGGTCGTATTCATCTCTCACTTCCTTCGGGGGCTAGGGTTTGCTCTTCACCCCTTCGTCCGGGGCTAATGTTTTATTACAGACTAGATTTTCATGACCTAGCCCTGGACTCTATCCTCCACATCTTGGCATTTATCATTACATGCGAGGCCTTCCTCTGAATCCCCCCACACTTCAGCATATGGCTCATGACCTTCAGTGTGACGCCGAAGGTGGTCGAGGGGGAATAGGTGGAGTGCGGCGGTGCTACAATCAGCCAACTCACCAGCACTCCTTGGCCAAAAGGTTCTTTTACCGAAACTTCCAATCACCAGTAGCGGGAGTGGTTTTACATTACGGAGCCCCGCAGCACCAAGTGGGTAGCTGCACCCACATTCTGTCGTGGCCCACCGTTACAGCTTGCATCATGGGTCAACAAGGGGCTGGACTGGGGATCAGTTGATGAAGTGCAGACTTTACAGAGCCACATCCGAACCCTCCTCGAGAGAGACATCGATCTTGTCAACGTGATCCAAGTGATGTTAGTTTGCCAAATCCTGCCGTTCCAGCGTAGGTCTCGCCGGATGTGCGAGTTTAATCCTGAGGACCACAAACCCTCCAACACTTCTTCGGCACCACACACAAAGGGATGTGGAAGTTATTTTTCAGGAAGCGGAAACATTGGCCGGACACCACTGAAGATGCAGGCCTTAACTGCAACCGTCCAGATACCCTGGTAAGCACTTGGCTCCCGAACACTTTGTAATTATGCATACCGTAATATGGTACTGAGCAAGCTATCTTCTTCCAGGGCTGGACAAAGAAGGCGGAACTAATTATGTGTTCGGCCCCTCTGCCCGAGGGCCCAGCGATTCCTGTTCTAACAAGGATGCTGGCCCTGGCACCATACCAGATGCCTGTGAAGGAGGACGAGGCGGAGAGTGAGAGGACCAAAGATGGCCCTTATTCCAAGGGTGCATCAGACATTGTGTCTAGAGGAATCAAAGTCCCCTCATCCGAATACAAAAGTGAAGGGGGGCCACTGTCTCCCTTCCTCCTAGGAAGAGAAGGGCCGCCTCAAAGGATGGGGAGAAGCGGGCTTCTAAGCGAGGCAAGATGCCTCAGGTGGCTGGCTCGGGCGTGGAGGACGTCGAAGCATAGTCTCATGACGAGGACAAGCCTCATGCCAAATCGTAAGTGAATCAAGGCTGTTTTCAACGTGTCCCGTTCCTTTCTTATAATGCTCGGAATATATATTCCTTGTTTTTGCAGTTCAGCATGCAGTCTTCCTCAAAAATCCTTTTCCTCGGGGGACCTTCTCCCAGAGATGATGGAAAGCGAGATGCCCGCACCGGATTCCCCGTCCAATAGGGCGGACGACTTGGAGGTGTCATCGCGGAGGGTCTCCCCCGACCAACAAGTGGTGCAAGGGATGATGAAGACATTGGCCGAAGGTGATACTTCGGTGGCCCAGGGTCCAGGGGACAACAATGAGGGCCCCGGACAATCCGATATACAACCGGATACGAATGAAAGGATCCCTTCAAAGGGTGGTCGTAATCTTGCGGCAGCCTCCGGAGACCCAGAGGCGCCGGATATCTTGACGAACATGCTGCGGCAGGCGTCCGTCTCAGAGGAACATCGTACCTTAATGGGAATGGTGGTTGAAAAGGTCCAGTCCTTGAAGAGCGGATTGGATGAGGCCTTTGTGAGCTTACTAAGAGGCTTCGAGGTTTGTACTATAATATGTGCAATTGTGTTTTATTCGCAAAATACACCTGTGTATAGATAGTAGCCCCTAAGACTCAGGTTGGCTTCCCATGGGAGGCGAACGGAGGATCAAGAAGAAACATTCAAGGACTAATCTGATTAACTTGAACACAGGCTGCTTCCCCCTGGCTACTTCCCAGACTACAGATATTGCCAAGCTGCAACAAAAGCTTGATATTGCTAGGGATGACATTGCGTTAATCAATGTGCGTCTTGACGAATTGCAAGGTATGTATTCGGGGCAGTCCCTTCACATACATTTATGTGATATAAGCATAATGCTAAAATTTATGTACTGTAATATGCATGGCTGCAGATGGTGCCGCCGCCGTTGAAATTATTCGGGTGGAGCTGGCCCGGGCCAAGGAGCAGGTCCGCCATAGTAATGCGGCTGCCGAAAAGGCATCGGCTGAGTTAAAAACCAAACGAGCTGCTCGGCATCAAGACGAGGAGCAGATATCCACGATGGCGCTCAAACTAAAAAGTGCTGCTAGCCGTTGTGAACTCCTTGAGAAGGAGAATGAAGCCAAAACGGCTGAAGTTGACAAGGCCTTACAAGAGGCGAGAGAAGCACGATCTGAATCCAGAGTCGCCCGTGAGGAGATCCAGCAAGCTAGGGAGATTGCGGCTGGTGAGCCATTTTTTCTACAGACTAAGTTCGGCGATCCGAACTATGCTCAGCTTAACCAATCGTGGAGTTCTCCGGACGAGTTTTTAGACATGCCGAAGAGTTCTTCCGATGCGGCGCAGTTTTACCAGGCGCGGGAGGGGTATGCAACAGAGAAGCTTTTCTGGTCACAATTCAGTGCGTTGAAGCGCCCCCTGTTGCTAAATGAGCAAATGTCCCAGTGGGCTGAGCTCAATAGGATATCTGGCGCATCCATGAAGAACGTCATAACCCGGTTATGGCCAACTGAGCCTATTCCGAATAGTTACTTCGGCTTGGTGCAACGGCTTGTTGACGCGGTGCCACGTATCGATGCTGTGGAGCGGTCGATGTGCATCGAGGGTGCACGGATGGCCTTTTCCCGAGTCAAGACATTCTGGCGGAAGATGAAGGCCATCGATGTTGCGGTGAAGAGTCCACCCAAGGGTAAGGACTACCACGAACTGGAGCATTATTTTGAAGATGTCCTAGTGGCTGCCCGCTTGATAGAGGGTCAGTGCTCGAAAGACATAATGTTTGAGCGAGGTGTATGATAATTGTATGAGACAGTTTTATAGTTAATCTGTTTTTTATATATTGCTCGAAAATTTGTGTTCCTCCTGTGCGGCCGTTTTAATGTAATCTAAAAGTTTTCCAGTCGTCGGCTTTAGCCTCCTCGTAGGAAGTACGGGGGTGTTCGGAAAAGCATTTGATCACTCTTGACCCAATGTCTTGGTCCGTGAAGGAGGTGTCAATGCGGCGAACCAGGCAACCAGACTATAGGGCGTTAACACTTTCACTTAGCCGTAGGAGTTTTATGGTGGGTCTACGACATAGCCCCTGGTATGTATGCGGCTTATTCATACGATGCGTGTACCTATTTGACCGAAAAGAGGTCCTTCGTGTGATACCGAGGAATTGCTAGAGATTCCGATAAGTCATCGAGTGGTTGACCAGCTCTTGCCACATCATGACATTCAGTTTTTGGCATTCTCTATTGAGGTGCTGAGCCAGGTGAACCGGAAGCACAATCGTAGTAGTTCTCCCTTTACTAGCCTAGCCGATAGAGCAGAACGTAGGATAGCAAGCACAGGAGCCAGGCAACCCAACTATTGACCCAAGACATGATTCGGAGCTGATGCATATAAGGCCAAACTGGTGATGCCGAAGTATGCTGCAAAAGCTGTTCGGACTTTGTTGGCAACTCAATTGTTCCTGTACCGAACCCCTGGCAAGTTTAAGCCGGGGTATATCTGTGAAACAACCATAGGAGGCATATTCATTTGCGGAAAGACGCGGATAAATAATACTGGTAATGTGAACTGGGACCTGAGCGATATGCCAAAGATTACTTTATATATATAAAGGCCACGACCCCGGCTATTTCATATGCCCTGGGTCGAAGGCAGAGGAAAAAGGCATGTTACAGGCTCGAAAAGGAGTGCGGTCTACAAAAAGTTATTTTGGACCTCCTGTCGCACGTCTGCGCCGCCTATCCTCGGCTAGGGGAATCCTTGAAGGAAGTAGCCCCGTAGGTGAGTGTACGGATCCGAATTCCGATAGAGTCGGTCTTAGATGTTTCTCATTTGCGCCACCTGTTTTTAAGAGGTAATGAAGTAAGAAAAAGGAAAGTAAATGAAAATGTTACTGGAGTGCTTGCAGACTTGTCCGTATTATGCTTCCGCCAATGCCCATGGTATCTTCAATGCACAGTTATGTATGGCGGTATAGTTTTAACGGGTATATGAGATGGGTGACGGAAGCCGAACTGCTATTTTTGCTCCAGATTTGATCGACCTTCGGGGGGGAATTGCTTCTGGCCCCCGACATTTGGCTAGTGAATCGCTCTGTCGTCCCTATTGCCTGGCGGCCCCCTTCCCTTGTGTTCGGCGTTGAGCTTGCCGGCCTGCTTGAGGACCCAACAGTTTCTGTTGGTATGATTAGCTGGTTTATTGGGGTGGCCGTGAATCTGGCAGGGTCAGTCCAGTATCCTGTCTAGGTTGGATGGTGTGTCTCTATTCGCCTTGAATGGCTTTTTCCGTTGACCGGGCTTGGGATTGCTGAATCCGGCGTTGACCGTTGTGTCCCGTGATCTTTCATTATTATTGCAAGTGTTGTGTTTGCTTTGTCGTGGCTTGTCGTTGCCATCTCGGATTTTGGAAGTGCCTGAGTCGCTGGAACTATTGCTTCTACGAGTGAGCCACCTGTCTTCTCTCGCGCAAAAGCGGGTCATTAGAGCGGTAAGGGCTGTCATGGATCTAGGTCCTTCTTGACCGAGGTGGCGTGCAAGCCGTTCATCCCGGACGCTGTGTTTGAAGGCCGCAAGGGCTTCTGCGTCCGGACAGTCGATGATTTGGTTCTTTTTTAACTAAGAACCTGGTCTAGAGCTGCCTGGCTGACTCTCCGGGCCGCTAGACAATGTGACTTAAGTCATCGGCGTCCGGTGGCTAGACATATGTTCCTTGGAAGGTGTCGCGAAAGGCGTCCTCCAAATCTTCCCAGCTACCAATGGAATTTGCCAGCAGACTTCTTAACCAGTACCGAGCTAGTCCTTTGAGTTTTAGTGGTAGGTATTTAATGGCATGAAGGTCGTCCCCATGGGCCATGTGGATATGGATGAGGAAGTCCTCGATCCATACCGTGGGATCCGTTGTTCCATCGTATGATTCAATATTCATAGGTTTGAACCCGTCTGGAAATTGATGCTCCATTACTTCGTCTGTGAAGCAAAGAGGGTGTGCGGCGCCTCTACGTTGGGCCACACTGCGACGTACCTCCGATGGAGTCCGTTTGCGGTTTTCGGCCTGGGCGTGACTAGGTTTGTCACGTCCGAATAGGTGGTCGTCGTTGCGTGTCGAGGTATGTCCTCGCGATCCGTAGGTCACTTTTGGGTGTCCTGCTCTGCTACCCAGGTCCTATTGACGGTCGTGTGCACAACCCCAAGATGTTTTGTTCTTGCCTTTATGGCGAGGTGGGGCGGTCTGGTGTTCAGCTTGAGTTGCCGCTTTACCTAGACCAAGTTGTGGTCGACCTGACGCTCTATGCAATAATGGCACGGGCTCGAGCGCCCTGTCGTCACCCTGGGGTAGCAATCTACTCTTCGGGTAGCTTTTGGCTGGGCCACTAAGGCCGTATTCTTCGACGGCTAGGACTTCGGTCCATCTATCGTTGAGCAGATCTTGGTCAGCTTGAAGTTGTTGCTGCTTCTTTTTCAGGCTCCTTGTAGTGGCTATTAGTTGGCGCTTGAAGCGCTCCTGCTCAAGAGGTTCCTCAGGCACGATGAAATCCTCGGTGCTGAGGCTCACCTCTTCGTACGTGGCCTGTTTACCAGGGCTAACCTACCCATCTTCCCGTTCATCTTGGTCATTAGTTGTACCAACGGGGTCTTTGCTGTCTTTTACATCGTCGTCCATACCGTTCATGTTCTCGGAGTCGTAATCAATTGTATCGGTCGAATCCTGGACTGTGGCTATGAAGTGGGTGGTGGGTGGGAAGCAAAATTCTCCGCCGCCAGCCCCTGGTTCAAGCTGGATATAATTCAGATGTGAGTCCTTCGCCAAAGACAAGTTCTTTAAGGAATTTAGCACATCGCCCAAGGGCAAGTGCTGGAAGATGTCTGCGGCGCTGTAGATCGATAAACAATCAAGTTCGGCGTCCGCGGGCTCACGTGGTTCAGAACTTTCGTTCGGAGACGAGTCCGGAGTTCCGGTGACAAAGACGTCGTGAGGGGTTAAATCTATGTGCGGCTCCAACACCGTGGAATCTATGGCCTCCAAGGTGGGGTTGATCCTCCCATCCTTGGGTGGCGCAGCTTGCTCCGGATCTAAGGTCAGAGCGGTTACAGGAGCAATCTCCTGGATGCAGCCTGATGACAGATTTAGGTCATGATCATCGGGGCGACCGGGAGCGGCTACCGTGGTCTCGAATCTAGCGAAGATCAAGTCTCCATGGGTGTCCGCAGCATAGTTCAAGCTCCCAAATCTGACTTGATGGCCGGGGGCGTAGCTTTCGATATGCTCCATATGGCCAAGCGAATTGGCCCGCAGTGCGAAGCCGCCGAACATGAAGATCTGTCCGGGGAGGAAAGTTTCTCCTAGGACAGCGTCATTATGGACGATTGAAGGGGCCATCAAACCTTTTAGCAACAGCACGGTGGAACTCTCAATGAAAGCACCAATGTCGGTGTCAAAACCGATGGATCTCGGGTAGGGGGTCCCAAACTGTGCGTCTAAGGTCGATGGTAACAGGAGACAAGGGACACGATGTTTAGCCAGGTTCGGGCCCTCTTTATGGAGGTATACCCTACGTCTTGCTTGATTGATATTGATGAATATGAGTATTACAAGAGTCGATCTACCTAGAGATCGTAATGGCTAAACCCTAGAGGTCTAGCTTATATGGCTATGATAATGAGTGTCCTATCCGGACAAAGTCCTCCGGTTTATATAGACACCGGGAGGATCTAGGGTTACACAAGGTCGGTTAGAAAGAAGGGAATCTACATATCTGGCGCCAAGATTGCCTTCCATGCCAAGGAGAGTCCCATCAAGACATGGGTGCAGTCTTCGGTCTTCGTATCTTCACAACCCATCAGTCTGGCCCATGGCTAGCAGGCCGGATGCCCGAGGACCCCTTAGTCCAGGACTCCCTCAATCGCCCACGGTGTTTTTTGACAACCGTTTGCAATAGCAAAACACAATTAGTAGGCTAATTCTCCATTAGTAGGCTAATTATCTTATTATTCATAATCCATTTATTAATCTAATTGACATTTCATATTAAGCACACAATATATTTCTTTTCCATATTAAGGAAGCAGAATTTCATAATTGAAATACATCAGAGTACAACATGTTATAGATGCAGCACTCAGCTACCCCATTACACAACTGCACCAGTAGCAAGTTCCACATGCAACATGTAAAACCTTTCGAAATTAGCATCATAGACGATATATAGACAGATGCATCTCATCTGGAAAACTACAGAAGCGGAAGGCAAATATTGAGCCTTCATTCATGTTGAAGGTCTTTGCAACTTTAGGCCAGTGCCTATGGATGATTGACCGTCCGTCCTTCGTCCTCTTCAGGAACACTTCAATATTGAACCGTGGGTGTTGTATGAAAACCTTCCTCGCCTCCTGACCATAGAGGTGGTTTGATAGGTAATCATCAGTGTACTACTTTGGAAAGTCCCGAAAACAAGGATGTGCATAAATATCTTCTCTATATTGGAAATGGGGCAAAGGAATAAAAAAGGCAAGGTATAATAGTTAGTATCATCTTCTGGTGAACTGACGTCTTCTTCATTATGCAGACAAAGATCTTGTTGTTTTTTGTCGCTAATTTCTTTATCCTAACAATCTTTCTGAGTTTCTTGATTTGATTGGTATTCATGGACAACTCATTTCCCCATATGCAAAAAGGGTCGAACAGTCGGTCAAAACGATTGTAAACCTCAATGCTTCCAATTGTTTCCCTGCAACACAT
The DNA here is from genome assembly GCF_002162155.2 of Triticum dicoccoides. NCBI lineage: Eukaryota > Viridiplantae > Streptophyta > Magnoliopsida > Poales > Poaceae > Triticum > Triticum dicoccoides. Next base: position 494,602,220 of record NC_041388.1, on the reverse strand, counting down.
ATAAGGTAGTTAGTCATCAGGTTAAGTAAGGGTTCGCATGCTATCAGTAAAATATGTTGATGAAAAATAAGCACATTGCAGATTCATAGATTAATTGAAGCCACACGGAAAACCCATTTACCCAAACCAAGCATGATTAAGAACTAGGAAATGTAGCACTTGTATATGTTTCTCATGTATTAAGTGCAGCCAAATTCGATTTATTCCTCACATGCACAACAATACAAAATTCTACCCATGACAATTGGACATCGCATTGCAGAATTGAACCAAGCAGTTTACTAAACACCATAACAAATGAATCAAACATTAACTGAGCACCACATTGCACAATATAACATACTCCTAATAGAAGATCAGAGAGTTATCTAAATGGTTAACTACAACCAATTGTAGCAATTGTATTTGTTTCTCATGTATTTACTACAACCAAATTTAATTTATTCCTCACATGGTATACAATAACAGAATGCAACCACAATTTTGTAAAGATAAATTCGATTTATTTCTCACACTGAAGACAATACAAAATTGCAGCCTGAAGAATTGAACATCACATTTGCAGAATTGAACCAAATAGTTAACTGAAGACGACAACTAATTAAAAAAATAGTTAATAAATGAGCACCACACTGCACGACATATAGAACATATACACTAGAGCAACAGATTGCATGGTGAAATTAGATAGCACAATTCACTAGAATTTATGAAGGAAAGGCAGGAGCAGCACATGCAACGGGTAAACCAATCATGCTTAATGGCGTAGCTAGCAATTGGCAAGGTGCTCCTTCAAGATCTGGGGGTCGGCACGAATGGCAGCCACCGCGACCTCATCCGCGCGTGCGGCCGCGATTTGCTTCTCCGCTGCCAAATGCTCCTTGAGGTCCTGGCTATACTGCGTGCACCATGGCTTAGGCCGGCACTTTTTTGGTGGAGGGGTCGGTGATTTGGGTGGAAGGTCTCGCGCTCGCGCTGACAGTCGGGGCATGTGGGATGTGAAAGGAGGAGGAGGATGGGGGTCGGTGTGGATTACCTGCCTGGATAGAGGAGGCCGAGCAGCGTGAAGGAGGGGCGCCGGCGAGGAGGCGGCGGCGCTGCAAGCAAGGAGTGAAGGTTTCAACTTGGAAAGTAAGACGGAAAGAGGGGAAATGTGGCTTTTGGTAAGGGGGAGGGGGTGGGGTGGTAGATATTTCTGCGGAAGCCGAAAATTTGGAATCGCTTCAGCCAAAAAACTGGCGCGCAAAGTTACGTCAGACACGGTCCCTTATTCAGAATTGTGTATGATATATGAACATCACAAACGATTCAGAACCTTAACCCATGTGTGATGAGTTTGAACGTCAAAAGTTTTGGTTCGAATTTCCATGGTTATAGTGGTCATCCACATCATTGCATAATTTGGGTACACAAAGGAGACTACAGTACACCCACACTTCTTAATCGAGCAAGTTCAGCAATTAAATAGAGCTAGCTGACCTAAACATTACTCTAACAAATTAAAGACCGGCGCTCTTAATTCAACAAAACAAAGAGTACTACTATGGCTGGTGCTCGTCGATCTCCGCCGCCGCCTCCATGTCCAGCTCACGCCCGACGGTGTCCTGGGGAAGGGGCTCCATGGCATCCATCACACCATACTCGGCAAGCATCTCACCATCTCTTTGGAAAAGGCCGTCACGAGCTGGGCGTGGGCGGATGTGATCTGGGCTTGGACGGGCTCCGTCGTTGCAAGGTATGCGGCAGAGGAATGGATGGCTGCTCGAATGCTCTCGGCAATTGCCAGCTCTTCGATTGTGGGTTGCCGACCATTGTCGGAGAAGCTTCGTTTGATTTGTGCGGTGACCGCTAGGAGCTGGGAGTGGGCAGCCTCGATGTGGTCGTGGGCGGCCTCCATCAGGGCTAAGGCCACCGCTACGGAACGGACAACTGTTGTGCCGCTCTCGCCAGTTGCTATCTCCGAGGCAGATGTTGCTGCCGCCACCTGCGAAGCAACAACGGTTGTTTGGGCTGCCTTTGCCGCCCGGTCGCAAATTGTGGCCGCGCTCATGAACCTTGTTAGCATGCTCATGGCATCTGTGGCCGCGCTCTCGTCGGAGTGGGCCACCGAAGTTGCCCTCACGACGCGGGTCCATGTGCCCATCTTTCACCGGTGACGATTGAACAGTGTAATGATATTTGAGGAGCGAGCTAGTGTGCTTGAGATGCCAGCTGTGGACTCTAGCAGAAGCACCTTCTCGCGTAAGCCATAGGCGTGCTATACACCGACGGTGCTCCAAGATATTTGGTACTACATCTCACACGGTTGCAGATAATAAACTGTGTGCGATCTACTGGATTTTTCATGTTGATTGGAATTACATAATGGGGTCACAGCGGCAATGGCGGTGTTTCAATTGCTAGACCTTTTATCTAGAGTGAAGATGCAACTATATGTGTGTCGTAAAAGAATTGGAATTATTCAGGGTTTGTTTGAACATATTATACATTAAATTGGTTTTCTAGCCATTTCAGGTGAACAATTCAAATTTGAACTACATGCACATGCTCCAGAGCATATAAATTGGTTGAAAAATCAAATATGTATCCTTGGGTGAATGCTTAGGTCCCATGCAAGAAATGGGAATGAATTTCAAACACCAGGGCACCGTTGATTGCTGGCAAAACGTTGAGATGCCTGGTTTTTAAATTCTAGTAAATCAAAAACTCGTCTAAAATTCATGAAACTTGGCATGCTATCATGGAGCGGCATCAACATGCCGTGGTAAAATTTTTGTCCCATTTGGGGCAGGTTTGGTTATATGCTTCTCACAAACCGGAGCTTCTCACAACAAGCATGATGGTTTTCGGTAGGGAACGCCCCACCTTTGGGAACGAAACGATATCCATTGCCTCTTATTGCTTTCAATTTTTTTTCTCGTGTCAACATAGAATAACAAGAGTGTTGTGTGAATTTTTGTGATTTTTCGGGGTTCGTTTGGACATTTTTATGCATTAACTGAGTTTTCAATGCATTTTATGTGCATAATTCACATTTGAACTACATGCACATGCTCTAGTGCGTACAAATTGGTTGAAAAATCAAATCTGTGTCCTTGGGTGCATGCTTAGGTCCCATGCAAGAAATGGGAATGAATTTCAAACACCGGGGCACCATTGATTGCCGGCAAAACATTGAGATGCCTGGTTTTTAAATTCTAGTAAATCCAAAACTCGTCTAAAATTCATGAAACTTGGCATGCTATCATGGAGCGGCATCAACATGCCGTGGTACAAATTTTGTCCCATTTTGGGGCAGGTTTGGGTATATGCATCTCACAAACCGGAGCTTCTCACAACAAATATGATGGTTTTCGGTAGGGAACGTCCCACCTTTGGGGACGAAACGATATCCGTTGCCTCTTATTGCTTCCAAATTATTTTCTTGTGTCAACATAGAACAACAGGAGTGTTGTGTGAATTTTTGTTATTTTTCGGGGTTCGTTTGGATATTTTTATGCATTAACTGAGTTTTCAATGCATTTATGTGCATAATTCAAATTTAAACTACATGCACATGCTCGAGTGCATATAAATTGGTTGAAAAATCAAATATGTGTCCTTGGGTGCATGCTTAGGTCCCATGCATAAAATGGGAATGAATTTCAAACACCAGGGCACCGTTGATTGCTGACAAAACATTGAGATGCCTGGTTTTTAAATTCTAGTAAATCCAAAACTCGTCTGAAATTCATGAAACTTGGCATGCTACCATGGAGCGGCATCAACATGTCGTGCTACAAATTTTGTCCCATTTGGGGCAGGTTTGCGTATATGCTTCTCACAAATCAGAGCTTCTCACAACAAGCATGATGGTTTTCGGTAGGGAACGTCCCACCTTTGGGGACGAAACGATATCTATTGCCCTTTATTGCTTTCAAATTTTCTTCTCGTGTCAACATACAAAAACATGAGTGTTGTGTGAATTTTTGTGAATTTTTAGGGTTTGTTTGGATATTTTTATGCATTAACTGAGTTTTCAATGCATTTATGTGCATAATTCAAATTTGAACTACATGCACATGCTCCAGTGCATATAAATTGGTTGAAAGTCAAATATGTGTCCTTGGGTGCATGCTTAGGTCCCATGGAAGAAATGGGAATGAATTTCAAACACTAGGGCACCGTTGATTGCCGGCAAAAGATTGAGATGCCTGGTTTTTAAATTCTAGTAAATCCAAAACTCATCTGAAATTCATGAAACTTGGCATGCTACCATGGAGCGGCATCAACACTACAAAAAAAGACACATCCGTGACATTTTGGGCCGAACGAATTTTTTTCCTGTCATACATATGACACTTCTATGACGATAATTGTGACAAAACCCGGTATCATCATAGATGTGGTGGGCTACTACTTCTATGACAAAAAAATCATGACAGAAAATGGGATTTTTCATCCTGGGCGGGCCGGAGACGCAGCTGCATGACATTCTTTGGGCCGTCGATGACGGAAAAAACCATGGTAGAAGCGAGGGCGAGGAAAATTTCTGGGAGTTCCCGGTTACGGTGGGAGGTCGGGGGCCGAGCGATGTGCATTTCTCTCGTACACGTACGCGCGTGTGTGCGAGGCGTTGGCTCTAACCGAACCCGGGCGAGGCGTTGGGCTCTAACTGAACCCGAGCGATTGCAATGCAGGCTACGCGTTACTGAACCCGAGCGATCGATCGGTGGCTGTTAACTGAACCCGATCGAGCGATTCCTTCGCTACTGGTGCTAACTGAAGCCAATCGATGGGATGAACAGTGAGCATTATG